>NC_066585.1:315630782-315979532 GCF_024323335.1 Lathyrus oleraceus | reverse complement strand
CTACAAGACATTCATTCTAAAAAACCTGGCCCTCACTTTGCTGTCAAAAGGATAACAAACTAAGGCTGGCTAAGAGAAGATCCTGCATAATTTTCCTGTCTTTGATAGACAGCAGCATCCAACAGTAGGGGCCTTACCATGCTTGGTACTGCTCATAGCAGACCAAGGCCATAACTTGCTGGCACTGGTAGCAGCAATTGGACACAAAAAACCATTTGGCCAAGGCAAATGAAAAGGGGGGCATGCTCATTCTAAAAGAAAAAAAACTGACTGATGCACAAGGGTTCACTCTCTCACCTGGCCATTTTTGATTTTGCATTTGAAAATTCTGCCAAACTCCACAATTCCACACACTCTCTAAAACTGGACCCGATTATTTGGCTTGGCATTATCAACAAAGTCTGCCACCATACTGCAGCAGAAAAGGAGGAAACACCTTGGCCCTTGCTCGAAAAACCACACCCCTGCACTGCATCTCAAAAGAGGCTGTCAAGACACTGCAAGACAACAGCATCCATGAAGAAAACAGGATACATTGGCATTTGTTTTTGAGGTTGCTGAGATCAAAAGAAGAAGAATCCTGCTAGCCAACACAAGAACTTCAAACCACCTTGCTGTTGCTGCTTTGGAGCTGTCAAGAAACACCTTGCAAGCAGAACTGGATTGGTTTTGATGACTAGGAAAAACCAACTGAAAAACCTCACTCTCTCTCAAATCCATTTCCTTGGCCATTTTTCCAAAGTCCTTCCCAAAAACTCCATAGAACATGACATAACCTAACCAAAACCAAAAACTCACCTTTTTGCATTTCAAAAATCCTGTCCAAGACTCAAAAGAGAGAATGCTTGGCCTTGCCTCAAGCCAACATAACAGAACCAACAGTCCAGCCAATCTCTCATCATTTGTCAAACCTGGCCTTGCCAACATAGCCAACAGCCCAGCCAAAGATCTTTACACTCTCTCAGACCTCAAACTTTCTGTCCAAGACCAGTAGCATAGCCAACCCTACCTTGCCCTCACCTTGCCCTCACCTGACTGCTTGCCTCTCAAAGATTTCCTGTCCAAACTCAAGAAGCAAGGGATCCTGCTATGGGCATTGGATTTTTGCTGTCAAAACACATAGCTTCAAAATAACCAAAGCCCTGTCACCACACCCAACAGCAAAAAGCCAAAAGACTCCACTCCACCAAACTGCTCAACCTTGTACACTCAAAACCCTACACTGCACCCTCAAGACCTTACAAACATAACAAACTAATCCTGCCTTGCCAACCACATCTGTTTTGTCCACCTCAGTTTCTCATTAACAAACCTTGCCTTTGCCTTACCACCACAAAGCAACCTAGCAGCCAACTGGACTCCTCTTTTTCTGTCAAGACCAAGCATTAATTATAGCCACATGTGACAGCAGAAAAAATTGGTTAACACACTGCACTGCATTCAGGCTGCCTTTGGCATTTCAAAATTTGCTGTCAAGTCCAAAGGAGCCAAACCCTGCCATGCCACTAGCAACACCAAAATAGCAGACTTCCACCCTCAATTTTCCTGCCATGAACAGCAACAACTAGCCACCTCCAACTGCGGCAAAAAGACTGGCCCTGTTATTGGCATCTCATTCACTCTATCCAAACATCAACTAAGCTTGAGGCACACCTGTTTTGAGCCCAAATCATCAAATGACAACTGTATCACCATTGCCCTGCTGATTTGGTGAGTTTTTCGAGTTCCACCATTCCTGAAACTATTGCATGCTTTAGTTAGATCACACCATGCTAATCATTTTGAAATTTGAATCACATAAAATGGTTGAGTATGCTGGGAGATTTCTTGATTTGAAAACTGATGTATGAATGTATTTGTCTTCGATTCATGATGGTTATTGTGTTTTAAGGAAAACAATGCTTGGATTATTAATGTATGTTGCATGCTGATGAGATTGGTGTACTCAATTTTTGTTTCTGGGTGAATTTTTTATGGTCAATGATGATGCTCTGCTGTTTATAAACCCTAGCTCTGCCCAGTTTTCCATGAATCGTGCTTGAAATTTGTTTGTGTGATGTTGCATGAACCTTGCTGTTTTATTGCCATGTGGTTTGCCATGTTTTTGAATTTCGTTTTGGTGTTGATTGCATGAAGATGAATGCATGACCTTACTGTTAAACCCTAACCACATTTTTCCAGAAACAATACATTTAATTGGCTGTTGTTGTTGTTTTGCTGTAAATTTACTGTTTCACTGGAGCCAGCCAATAGAAACATTTCCCTGGTCGCCCCAAAACGGCGCCGTTTTGATTAGTGAAACGCGTATTTACAAATATGCCACCAGGTCAACCGCGTTTGACTTTCCTCTCATGCTATGCATTCATGTTTCATCCAATTTGTTCATCAACTTCAACCATTCATTTCTAATTCATTTCAACTCCAAAAATTATGGGATTTTTTGCATTGTGACCTGTTGGATGTCTAGTTTTTTACCACGATTTTTAATATTTTTTCTGATCATTGGATATTAATTGGCTCTAGGGTTTATGTTATGTGACAAAAAATGATACATGTTGCCAAAACAATTGTGAAATACTCATGTTGCACCCTTTGGTCCTGATTTTGTTTGTGGAGAAACTAGACACATTCATGGTGATTTTGGTATAGAGTTTGCGCATTTATCATTTGTGGTTTGTGAGATATGATTTTTTGAACTAGGGTGTGACAATTTGTGTCACACCATTGATGTCCAACTTCATGATTTTCATTACCATGCTTCTTGGCCTCTAAATGGATTGAAATTTTGTATGAGCCTACTCTTGTATGTCTAGTTTACATGTGAATTTTCTTGGATTTATTTGAACAATTTTCCATTTGTTTGAGATTTTTCTTCCCTGCCTAGTCAAATGTTGACTTTGTGTGACACATGTTCCCATTTCATTTGTGAAATTCTCATACTTTATTAGATGGACATGAAATTTGATATGTGATAACTAGACATCTCAAGCTTGGCATTGGTGTTAATCTCATTCATTTCTCATCTGTTTTCAATTTGATATGATTTTTTGAAGTTGACCCATGCTTGTTGACTTTCTTTGAGCATGTTCAAATGTGCTTTGACTTTCTGATTTTCATTGACTGCCTTCCACTTGTCCAAATGGGATGAAATTTGACATGCTTACCATGCTATGTGTTAGGTTTGTTCATGATTTATTTGGTGATTTTTGGAAATGTTTAAGATTGCTTTTGAGTTAGGTCTTGCTGTTGACTTCTATGAGCTTCTGTTTGCCATACTTTGACCTAAATGGTGCATGAAATGATGATAGTGATTGATATGGATGTGAATCCAATTGGTTGTGTTTCCTAATTGTTTGAGAATGATTTTGGATGCTTGCCCCTTGCTGTTTTGACTTTTTCATTCTCTTTTGACCCTAGGCTTGCCCTAGTGGTCCTGTTACTCACCTTTGAGTTTGTGATTTCAGGTTGACCATCAAATGGCCATTAAGACCAATTCTTTTGATTGAGCTTACTCAAGTATCATTGTCTAACCCCTTGTTTTGTAGGTGGCTTGGCTCACCTGCCCTAAGCCTTGTGCCTTGCACATCCATGTGCCTCCAATTAACTGCTGGTGTCTGTTTCTGTTTGTTTTGTTTGAGGTTGCATACTAACATTTGCTTGACTGTTTCAGGTGCTTTAGTTGCTTAGTTCCTTGTGAACTTTTTGCTTTGCTTTGCTTGTATAAGCAATTTGCATTGAGGTATGTCTCTTTTACTTCATGTAGTCTGGAAGACCTGGCCTGTTACTTGGCCAGGCAACTGTCTGAAGTCCTCCTTAAGAGGCAATGTTTGTGGATGTTTAACTTTGTCCTTGCATAGAGTCAAAGACCTCCTAAGTGAAGAGGCAATTGGTGGAAGGTAGGGATATGCAATCTATCCCCCACTATTCAGTGTGTCATCTGCCTTGCTCACACCACTGTGTTGATGCATTGCAGATACAAACCCAAGATCTTGTGCAACTGTACAGTTGAGTCAGTTTTAATGTGTAGAAGGGTTCCCACTTTCTGAACCCACACATTCTTGTCTTGAGCTCTCCCTGGCCAGGGATAAGAGCTGTGAGGTCTCATCCTCACTTCATCCTTTCATCTGCTTCACCTTAGCCCCTCAATGGCAAGGTTAAGAGCAACATCCACCCAGTTCCAGAGGTTTGTTTGTTGAGGTTGATATGACCCCTTGACTAAAACCTAACCCTTGTTTGAGCCACTTGTTTGTGTATAGCGTGTGCTATCTGTGCTTGTAGGATTGTTTGACTTGCTTCCTGTGCAAGATAGGATAGTTTGACTTGCTTCCTGTGCAAGATAGGATTGTTTGACTTGCTTCCCGTGCAAGTTAGGATTAGTTTAGACTTGCTTCCTGTGCAAGTTAGGTCTTGCTTGGCTTGCTTCCTGTGCAAGTTAAGTGTGTGTGGCTTGCTTCCTGTGTGAGCCATACTTAGGATAGGTTGGCCCTTGTGCCATTTAGCTAGAAACCTTAACTTAGGGTTGACTTTGCATGACAACATCTAGGCTCGAGTCGTAGTCTCCCTAGAGTTGTGTCTCCCTCTGTTATCTGGTTAGGCTAGATCTTTTATCCCTGCGTAGGGGAACTACATCGCCCTGATCTTCATACCAGATGAAGTATGTAGGCAGGAGATTGAGTTGATCTCTCCGGGCGCCTTTTCTTTCTTTTTGTGTGCGCTGTCTGACCTTTGCTAGGCTCGAGTCCCTGACTCCTTAGCATTTGCTGTCTGTCTTGTTTGTGTGTGTTTGACAGTTATAGGCTGAGTCCCCGACTCCCTATCTATCTGTTGTGTTGTTTAGGTTCGGATGCTGACATAAGTCCAGTGATTGGCAGTCGGGCTCCACGTTTGCCTGTGTGTGTTTGTTTGTGTGCGTGTCAGCCGAGCTACGAATGCTCTGATTCTTCTCTCGTCCGAGAAGATACGTATGCATAGGATGCGACATCCTAGCGAGCATGTGTCGTTTCCCCAGTCCGAACTACTTGGACTCTGATGTCTATGCCTGATAGACTAAGTAGGCCCAGGATGCGACATCCTGCCGAGTTCAGTTTCAGTCAGTCTCCTTCGTTTCTTTCAGCCAGTGTGTGTGAATATTTGAGCAACGTTTAGCAACCAATTTCCTTCCTTTTGTGCGTGGATCCCGTAGAGTACTACGGATGCGTAGGGGTGCTAATACCTTCCCTTCGCATAACCGACTCCCGAACCCATTCTCTTTGGTCGCGAGACCATGTTCTTTTCCCAGGTTTACTTCGAGCGTTTCCTTTCCCTCTTTTGGGATAAATAACGCACGGTGGCGGCTCTGTTGTTCTTCTTTTCCCGCCGGTTTTTCGCGCGATGCGACAGCTGGCGACTCTGCTGGGGATAATAGAGAAGTTGACCTATGCTGGTCCATCTTCCCTGAGCGAGTCTCTCCTAGCGCTCTTTAGGTTAGGGTTTTGGTTGCTTTGTGCTGTGTTTATTTATTGCATTCATTATTTACTGTTTGCATTCATTGTCTATTGTTTGCATTTATGTTTGCATTAATGTCTGCATTTATTCATCTGTTCACCTGGCTGGTTGTTTGTTTCTCTCTGTGTGGGGGGAAGAGTCAGTTGAGGTAAAAGGTCCAATACCCAGACCATGAGTGCAATCTAGGACACCTAGGAATAGAGTGATTCATGGGAAGCGGGTGGTATGGCGCCACTTAGCGGAACATTGATATCACGAGCAGTTCAGACCCTGGTGGGATGCTGTCGTTACATACTTCGGGTGTGTATATGACAGTATTCTGCGAAAGGTTATTTATGCTGCGTTTCTCTCAAGCTTTACCCTGGCCTAGACTACACCCGTGAGTGGGGAAGGGTTATTCATTACAGGTACCGTTGGTGACTCGGTTCTGTTGGTGACTTGGTTCTGATGGTGACTTTGTGTTCAGACAGTGTTCAGTTGACCTTAAGTTGGATTTATGTTCTGATTTTGACTGAAGCTTCGACCTAGTGATCAGAGATTGCACAAACAGCCAGTCGTGTCTGCATCATTTGCATCATAGCATATTTATTTTTCAAAAGAAACGCAATAAAAAAAAATGAAATGAAAAATGAAAAAAAGAAAAGAAAAAAAAGAGAGAAAAAAAAAAACTAATCTCTACATGCATATCATTTCTCAGGTACATTCCCGAGCTTGTCTACTAATAGAGATGGCAACAGTCTCAGAGCCGAAGCGGAAGACCTGTTCCTACAGTTTCCACCGTGAGCCGTTGACTCCGCTAGTTGAGTTGGGTAGCCTCGTGACAGACGATCGACTGAAGAGTTTTGTTGGGCGGTATGGAGATATCTTGACAGTATTGAAGACGGTAGTGGATCCAGTGCCTCTGCAGACGCTTCTTCAGTTCTACGATCCAGAGCTCAGATGCTTCACTTTCCAAGATTACCAGTTAGCACCTACTCTCGAGGAGTATTCTATCCTGTTAGGTATCCCTATTCAGCATCAGACTCCCTTCTTGGACGTTCCAAAGGAGGTCGACTTCAGAATGATTGCCAGAGCTCTCCGGTTGAGTGTTGAGGAAGTCGGTAAGAATTGGAAACCCTGTGGGGAAGTTGTAGGTCTGCCATTGAAGTTCCTGTTGAGAGTAGCCAGAGTTGAAGCAGAAAAGGGGAATTGGGAAGTTTTTCACGCACAGTTAGCTGCCATGATCTATGGTATCATCCTATTTCCCAGTATGCCAAATTTCGTTGACTTCACTACTATCAGCATTTTCATCAGAGGGAATCCAATCCCTACCCTTCTAGCAGATACTTACTATGCCATTCACAGCAGGCATGGTAAGGGAGGAGCCATCAGGTGTTGTCTCCCCCTTTTGCTCAGATGGTTCTTGCCTCTTCTGCCAGCTAGTGGACCATTTGTGGATACCCAGAGCACTCTTAAGTGGACTCAGAGGGTTATGTCTCTTACCTCCTATGATATCAGGTGGCAATCTTACCGGATGGATGTGCGTAACGTCATTATGAGCTGTGGAGGATTCCGTAATGTGCCACTCGTAGGGACTAAGGGTTGCATCAATTACAACCCGGTTCTTTCTCTTCGCCAGTTAGGGTTTGTGATGAAGGGAAGACCACTTGAGGCTGAGGTAGCTGAAAGTGTGTATTTTGAGAAGCAGAGTGACCTTGTCAGGTTGGAGCAGATTGGAAGAGCGTGGAAGTCTATTGGTGTGAAGGATGGATCTGTCTTAGGGAAGAAGTTTGTTGTTGCTATGCCTGATTACACCGACTGGGTAAAGAAGAGAGTGGAAACTTTACTGCTACCCTATGATAGGATGGAGCCGTTGCAGGAGCAACCACCCTTGATCCTTGCTGATAGTGTACCTGTTGAGCACTATAAGCAAGCCCTGATGGAGAATCGTCGTTTGAGAGAGAAGGAGCAAGACACCCATATGGAGCTGTACAAAGCCAAAGCTGATAAGCTGCACTTGGCCCATCAACTCAGGGAGGTGCAAGGAGAAGATGCTAGCAGAGCAAGAGGTAAGAAGAGGTCATATGAGGAGATGGAGTCTATGTTAGATGCAGAACACCGGGAGCGCTTGAGACTGCAGAGAGCAGAAGTCAACTATCAGAAGAAAATCAGAGACTTGGAGAAGCAACTCAGAGATAAAGACATCCAATTGAAGAAGGAAGTAGAGTTGAGACAGAAATCAGAGGACCACCTTGGAGGAGAAGTCTTGGAGCTGAGAAGACAGTTGAAAGAGAAGATCACCCCTCTACCAGATTGTTCAGAATGCTCACTGTTGATCGACCAGTGCCATTACCTGAAGACCCTCATTCCAGAAGACCGTCTGTCTTAGTTTGTATCTCTGTTTGTATTTTGTTGAGAATCACCTCCAGGCTGGTTGGATGGGATTCATTTGCGTGTAGGCCATCTCTTGGATCTTTCGTTGAGAATCACCTCCAGGCTTGTTGGATGGGATTCTTTTTCTTTGTACGTTGTTCATTCAGATATTCTGTTGACATTGGCTGTATGCCTTTTCACCCTTATGCATGTATAAGGATGTCAGCATTCCCTGGTATCTATTTGTTCCCTTATCGCTGCAGGTTGCCATCTTTTCAGGATGGGTCAGGCTCTTTGAATGCCTGAGAAATGAGCATATCATGTGCATCATACGCATCATTAGCATCATACTCATATCATTTTGCATAACAGGTGTTCTTGATCGTGACTTCTCACTCTTGGTTCCTGTTCAGGCAGGATAGCTGATCAACGTCCGCACCGCTACTCAACAAGACTGAATCAACAGAGAAGTATGGATCAATTTCAAGCTGAGTTAGCTGAGATGAAGGCAAGCATGGCCCAGTTTATGAATATGATGCAAGGGGTTGCGCAAGGTCAAGAAGAACTTCGAGCTATGGTTCAGAGACAAAAGGCTGCAAATCCACCGATCAACCATGCTCCGCCAGAGGGAGGCCCAGTCGATGATAACAATATTGCTGCTGCTGTACCCGTCAACAACTATGCTGTAGGTGATGAGTTAGGGGGTATTCGAATCAACGGTCAACCTATTGTTCCAGATGCCGCTAATGCCAGAGTAGTCCGTGCTCCGGCCCGCAATCCTGTTCCGATTGTTGACAGACAAGAGGATTTGTTCTCTCTGCTCAGTGAAGACGAAGACGTTCTGGGAAGGGTTAATGAGAGAGACCGCAAAGTTGAAGCTCTTGCTGAGAAGATCCGTGCTATGGAAAGTCAGAATTCTCTCGGTTTTGATGTTACCAATATGGGGTTGGTTGAAGGTTTGAGGATCCCTCACAAGTTCAAAGCACCGTCCTTCGACAAATACAACGGTACCTCTTGCCCTCGCACCCATGTGCAGGCTTACTACAGGAAAATCTCTGCGTATACCGATGATGAAAAGATGTGGATGTATTTTTTCCAAGATAGTCTATCTGGGGCTTCTTTGGACTGGTACATGGAATTGAAGAGAGATTCTATCCGCTGTTGGAGGGATCTGGGTGAGGCCTTTTTGAGGCAATACAAACACAACATGGACATGGCACCGAGCCGGACTCAGCTGCAGAGTCTTTGTCAGAAATCCAATGAAAGCTTCAAGGAGTATGCCCAGAGGTGGCGTGAACTGGCTGCTAGAGTTCAACCCCCTATGCTGGAGAGGGAGTTGACAGACATGTTTATTGGTACTCTTCAAGGTGTGTTTATGGACCGGATGGGGAGTTGCCCGTTCGGTAGTTTTTCTGATGTTGTCATTTGTGGAGAAAGGACTGAGAGTCTAATCAAAGCTGGTAGGATCCATGATGCTGGTTCCTCGTCTTCATTAAAGAAACCCTTCTCTGGGGCACCTCGCCGTAGAGAAGGAGAGACCAATGCTGTACAGCACAGAGGGAGTGTGTACAGAACAAATGCTAACAGAGATCAATATCGTCCAGTAGCTGCAGTGACTATTCCGGCACCTCAACCTCGTCAACAACAACAACCAAGAGTTCAACAACCGCAACAACAACAACAACAGCAACGTCCTTATCAGCCCAGACAGAAATTGCAGGCTGATAGAAGATTTGATCCTCTGCCCATGTCTTACACAGAGTTATTACCCGAACTACTCAAGTTGGGGATGATTGAGTTGCGTACAATGGCTCCGCCTACAGTGCTGCCTCCTGGCTATGATGCTAATGTTAGATGTGACTTTCATTCTGGGGCACCAGGCCACCATACTGAGAAGTGTCGAGCTCTCCAGCACAAGGTTCAAGATTTGATCGATGCCAAGGCGATCAACTTCGCTCCAGTGCCTAATGTCGTAAACAACCCTATGCCTCAGCATGGTGGGCATAGAGTGAACAATATTGAAGGGAAAGAAGCTGAAGATCTGGTTGTTAATGTTGATGATGTTCAGACTTCTCTGCTAGTTGTGAAGTGCCGTCTGCTGAAGGGGGGTGTCTACCCGGGCTGTGATGAAAATTGTTTGGGCTGTGCAGAATCTGAGAATGGTTGCGACCAGTTGAGGACCGGTATCCAGGGTATGATGGATGAGGGTTGTTTGCAATTCAGTAGGGCTGTAAAAGATCGTGGAACAGCGTCAACTATCACCATTTACTTTAAACCGTCTGAAGAACGTGGACCAAGGGTCGTCGGTGCACCTGCAGCAAATGGTACCCCAGTTACCATCCCCGTGCCTGTAACCATCAGTGTTCCAACTACCATCGTTGCGTCTGGGAGAAGGGTTGTTGAGAATAGTAGAGCCGTGCCATGGAAGTATGATAATGCTCACCGCAATTACAGAAGGGCTGAAAGTCAGACAAGACCAGTGAATCAAACTCCAGTGACAATTGGTTTACCGAATAGAGTTCCTGCAACTGTTGGTCCGGCTGTGGATAATGTAGGGGGTCCAGGAGGTTTTACCAGAAGCGGTCGTCTGTTCGCACCGCAGCCTTTGAGGGACAATAATGCTGAAGCTCTCGCCAAAGCAAAGGGTAAGCAAGCGGTGGTTGAGGAAGAACCTGTCCAGAAAGAAGCGCCTGAGGGATCATTTGAGAAGGACGTGGAGGAGTTCATGAAAATAATCAAGAAGAGTGACTACAAGATTGTAGACCAGTTGAATCAAACTCCGTCCAAGATTTCTATACTTTCACTGTTGATGTGCTCTGAAGCACACCGTAATGCCTTGCTGAAGATGTTGAATCTGGCTTACGTACCTCAAGAGATTTCTGTCAATCAACTGGAGGGTGTGATGGCCAATGTGAGCACCAGGCATGGTGTGGGTTTCACCAACTTGGACTTACCGCCTGAAGGGCGAAACCATAACAAAGCCTTGCACATCACCATGGAGTGCAAGGGGGCAGTGTTGTCTCACGTATTGGTAGACACCGGGTCGTCACTGAATGTGTTGCCTAAGCAGATTCTGAGGAAGATTGATGCGGAAGGGTTTGTGCTTAATCCCAGTGACCTGATCGTTCGTGCTTTCGACGGATCCAAACGTTCTGTGTGTGGGGAGGTTACCTTGCCTGTGAAGATAGGTCCTGAGGTATTCAATGTCATCTTCTATGTTATGGACATCCAGCCCGCCTATAGTTGTTTGTTGGGGCGTCCGTGGATTCATGCAGCAGGGGCAGTCTCGTCGACTCTCCATCAAAAGCTCAAGTATGTCTGGAACGGTCAGATTGTGACTGTGTGCGGTGAAGAAGAGATTCTGGTGAGTCATCTATCCTCGTTCAAATATGTTGAGGTGGATGGCGAGATCCATGAAACCTTATGCCAGGCGTTTGAGACTGTGGCTCTTGAGAAGGTGGCGTACGCTGAGCAGAGGAAGCCAGGTGTTTCAATTACTTCTTACAAGCAGGCTAAGGAGGTTGTTGATTCTGGAAAAGCTGAAGGTTGGGGCAAGATGGTGGATTTGCCTATCAAGGAAGACAAATTTGGCGTTGGTTATGAGCCTCTCCAAGCAGAGCAGAATGGTCAAGCAGGTCCGAGTACCTTTACCAGCGCTGGGCTGATGAATCATGGCGACGTCTCTGCCACCGATAGTGAAGACTGTGACAGTGATTGTGATCTGGACGATTGGGTTCGCCCGTGTGCACCAGGGGGGTCTATCAACAATTGGACGGCTGAAGAAGTGGTTCAAGTTACTCTTCTGACAGAGTAATTTTCTGTTGTTTTGTCATTTTGCATGAAAATCCTACGTTCTGCCCAAGGCGTAGTGATTCATTTTTGTAGGGCCTCATCATGTTTTAATGATTATCATTAATGAAGGACATTTTTTGAACAAATTTTGTGATCCCTGTCTTTCTATTTTTCATTCTCACCTTTTTTTCAAAACAATAAAAATGGCAATGTTTTTTGTTTTTTGTGACTTTATTGAGCTCTTTTTCTAAAACAAAGCATCGAACATGCAGAAGCGACCTTATGGCATTCACTATGAACAGTTCTGTTATGGCTCAGTATGATTTCGATAATCCCATCTACCAAGCTGAAGAGGAGAGTGAGGAAGACTGTGAACTCCCTGCAGAATTGGCCAGATTACTGAAGCAAGAGGAAAGGGTCATCCAACCTCATCAGGAGGAGTTGGAAACTATTAATTTGGGTACTGAGGACGACAAAAGAGAAATCAAGATTGGGGCTACCTTAGAGGACTCTGTCAAGAGGAGGCTGATTGAGATGCTGAAAGAATATGTGGAAGTGTTCGCCTGGTCGTATCAAGATATGCCTGGGTTAGATACAGACATTGTGATGCATCGATTACCTCTTAGAGAAGGATGTCCTTCGGTCAAGCAGAAGCTTCGTAGAACGAGTCCTGACATGGCAACTAAGATCAAGGAAGAGGTTCAGAAGCAGTGGGATGCGGGTTTTCTGGCTGTCACCAGTTATCCACCGTGGGTGGCCAACATCGTTCCGGTGCCGAAGAAGGATGGTAAAGTCAGAATGTGTGTCGATTACCGGGATTTGAATAGAGCGAGTCCGAAAGATGATTTCCCATTACCTCACATTGATGTATTGGTTGATAACACGGCTCAATCCTCGGTATTCTCTTTCATGGATGGTTTCTCCGGATATAATCAGATCAAGATGGCGCCAGAGGACATGGAAAAGACGACATTCATTACACCTTGGGGCACGTTCTGTTATAAGGTGATGCCGTTTGGGCTAAAGAATGCTGGTGCTACCTATCAGAGGGCAATGACGACTCTTTTTCATGACATGATGCACAAAGAAATTGAAGTGTACGTGGACGATATGATTGCGAAGTCGCAGACAGAAGAGGAGCACCTGGTTAATTTGCAAAAGCTGTTCGATCGGTTGAGAAAGTTCAGACTAAGGTTGAATCCGAACAAGTGCACGTTTGGAGTGAGATCCGGGAAGCTCTTAGGCTTCATTGTCAGTGAGAAAGGGATTGAGGTTGATCCAGCAAAAGTCAAAGCTATTCAAGAGATGCCTGAACCGAAAACGGAGAAGCAAGTCCGTGGGTTTTTAGGGAGGTTGAACTACATTGCAAGGTTCATATCTCATCTAACTGCTACATGTGAACCAATCTTCAAACTGCTTAGAAAGAATCAAGCGATCAAGTGGAATGATGATTGTCAGAAAGCTTTTGACAAGATTAAGGAGTATTTGCAGAAACCTCCAATCCTTATACCTCCAGTTCCTGGGAGACCTCTGATAATGTACCTGTCAGTGACTGAGAACTCGATGGGGTGTGTATTGGGACAGCATGACGAGTCTGGTCGAAAAGAGCATGCCATATACTACCTTAGCAAAAAGTTTACCGACTGTGAAACAAGATATTCACTGCTCGAGAAAACTTGCTGTGCTTTGGCCTGGGCTGCTCGCCGACTGAGACAGTATATGTTGAACCATACTACCTTATTGATTTCTAAGATGGATCCAGTAAAATACATCTTTGAGAAACCAGCTCTCACCGGACGTGTTGCCCGTTGGCAGATGATTCTAACAGAGTATGACATTCAGTACACGTCACAGAAGGCCATCAAAGGTAGTATTCTGTCAGACTACCTCGCCGAACAACCGATTGAAGATTATCAGCCTATGATGTTTGAATTCCCTGATGAAGACATCATGTATCTCAAGATGAAAGACTGCGAAGAGCCTCTTGTTGAGGAAGGACCGGACCCGGATGACAAATGGACACTGATGTTTGATGGGGCTGTAAATATGAATGGTAACGGTGTTGGGGCAGTATTGATCAATCCTAAAGGTGCTCATATACCTTTTTCTGCCAGATTGATGTTTGACGTCACCAACAATGAAGCTGAGTATGAGGCTTGTATCATGGGGATAGAAGAAGCCATTGATCTGAGGATCAAAACGCTTGACATTTATGGAGATTCAGCTCTAGTGGTCAATCAAGTCAATGGAGATTGGAATACGAATCAGCCGCATTTGATTCCGTATAGAGATTACACCAGAAGAATACTGACGTTCTTCAAGAAGGTGAAGTTGTATCATGTCCCCCGGGATGAGAATCAAATGGCTGATGCCTTGGCTACTTTGTCGTCAATGATCAAAGTTCATTGGTGGAACCATGTGCCACATGTTGCGGTGAATCGACTTGAGAGGCCTGCGTATGTGTTTGCAGCCGAGTCTGTTGTGATTGATGAGAAGCCGTGGTATTATGACATCAAGAACTTCCTCAAGACTCAGGAGTATCCTGAAGGTGCGTCGAAGAATGACAAGAAAACCCTGAGAAGGCTAGCTGGAAGCTTCTATTTGAATCAGGATGATGTGTTGTATAAGAGAAACTTTGACATGGTCTTGCTCAGATGCGTGGACAGACCCGAGGCGGACATGTTAATGCAGGAAGTTCATGAAGGTTCCTTTGGTACTCATGCCGGCGGACATGCAATGGCTAAGAAATTGTTGAGAGCGGGTTATTATTGGATGACTATGGAATCCGATTGTTTCAAGTATGCTCGGAAGTGCCATAAGTGTCAAATCTATGCTGATAAGGTGCATGTGCCACCAAGCCCTCTGAATGTCATGAATTCGCCTTGGCCGTTTGCCATGTGGGGCATTGATATGATTGGAAAGATTGAGCCTACTGCTTCGAATGGACATCGCTTCATCTTGGTTGCAATTGACTATTTCACCAAGTGGGTGGAAGCAGCTTCCTATGCTAACGTTACCAAACAAGTAGTTACCCGGTTCATCAAGAAAGAAATCATATGTCGTTATGGAGTTCCTGAGAGAATCATCACTGACAATGGTTCGAATCTCAATAACAAGATGATGAAAGAGCTTTGTAAAGATTTCAAGATTGAACATCACAATTCTTCTCCTTACAGACCGAAGATGAATGGTGCTGTAGAAGCGGCGAACAAGAATATCAAGAAGATTGTGCAGAAGATGGTCGTTACGTACAAGGATTGGCATGAGATGCTGCCTTTCGCTTTGCATGGGTACCGTACCTCAGTACGTACGTCGACCGGGGCAACCCCTTACTCCCTTGTGTATGGTATGGAAGCTGTTCTACCTGTTGAAGTGGAGATTCCTTCTCTGAGAGTTTTGTTGGATGTCAAGCTGGACGAAGCTGAGTGGATTCGAACAAGGTTTAACGAGTTGAGCCTTATCGAAGAAAGACGGTTAGCAGCTGTATGTCATGGACAGTTGTATCAGAGAAGGATGAAGCGAGCCTTTGATCAGAAGGTGCGTCCTCGAAGCTATCAGGTCGGTGATTTAGTGTTGAAGAGGATCCTCCCTCCCGGTACGGATAACAGGGGCAAGTGGACTCCCAATTACGAAGGTCCGTATGTTGTGAAGAAGGTCTTCTCCGGTGGAGCCTTGATGCTTACAACTATGGATGGTGAAGATTTTCCGTCCCCTGTTAACTCAGATGTAGTCAAAAAATACTTCGCATAAATTGACCCGCTGGACAAAAAGAAAAAAAGAGTCCAGGCAAAAAATGGGCATCCCGGCGAACCAAAAAACAGAAAGAAAAGGTTCGGGCAAAAATTAGGGATAAAAACGAAAAGAATTTGTACACCCGGTAAGTCGAAAACCCGCAAGGGCGGCTTAGGCAAAAATGGGTATCCCGGTGGATTGAAAACCCGAAAAGGCGATCCAGGCAAAAGTTAGGGATTAAAGCGAAGACTACAGTCTGAGTTGTCTGTACTTCATCGAGCTTTGTCGTCTACCATCTCGAAAGATGTGATCCGTCCAGTCATTCTTCTCAGAAAGCAAGGAGTTGGGAGGAAAACTGATGATCTGTGAGTTATAACAGAATTGGGAAATAGTGGATGCCGTGTCCACATTGCCATTAGGATAGATTTTTCCTTTTGTACGCAATTACCTCTTTCTAGGAATTGCTTCCTAATGTATTTGCCTCTTCAGGCACATTTTCAATCAATAAAAATCGTTATTCAGATAAATAGCTCTTGTTTTTATTTTTACTGTTTTGTTTGCAAAATGTCCGAATTTTTGATAAGCATTGCATATAAAAAACATGAAGGCTACACAACAATTTGCGGGATGACGAAACATTTGAAAATCATTTTGAATGTTGAGGACACTTGAGCGTATCTTGTCCATGAATCCCCTGGGGGCATTTTGTTGTGCCTTTTTTTAGATTGGCATCTGTGAGGACGTTTTCTCAGCAGATTTTTTCCCCAAGCAAGTTTGGAAGCTATCAGAGCTATGTTCCCCCGCGAAGACGTCTGTGGATAGTGCCTTCTATTCCCCAACAGATCTAAGGATTGCCTATCCCCAGTAGGCCTGTATTTGCCGATTTCCTCCCCGAGTGAGGCAGTTCACTGAAATTTATCTCCAGCATTTGTCCTATTTGTGGACTGAAGGGTGTCCCCAGCGGAGTTTACCTTTCCCCAGCAACAGTGCTATGCTTCAACATGAGTGTGAAGCCGCTTTACCATTCCTCAAGCAGAGTTCCCCGCAGAGTATTTCCCCAAGAGGAGTCTCCCCACAGAGTCAGAGTATTTGATCATTTCGGCTCCCTAGCCAGGGTCTCATTTGCATTTTGCATGTAGTAATCATTGCATCCTCAAAAATTGCGTAGCATTCCCATTCAACATGGAGCATTACGCCATAGAAAAATTCAAACATATGCATTCATTTGTTAACCTCATCAGACTGTATCCCCGACAGAGGCGGATCATTTTTGTTCGACATCAGCACAGCAAGTCTGCTACAGTTGCTCTTGACAGCATTCAGAATTGTTTATTCCCCACAGAGGTTTAATTCCTCACCCGATGGTGACAGAGGTTTATTTCCTCACCCGATGGCGACGGAAAATTTGTTTCTCTTCAGTGAGACCCCCAGCGAGTGGTCAACCTTGCCTTGACATATCAAAGATGTCATTCTTGTGATACCAGTAAGTGTCATATCAACACCCGCGTGTGTTTCTTTGTTTGGTGTCGGTAAACACCATTGTTTCGGTGTCCGTAAACATCGGGTCTTCTCTCCAGCCATCAGTAAATGTCTGGTCATCATTCTTGGTGTCAGTAAACGCCATTGTTTCGGTGTCTGTAAACATCGAGTATTTTCTCTCCAGTCATCAGTAAATGTCTGGTCATCATTTTTGGTGTCGGTAAACACCATTGTTTCGGTGTCTGTAAACATCGAGTATTTTCTCCAGTCATCGGTAAATGTCTGGTCATTTTTGATGTCGGTAAACATCATCTTTCGATGTCGGTAAACATCGAGTCTTTTCCTCAGTCATCGGTAAATGTCTGACAATCCCCAGCTAGAAATCCCCAGTAGAGTCATCTGTAAATGTCCTATCTGGTTTCCAGTTGCAAATATCTGTATCTCCCCAATAAAATTTCATTCCCAGTCATCGGTAAATGTCTGGTCAATAAAATCAGAATCCCCAGAAGTCGTCAGTAAACGTCTTGTCTGATTACACCACAAAGATTTTGTCCCTCCCCAAGTGGAGATGCCATCGGTAAATGGCCCAGTTTCCTTCGATATCGGTAAATATCGAATTCCCAGTTGCAGCAGCCATCGGTAAATGGTCTTGCCAAGTTGACATCGGTAAATGTCAAGTTTCTTTGAAGCCACCATCGGTAAATGGTCTTGCTTCCTTTCTACATCAAATTTTGTTCCCAGCAGCCATCGGTAAATGGTCGTGCTGAAGTTGATATCGGTAAATATCAAAGTTTCCAATTTTAACCATCGGTAAATGGTTTTGCCTTTTCAGAAGTTTATTTTCCCCAGACGCCATCGGTAAATGGTCGTGCTGAAGTTGATATTGGTAAATATCAAGCTTCCAGTTCTCCAACCATCGGTAAATGGTTTTGCTTTTCTGAAGCTGTCATGCAGTTTGTCATCGGTAAATGACGTGTTTCTTTTGTATCATATCCAGTACTGTGCAAATTCTACGGTTCCTTGGTATTCAATCCCTGTTTACCCTGAAAGTCTGACAGCCGTCGCTATCATCCGTTCGGGTTCCCAGCTGATTGAATAGGGGCAGCTGTAGCACCTCAAATTTGCACCTACCATTATGCATACATTTTCATAATAGGTCATAGCATATCATGATCCATTGCATAGCATTTGCATTATCCCTCAGTTGCCTCAAGAGCAAGCAATCAGAAATTAGGTCAAACTAATCTCCTGGTCAGTCAACCAAGCAAGCAAAGGAATTTTTCATTGAATCAAGGCCTTGGGGTTTGTCCAACAAGCTCACATGGTTTGGAGGTCTATTTGAAGTATTTTGGTCAAGGGTTGAGGGCTCAGAGGTCAGCAGTTCATACACAGACAGTCAAAACCCTAAAAAAAGTCAACTGTCAGTCAAAGCAGTGGATGGTGGTCATTCTTGTGGAATTTGGGCACCATGGTCAATAATCAAGAGTTCATACAACTTGGGACATCATTTGAAGTCAAGTTCTCAAGGAATTAGGGTTTTGAAGTCATCAGTCAATGCACAATCAATCAGAAACCCTAAAAGTCAACTGTTGGTCAACTGTCCATTTAATCAGTGATTGGATGATTGGAATTGGTTTGTGAGAGTTCATTCATGTCCAAATAGTCATCATATATCATGCCAAACACCATCATGGAAGAATTTGAAGCCAGATCATAAATTTCCCAAAGTGGAAACTGGGCCTGTAACTGAAACCTGCCATAAATGGAAAGTCTTGATCCTCAAACTTACATTTTGATAAAAGCCTCAAATGAATTTTTTCCCAACATGAAAGTTGAAGATCTTGTTCTCCCATTTCCAAAAAGTCCTAGAACTCTCAATTCCCATGTGTGGTTGGCAAGTTATGATCGAATCGATTTCAGAAAATCTTGAACTTCAGAAGGCCATATCTCCCAAACCGTTTGGCCAATTTTGGTGGGGTTTTTTCCTACAAGTCACATTTGATCCCCTCTTTCCAAAAATATAAATTTCATGAGCCAAAACTTCACCAATCAAAATGGCATATTTTGACCTTTTTCATTTAAATGTAAGTTTGACCAAGAGTTGACTTTTTGACTCAAACATTTTTTCAACATTTGGCCAATTGGAACAGCTCATAAATGTCATTTAGAAGGTGTTTGCAAAGTCAAAATATGCAGCACATGTGAATATTGCTTGGTTGCTTGAATTGTAAGAAAAGTACCATTTAACCATACTTGCACCATACTTGTCCATGCCTTGCCTTGTACCTCAAAAGGACAGCAATTATGCAGCAACTTTTCTGTCATGGTGAGCCTATTTTGCAGCCTAAACCAACAACAATAGAAGGCCATGCTTAGTTGCTAAAAATTGGGCAAAAGTACATTTTTCACCATGCTTCTACAACCACATCCATGAGCCATTGCTTTGACCACAAGACAGCAGAATTCATCATGTTTTTTTCTGTCGTTTTCAACACAATTGGCAGCCATTTTGATAGCAAAAGAAGACAGAACTTGATTCACTTTTGGACCATATTGCTTGCATTTTAAAAAAGGGGGTGTCAAGAAGGATTTCCAAGAGGACAAGGACCTTGCCTTGGACTGTGCTACCATTTTTCTTGCTGTCACTAATAGCCAACTAGCATCCATCAAAAAGATACATTGGCATTTTGGAATTGATTTTTTTCTGCTGAGATCAAAAAGAAAAAGGCACCTTGCTGTTACACAGTAGAAAACCTACAAGACATTCATTCTAAAAAACCTGGCCCTCACTTTGCTGTCAAAAGGATAACAAACTAAGGCTGGCTAAGAGAAGATCCTGCATAATTTTCCTGTCTTTGATAGACAGCAGCATCCAACAGTAGGGGCCTTACCATGCTTGGTACTGCTCATAGCAGACCAAGGCCATAACTTGCTGGCACTGGTAGCAGCAATTGGACACAAAAAACCATTTGGCCAAGGCAAATGAAAAGGGGGGCATGCTCATTCTAAAAGAAAAAAAACTGACTGATGCACAAGGGTTCACTCTCTCACCTGGCCATTTTTGATTTTGCATTTGAAAATTCTGCCAAACTCCACAATTCCACACACTCTCTAAAACTGGACCCGATTATTTGGCTTGGCATTATCAACAAAGTCTGCCACCATACTGCAGCAGAAAAGGAGGAAACACCTTGGCCCTTGCTCGAAAAACCACACCCCTGCACTGCATCTCAAAAGAGGCTGTCAAGACACTGCAAGACAACAGCATCCATGAAGAAAACAGGATACATTGGCATTTGTTTTTGAGGTTGCTGAGATCAAAAGAAGAAGAATCCTGCTAGCCAACACAAGAACTTCAAACCACCTTGCTGTTGCTGCTTTGGAGCTGTCAAGAAACACCTTGCAAGCAGAACTGGATTGGTTTTGATGACTAGGAAAAACCAACTGAAAAACCTCACTCTCTCTCAAATCCATTTCCTTGGCCATTTTTCCAAAGTCCTTCCCAAAAACTCCATAGAACATGACATAACCTAACCAAAACCAAAAACTCACCTTTTTGCATTTCAAAAATCCTGTCCAAGACTCAAAAGAGAGAATGCTTGGCCTTGCCTCAAGCCAACATAACAGAACCAACAGTCCAGCCAATCTCTCATCATTTGTCAAACCTGGCCTTGCCAACATAGCCAACAGCCCAGCCAAAGATCTTTACACTCTCTCAGACCTCAAACTTTCTGTCCAAGACCAGTAGCATAGCCAACCCTACCTTGCCCTCACCTTGCCCTCACCTGACTGCTTGCCTCTCAAAGATTTCCTGTCCAAACTCAAGAAGCAAGGGATCCTGCTATGGGCATTGGATTTTTGCTGTCAAAACACATAGCTTCAAAATAACCAAAGCCCTGTCACCACACCCAACAGCAAAAAGCCAAAAGACTCCACTCCACCAAACTGCTCAACCTTGTACACTCAAAACCCTACACTGCACCCTCAAGACCTTACAAACATAACAAACTAATCCTGCCTTGCCAACCACATCTGTTTTGTCCACCTCAGTTTCTCATTAACAAACCTTGCCTTTGCCTTACCACCACAAAGCAACCTAGCAGCCAACTGGACTCCTCTTTTTCTGTCAAGACCAAGCATTAATTATAGCCACATGTGACAGCAGAAAAAATTGGTTAACACATTGCACTGCATTCAGGCTGCCTTTGGCATTTCAAAATTTGCTGTCAAGTCCAAAGGAGCCAAACCCTGCCATGCCACTAGCAACACCAAAATAGCAGACTTCCACCCTCAATTTTCCTGCCATGAACAGCAACAACTAGCCACCTCCAACTGCGGCAAAAAGACTGGCCCTGTTATTGGCATCTCATTCACTCTATCCAAACATCAACTAAGCTTGAGGCACACCTGTTTTGAGCCCAAATCATCAAATGACAACTGTATCACCATTGCCCTGCTGATTTGGTGAGTTTTTCGAGTTCCACCATTCCTGAAACTATTGCATGCTTTAGTTAGATCACACCATGCTAATCATTTTGAAATTTGAATCACATAAAATGGTTGAGTATGCTGGGAGATTTCTTGATTTGAAAACTGATGTATGAATGTATTTGTCTTCGATTCATGATGGTTATTGTGTTTTAAGGAAAACAATGCTTGGATTATTAATGTATGTTGCATGCTGATGAGATTGGTGTACTCAATTTTTGTTTCTGGGTGAATTTTTTATGGTCAATGATGATGCTCTGCTGTTTATAAACCCTAGCTCTGCCCAGTTTTCCATGAATCGTGCTTGAAATTTGTTTGTGTGATGTTGCATGAACCTTGCTGTTTTATTGCCATGTGGTTTGCCATGTTTTTGAATTTCGTTTTGGTGTTGATTGCATGAAGATGAATGCATGACCTTACTGTTAAACCCTAACCACATTTTTCCAGAAACAATACATTTAATTGGCTGTTGTTGTTGTTTTGCTGTAAATTTACTGTTTCACTGGAGCCAGCCAATAGAAACATTTCCCTGGTCGCCCCAAAACGGCGCCGTTTTGATTAGTGAAACGCGTATTTACAAATATGCCACCAGGTCAACCGCGTTTGACTTTCCTCTCATGCTATGCATTCATGTTTCATCCAATTTGTTCATCAACTTCAACCATTCATTTCTAATTCATTTCAACTCCAAAAATTATGGGATTTTTTGCATTGTGACCTGTTGGATGTCTAGTTTTTTACCACGATTTTTAATATTTTTTCTGATCATTGGATATTAATTGGCTCTAGGGTTTATGTTATGTGACAAAAAATGATACATGTTGCCAAAACAATTGTGAAATACTCATGTTGCACCCTTTGGTCCTGATTTTTTTTGTGGAGAAACTAGACACATTCATGGTGATTTTGGTATAGAGTTTGCGCATTTATCATTTGTGGTTTGTGAGATATGATTTTTTGAACTAGGGTGTGACAATTTGTGTCACACCATTGATGTCCAACTTCATGATTTTCATTACCATGCTTCTTGGCCTCTAAATGGATTGAAATTTTGTATGAGCCTACTCTTGTATGTCTAGTTTACATGTGAATTTTCTTGGATTTATTTGAACAATTTTCCATTTGTTTGAGATTTTTCTTCCCTGCCTAGTCAAATGTTGACTTTGTGTGACACATGTTCCCATTTCATTTGTGAAATTCTCATACTTTATTAGATGGACATGAAATTTGATATGTGATAACTAGACATCTCAAGCTTGGCATTGGTGTTAATCTCATTCATTTCTCATCTGTTTTCAATTTGATATGATTTTTTGAAGTTGACCCATGCTTGTTGACTTTCTTTGAGCATGTTCAAATGTGCTTTGACTTTCTGATTTTCATTGACTGCCTTCCACTTGTCCAAATGGGATGAAATTTGACATGCTTACCATGCTATGTGTTAGGTTTGTTCATGATTTATTTGGTGATTTTTGGAAATGTTTAAGATTGCTTTTGAGTTAGGTCTTGCTGTTGACTTCTATGAGCTTCTGTTTGCCATACTTTGACCTAAATGGTGCATGAAATGATGATAGTGATTGATATGGATGTGAATCCAATTGGTTGTGTTTCCTAATTGTTTGAGAATGATTTTGGATGCTTGCCCCTTGCTGTTTTGACTTTTTCATTCTCTTTTGACCCTAGGCTTGCCCTAGTGGTCCTGTTACTCACCTTTGAGTTTGTGATTTCAGGTTGACCATCAAATGGCCATTAAGACCAATTCTTTTGATTGAGCTTACTCAAGTATCATTGTCTAACCCCTTGTTTTGTAGGTGGCTTGGCTCACCTGCCCTAAGCCTTGTGCCTTGCACATCCATGTGCCTCCAATTAACTGCTGGTGTCTGTTTCTGTTTGTTTTGTTTGAGGTTGCATACTAACATTTGCTTGACTGTTTCAGGTGCTTTAGTTGCTTAGTTCCTTGTGAACTTTTTGCTTTGCTTTGCTTGTATAAGCAATTTGCATTGAGGTATGTCTCTTTTACTTCATGTAGTCTGGAAGACCTGGCCTGTTACTTGGCCAGGCAACTGTCTGAAGTCCTCCTTAAGAGGCAATGTTTGTGGATGTTTAACTTTGTCCTTGCATAGAGTCAAAGACCTCCTAAGTGAAGAGGCAATTGGTGGAAGGTAGGGATATGCAATCTATCCCCCACTATTCAGTGTGTCATCTGCCTTGCTCACACCACTGTGTTGATGCATTGCAGATACAAACCCAAGATCTTGTGCAACTGTACAGTTGAGTCAGTTTTAATGTGTAGAAGGGTTCCCACTTTCTGAACCCACACATTCTTGTCTTGAGCTCTCCCTGGCCAGGGATAAGAGCTGTGAGGTCTCATCCTCACTTCATCCTTTCATCTGCTTCACCTTAGCCCCTCAATGGCAAGGTTAAGAGCAACATCCACCCAGTTCCAGAGGTTTGTTTGTTGAGGTTGATATGACCCCTTGACTAAAACCTAACCCTTGTTTGAGCCACTTGTTTGTGTATAGCGTGTGCTATCTGTGCTTGTAGGATTGTTTGACTTGCTTCCTGTGCAAGATAGGATAGTTTGACTTGCTTCCTGTGCAAGATAGGATTGTTTGACTTGCTTCCCGTGCAAGTTAGGATTAGTTTAGACTTGCTTCCTGTGCAAGTTAGGTCTTGCTTGGCTTGCTTCCTGTGCAAGTTAAGTGTGTGTGGCTTGCTTCCTGTGTGAGCCATACTTAGGATAGGTTGGCCCTTGTGCCATTTAGCTAGAAACCTTAACTTAGGGTTGACTTTGCATGACAACATCTAGGCTCGAGTCGTAGTCTCCCTAGAGTTGTGTCTCCCTCTGTTATCTGGTTAGGCTAGATCTTTTATCCCTGCGTAGGGGAACTACATCGCCCTGATCTTCATACCAGATGAAGTATGTAGGCAGGAGATTGAGTTGATCTCTCCGGGCGCCTTTTCTTTCTTTTTGTGTGCGCTGTCTGACCTTTGCTAGGCTCGAGTCCCTGACTCCTTAGCATTTGCTGTCTGTCTTGTT
Organism: Lathyrus oleraceus; assembly: GCF_024323335.1. Taxonomy (NCBI): domain Eukaryota; kingdom Viridiplantae; phylum Streptophyta; class Magnoliopsida; order Fabales; family Fabaceae; genus Lathyrus; species Lathyrus oleraceus. The sequence continues at coordinate 315,955,165 of NC_066585.1, read as the reverse complement.
TGTGTGTGTTTGACAGTTATAGGCTGAGTCCCCGACTCCCTATCTATCTGTTGTGTTGTTTAGGTTCGGATGCTGACATAAGTCCAGTGATTGGCAGTCGGGCTCCACGTTTGCCTGTGTGTGTTTGTTTGTGTGCGTGTCAGCCGAGCTACGAATGCTCTGATTCTTCTCTCGTCCGAGAAGATACGTATGCATAGGATGCGACATCCTAGCGAGCATGTGTCGTTTCCCCAGTCCGAACTACTTGGACTCTGATGTCTATGCCTGATAGACTAAGTAGGCCCAGGATGCGACATCCTGCCGAGTTCAGTTTCAGTCAGTCTCCTTCGTTTCTTTCAGCCAGTGTGTGTGAATATTTGAGCAACGTTTAGCAACCAATTTCCTTCCTTTTGTGCGTGGATCCCGTAGAGTACTACGGATGCGTAGGGGTGCTAATACCTTCCCTTCGCATAACCGACTCCCGAACCCATTCTCTTTGGTCGCGAGACCATGTTCTTTTCCCAGGTTTACTTCGAGCGTTTCCTTTCCCTCTTTTGGGATAAATAACGCACGGTGGCGGCTCTGTTGTTCTTCTTTTCCCGCCGGTTTTTCGCGCGATGCGACAGATATCACCTAGGATTAGGGATACCCTGTGGAATTCGGAATATTCTTGATAAAGTAATGTTTAGATTCATCTATGATTCACTATGGACATAGGAGTTGATTTGATTGTTTAAAGGTTTTCTCACTAAGGACTTAGGAGTAAACACCCTTAAGAATCGGTAGTCAATATTTTGAAATAAGTTGTTGCAAGGTCAATTTAAAATTATTGAAGGATCCAATCATATACCTTCCCTGGCATGTTCACTCATATTGTTTTAAACTGTTTTGTTTACTTTTTAATTGCAATTTATTTTCTATTTCTTAAAAAAATCCAAAACCCCAAGTCTTTTGTTTAACGTATTTAAAACATGAACCATGTATCGTCAAGAAGTCCTTGAGATAGATATTAAGGATTTCTCATTATTACTACATTAGCATATTAGTACACTTTCTAATTTAATAATCAAGTTTTTGATGCTCAACAGATGAAAACCTCACAGAATAAAAAGAAGAAGAAGATGAAGTTCAGAGAACCTAATTGCCAATATTTTTTTTCAAAAGACTGCATCTAGGACTGGATGGTCGTACAGAGCGATGTTGGATCGCCTGGCATTATAGGGCAGAGAGATTGGAAGCCAACATCCACTCCTCTCCCGAGGAAGATTGCAGTGGTTGACCTGGATGCAGTCCCTAATGTAACACCCTTCTAAAAAACCCCAAATTTAAATTAAAACATCAAAACATAAATCAGAGTAGATATGCAATTTAAGGGTGTCACACTTGACACTTCACACCGTTTTCCAAAATATCCTGTCATGCTCATTTATTTAATCAAAATAAAACATTTGCATAATTCGCAGCGGATAAAGTCTAACAACAATGCAAAACATGTAAGACATTACATGTAAACTTGTTCAACAATCATCAATGAAAAACAAGTAAAACATCCCGTCCCGATGTTACATCTACCAGAGCATGACCCACTAAGGAACTACACTAGACTCCAAGGACTAGCTTCTACTCAATCACTGCTCGTTACCTGAAACATAGTTGTAAGGGTGAGTTCCTCAATCGATATAATAAGCATTATAAATTATCATGAAATGTTAAGTAAGTTAACACATTCAATCACCCTAATCAGATCACACAATCAGTAACGGCAATCTCAACTCCAAAATCATACTCAGCACAATCACCAAAACAACACGTATAATATTGGAATACATCCATTCATATTATACGCCATACATACATACATTATGCAATGAGACTCCATGCATGCGGTACCGACTATTCGTGAACATATAGTTCAACCTCACCGATCAAATCCAGATACGGCTACCAAGCTCACTAGTCCCACTCATTTGAGACCTAGTGACTCACTCACTAATTCCTCACCATGGGAATTAGCTACCACCCCAAGGGCTATGATATGCACGCTAATCACCTAGCATGCAAACATCAACAACAATTCCACAATAATTCACTCACTAATTCCTCACCATGGGAATTAGCTACCACCATAAAGGCCATAATATGCACGCTAAATCAACTAGCATGCAAACATCAACAATCCACAATGGACATATGCTCACACTCTAAGCCATAAAACAGTCCATTCCACAATTGCATACATAATACATCATCAGCATATTATCACAAAAATCATATCATGTCATGCCAATTAATAATAACAGTATTAGCACACTCTACTAATACCTACACCGCTCAAAACAACGGGAAACGATCCCTACTATATCATACATCAGCTAAATTACATTACTCAGCTGAACAACCAAAAACTGCACAACAACAGCACAGAAAAATCACAATTCTGCCCATACGTGTATTGCCTAGTCCCATACGCGTATGGCCCATTTCTCAGCCAATCCCATACGCGTATTGCCTGCCTCATACGCATATGCTACGCGTACCACTTCCTCATACGCGTACCAACAGAGACAAAACCATGTTCAAAACATCATCTTCCTCATCCATACGCGTATTGCCTAGTGCCATACGCGTACCAGACCATCTCATACGCGTATTGCCTAGTGCCTTACGCGTATGACCAGAAACCAGATTTCCAGATCTGCTATGGTTTTCTCTACCACGAGATTCCTCAGATCCAACCTCCCACAGTCCAATTTTACACAGTAATCGTTCATATCATCTAACACGAATCATACCCTATTCGATTTCACAAATTCTAACATTATTACATCTAATTCCTACGAATTTCCTTCAATTATAATCCAAAGTTCGTTCATCCAAAGGTTCACAATTTCATCATGCATCATTCCAATTAGAGTCAAATCAATGGTTTATCACTACCCATTACATGTTATCCCATAATACCCATTAAACGATGATAAACCCCCCTTACCTGAGTTAATCCGACAATTGATTCTTTGACCCTCAAGTTTTTCCTTTCTTCAACCCTTGTTCTCTTGTTCTTTGCCTTTTTTCCACTTTTAGAGTCGTTTTTCTGTATTCACGTGAAAACTCTCTTTTACCAAATGGGACCTTTTCTAATTCCCACTTTTATTCCAATAATAATAATAATAATAATCCAATAATAATAATCCAATTATTTAATTAAATTAATAAATATACTATTAATTTAAATTAAATAATTATCCTTATTTCATCGGGGTGTTACAACTCTCCCCCACTAAAAGAGTTTTCGTCCTCGAAAACATACCTCAAGCGAATAACTCAGGATAAGACTCCTTCATCTGACTCTCAAGTTCCCAAGTCACATTGCCACCTGCTGGTCCTCCCCAAGCTACCTTTACCAAAACAATCTCTTTACCCCGCAACCGCTTCAACTCTCGATCCTCGATCCTCATAGGTGATGTTTCAACAGTCAGGTTATCTCTCACCTGTACATCATCCACTTGGACCACATGCGACGGATCAGGAATGTACCTCCTCAACTGAGACACATGGAAAACCTCATGCAAATTTGCAAGGGACGGCGGTAAAGCGATACGATAGGCTACCTCCCATATCCTCTCCAAAATCTGATAAGGACCAATAAATCGAGGTGTCAACTTCTTCGACTTCAAAGCTCGACCAACCCCAGTTATCGGAGTAACACGAAGAAACACATGATCTCCCTCTTGAAACTCAAGTGACTTCCTCCTCTTGTCGTGATAACTCTTCTGACGGCTCTGAGCAATCCTCATCTTCTCCTGAATCATCTTAATCTTTTCCGTAGTTTGTTGAACAATCTCCGGTCCAACCACAGCACTCTCACCGGACTCATACCAACATAAAGGTGTCCGACATCTCCTACCATACAAAGCTTCAAACGGTGCCATACCAATGCTCGAATGAAAACTATTGTTGTAGGTAAACTCAATCAAAGGTAAATAACAATCCCAAGCACCTCCCTTTTCCAAAACACAAGCCCTCAAAAGATCCTCCAGTGACTGAATCGTCCTCTCAGTCTGACCATCAGTCTGCGGATGATATGCAGAACTCAATCTCAGCTTAGTTCCCAAAGCCCTCTGCAAACCTTCCCAGAACTTCGATGTAAATCTAGGATCTCTGTCCGAAACGATACTCGACGGAATACCATGCAAACTTACAATCTTCTCAATATACAACTCAGCTAATCTCTCTAACGGATAATCCATTCTGATCGGAATGAAATGAGCCGATTTTGTCAATCTGTCAACAATCACCCAAATAGCTTCAAAATTCTTAATTGTCCTCGGTAAACCAGAAACAAAATCCATACTGATACTATCCCACTTCCACTCTGGAATAGCCAACGGTTGCATTAGCCCAGACGATTTCTGATGCTCAATCTTTGACTTCTGACAAGTCAAACAAGAATAAACAAAACTCGCAATTTCTCTTTTCATTCCCGGCCACCAAAATAACTTTTTCAAATCATGATACATCTTCGTAGCCCCAGGATGAATACTCAGGCCACTACGATGTCCCTCCTCAAGAATACTCTTCTTAAGTTCGATAACATCCGGAATACACACCCGATTACCAAATTTCAAAACACCATTCTCATCAACTCTGAATTCACCACCTTGACCTTGATTCACTAGAGTCAACTTATCAACCAAAAGCACATCGGATTTCTGACCCTCTCTAATCTCATCCAGAATACCACTCGTTAACTTCAACATTCCCAATTTGACACTATTGTGAGTACTCTCACACACCAAACTCAAGTCTCTAAACTGCTCAATTAAATCCAATTCCTTAATCATTAACATAGACATATGCAATGATTTCCGACTCAATGCATCAGCCACTATGTTTGCTTTACCCGGATGGTAATTCAAACCAAAGTCATAATCCTTCAGAAACTCTAACCATCTTCTCTGTCTCATATTCAGCTCTTTCTGATCGAACAAATACTTTAAACTTTTATGGTCACTGAAAACTTCAAATCTTGACCCGTACAAGTAATGCCTCCATAACTTCAGAACAAACACCACAGCTGCCAACTCTAAATCGTGTGTCGGATAGTTCCTCTCATGAACCTTCAGTTGTCTCGAAGCATAAGCTACAACCTGCTTATTCTGCATCAAAACACCACCCAAACCCAACAATGAAGCATCACAGTAAACCTCAAATGGTTCCGACGGACTTGGTAATATCAGAATAGGAGCAGTAGTTAACCTTCTCTTTAACACTTGGAAACCTTCTTCACATTTTGAGTCCCAAACAAACGCTTGCCCCTTTCTAGTCAACATCGTCAACGGTAACGCCAACTTAGAAAATCCCTCAATGAATTTCCTATAATAACCTGCAAGTCCAAGAAAACTCCTTATCTCAGAAACTGACTTCGGAGCTTCCCACTTAGATACCGCTTCTATCTTAGAAGGATCAACAGCAACAACACCTCTTGAAACCACATGACCAAGAAAACTAACCTCTTCTAACCAAAATTCACACTTGGACAATTTAGCAAATAACTTCTTTTCTCGTAGAACTTCTAAAACCACTCTCAAATGTTCAGCATGCTCCTCTTCAGATTTCGAATACACCAAAATATCATCAATAAACACCACAACAAACTTGTCTAGGTACGGATGAAAAATCCTATTCATATACTCCATAAATACTCCAGGCGCATTAGTCACACCAAAAGGCATTACAGAATACTCATAATGTCCATACCTTGTTCTGAAAGCAGTCTTCTGAATATCCTCAGTTTTCACACGTATCTGATGATACCCAGATCTCAAATCTATTTTGCTGAACACACTCGCACCAACCAACTGATCCATCAAATCATCAATCCTCGGCAAAGGATACCGATTCTTGATCGTCACTTTATTCAGTTGCTTGTAGTCCACACACAACCTCGTAGTACCTTCTTTCTTCTTAACCAATAACACTGGTGCACCCCACGGCGACACACTCGGACGAATAAATTTCTTATCCAACAGATCTTCCAACTGACTCTTCAATTCAATTAACTCAACAGCAGACATACGGTAAGGAGCCATCGATATCGGCCTAGTACCAGGTACCAAATCAATCGAGAACTCAACTTCACGCTCTGGCGGTAATTCATTCACTTCTTCAGGAAACACATCAGGAAAATCACACACCACGGCTAGATCACAAATCACCAGTTTATCTTTAGCCTCCAAAGTCGCTAACAGCATAAACAACTCTGCCCCATCTGCTACTGCCTCATTCACCTGCCTTGCTGATAGAAACAAACTCTTTCCTTCCTCAATCTCAGGAAAGATCACCGTCTTATCAAAACAGTTGATATAAACTCGGTTAAACACCAACCAGTTCATACCCAGGATAACATCAATCTGCACTAGTGGAAGACACACAAGGTCCATCCCAAAGTCTCTACCAAAAATACTCAAAGGACAATTTAAACAAACTGAAGTAGTAGTCACTGAACCCTTCGCAGGAGTATCAATCACCATACTCCCATGCATCTCAGATATCTCTAATTTAAGTTTCACAGCACAATCCAAAGATATAAAGGAATGAGTCGCACCGGTGTCAATAATAGCTACAAGAGGGAAGCCATTAATATAACACGTACCTCGGATCAAACGATCATCTGCAGAAGTCTCAGAACCCGATAAAGCAAAGACCTTGCCTCCCGACTGGTTCTCTTTCTTCGGCTTAGGACACTGTGGACTGATATGACCCACCTCTCCACAGTTGAAACAAGTCACAGTCTTCAACCGGCACTCTGCAGCCAAGTGACCACCTTTGCCACACTTAAAACACTTCTTCTCATTACTGGTACACTCATGGATACGATGTCCAGCCTGACCACATCTGAAACACTTAGCAGGGGCACTGGAGTCTCCCCCACTAGGTCTCTTCATCCCACTCTGTCTCTGGAAACCCTTGCCAGCTGCATACGGTTTCCCACGATCATTCTGATTCTTGCCTCTCCTATCAACCCTTTGCTGATAGCTCTCCGCTCTGGCCTTGGTATCCTGTTCAAAAATCCTGCAACAGTCAACCAAGTCAGAAAACACTCTAATCCGCTGATACCCAATAGCCTGCTTGATCTCGGGACGTAACCCGTTCTCAAACTTCACACATTTTGAAAATTCCCCATTAGCCTCATTATAGGGAGTGTAATACTTCGACAGCTCTGTGAACTTAGCAGCATACTCAGTAACAGACCGGTTGCCCTGCTTCAATTCCAAGAACTCTATCTCTTTCTTTCCTCTGACATCCTCGGGAAAGTACTTCCTCAGGAATCTCTCTCTGAACACCGCCCAAGTGATCTCAGCACTCCCAGCAGCTTCCAACTCAGTGCGGGTAGCAACCCACCAATCATCTGCTTCCTCTGACAGCATATGCGTACCGAACCTGACCTTTTGGTTATCGGCACACTCAGTCACTCAGAAGATCTGTCATACCCCAAAAATTACCCATCATTTTTCCTAAAAAAAAAAAAAACGAAAAAAAAAACGAAAAAAAAAAAAAAGAAAAAAGAAAAATTTTTTTTTTTAATTAATTAATTAATTAATTAATTAATTAAATAATTAAAATAAATAAATAAATAAAATATAACAAATTATTTTGGACTTGGGTCTCCCTCATTCCAAGCCCATTACCCACGAAATTAGTCTATAAATACTGAAGTTTCAGTAGGGGGAGTTAGACTTGGAGTTTACACTGGGAGATTTACTGGAGAAAGAAGGAAGAGAAGCAAAACACTCTGAGGTTTCCTTGGAACAAAACCTTGAGGAAAAAGAAAGAGAGAGAACAGAGAAGGACGGATAGAAACTTTGGCATAGGAACCCTGCCTACCCGGAGAATTCAGAGTAAAGAAACCCTGAAGGCAGCCCATCTGCACCGAAGCCATCGCCGTCCAATTCCCGCTGCCTAACTTATTCCGATACTACAAGTGGTCAATCCCTTCAACCTTGAATTGGCAAACAGGTTTGCGTATCTCTATTGTTTATACTTTCAATTGGCCATATCTACATATATAATGCATCATGATTAAATGTTGATATATAATTTGCTTTCGTATGGGAATTTAAATATGCCTGAATACCCTGAATGTTTGACCATGTTATTCCTGTGATAAAATGCCATAAAATTCAAAGTTCCTAACATGGGGCTGTTTTCAAATTCAAAATCCGTGGCCTTCGCTAGGCGAGGCAGAGGCGAACGAGACAGTAGCTGACTTTTCTATTCTGTTTTTTTTATGTTTTATCATAGCCATGCATTATTCATCCTATCCTATTTATTGTTGTGATATTTCTCCGGTGTAATCTTCGATTGCACCCTGATTTGGTGTTCTGACATGTTTCTTTTTTTGAGTTTCGTAAAGGTTCACATATCCCAGGAAAAGGTTATTGGCTAGGTATTCCACTTTATTTGTGGGATACCCTAGTGGAGTTTCACCCTAAATTAATTTTTTAATGTATTAATTTCTAATGTATTAATTTTTTAATATATTATTTTTAATAATTTTAATGTGGAGTTTCATCCTAATTATATAATTAATTGTAAAACTTTGCCTTTGAATAAGTGATCTTGGACCTCTCTTTGTTGCCTTACGATTACGATATTACGGTCATGTCCCGCGAACGTGGGGATACCCTTAGCAAAGACCCTTCGGTTTAATCATTATAAAATAAATTATAGTCCCTCGGGTGTTGCCTTCGAATATACAACTTTGTCCCTCGATGACCCTCCGATGTTGCCTACGGTTAAATGATGATAGTCCCTTCGAATGCTAAGGTATCCTCATAACTGTTGCCTTCAATGACCAATCGATGACCCTACGATGACCCTTTTACATCCAAAGGATAAAACTACTTATTTCTCAATAATAAGGACAGTTTTACCCTCATAAGGATAGGAAATGCCCGTAAAGACCTTGGGTCGGTATAACTCTTAATTGCTGGCTCACAACTTAAAACATTTTTTTGCACCTCACACCTTTCAAAATGCCTTTAGAAAATCACCACTTGGTATACATTCATACTAGAATCATTACCGAGTTATATTTTTCTAAACAATTTTCAAAACTAAAACGGGATAACCACTTTGTATACATTCATACAAGAATCATTACAAAGTTAAATTCTCCTTTCAAAACAATTTTCCAAACAATTCACAAACACTTTTTTAGACAAAAATAATATAAGTGATCGAGCAATTAAGAGCCCATGGATAACCATGGATACAAAGGGTGCTAACACCTTCCCTTTGTATAATGTACCTCCCGAACCCAAAATCTAAATTAAGGTCTTTCCTGTTCTTTTCCACCTTTCCTTATTGGATAAAAGAAAAGTCGGTGGCGACTCTTGCTAACCGCGACATTGCGATAAAAAACACAAAAAGTCCAGTTCACCGTATGACAGAACTGGCGACTCCACTGGGGACCCTAAATATTTAAAAAGAGAGGTTACCTTAAAAACAAGATCACTTATTCAATTTGTCTGATTTATTTTTAAGGGATTGCTTGGGTATGTTATGCTTGAGTGAAAGATCCTACACCCGGATCTAGTGTACCTTAGGTAAGTAGCAAGAGATCATCGCGACTGTCCGGCGTATACTGGAATGGTCAAAATGATGGCTACGGTTAATGTGGCACTTTGGATGTCCTGATGTTCCTCATGTTAGTTGAGGAAATATTTGGCATTCGCGTGGTGTCATAAAAGCATTAACCAGACCTTTAGAACCCTAATTGACTCATCCTGGCCATTAGAAAGTAGTGAGATAACTGGCTTCGGTTCCGACTGGAGTTGGTTGAGACTCGATACTACACTCTTTGAGATTGGACTTTAGGGAAGCTTCGGTCAACCACTTGGTGTTGCACTGAAGTGGACTTAAGGAAAGGTCAATGATTTGAGATCCTTCTAGAACCCGGTTACTATTCTAAGACAGGTTGAACCAACCAAACTTCAGTGGGGAGGGTATTTACCTATGGAACTCACGCAAGCCTTAAAACCTAGGTATGATTGTTGTGTGACTTGCTTGTGCTTGTTATTTATCTAACAACATGACATCATAACAACATAACATCATAACATCATGGCATTGTACTAACCATTTCAAGGATTTAGGGATCTAACTCTGCTAAAAAAAAAACAACAAAAACAAAAGCAAAAACAAAAGAGAAAAGAAAAAAAAAAGCTCTTTTTGTTAGTTTATGCAAAGTTAAATCCCGAAAGTCCTTGAAAACATTTCATACATTGCATTGCATCGCATAACAGGTATTCTAAAGGATCAGTGTTCTCACGATTTTCCTATCAAACAGATTCTAGCAGATTCAAACAGATTGAACAATGGCTCTCGAACAAACTGTCAAAGATCTCCAGGCCCAGAATGCTCAATTCCAGGAAATGATGCTGAGCTTATCTAAGGGGCAGGAAGAACTGAAAGCTCTTTTGATGGAGAAGAAGAAGGACCAGAAGCCTGTGGGTTACATCAACCCGGGGAGAAGGCTTAAGGGACAGGTTACAGGAGTCAAGATTAGAATTCCGAAGGATTCAGAAGAAGAGACCGAGAATGATTCGGAAGATGAGAATCCTAATCTCGTCAATTCTGAGGACGACGATGAAGATTATGAACATGAACAGTACTCTCCGAAGGATGATAAGTACAAGTTGCTGGAAGAACGTATGCTAGCTATGGAGGGGCAGAAAGTGCCCGGTCTGGATTTCGAAAACTTGGGTCTGGTCTCTGATGTGGTCATTCCCCGCAAATTCAAGGTTCCCATTTTCACTAAGTATGATGGTGCCTCTTGTCCTCAGATGCATCTAAGGGCTTATGTGAGAAAGATTCAGCCGCACACTACTGATAAGAAACTGTGGATCCATTTCTTCCAAGAGAGTCTGTCTGGCACACAGTTAGAGTGGTATTATCAGCTTGAGAGCTCTAACATCCGCACATGGACTGATTTAGCAACAGCTTTCTACAAGCACTACCAGTATAATTCTGAGTTAGCGCCTACTCGGCTACAACTACAAAATATGACTATGGGCTCTAAAGAAAGTTTCAAAGAATATGCTCAAAAGTGGAGAGATTTGGCTGGCAGAGTCAAACCCCCTATGACTGATCGAGAGTTAGTGGACATGTTCATGGGTACACTGACTGGCCCATTCTACAGCCATCTACTGGGAAGTTCCTCGTCAGGTTTCACTGAACTTATCTTGACAGGTGAACGGGTTGAAAGCGGCATTCGAAGTGGAAAGATACAGGCAGCTACTTCTGCAAGCACCAAAAAGTCCTATCAGGGAAAGAATGAATCAAATGCTGTGTACAGTGAGAGGAAGCATAACAAGAAGAATCGTGACCATACTGTTGGGGCAGTTACAATTGCCGCACCGCCATCTCAGAACTTCCAACACAGACAAGACAGGTCGAGAAGACAGTTTACCAAGATCAATATGACTTTAACCCAAGCACTGCAGAGTATGTTAAAGGCCAATTTGATTACCCTCAGAGGCCCTCCTGCAAATCCCAACACTACTTCTCCTCGTTATAATCCCAACGCCAGGTGTGCCTATCACTCCGATAGCCCCGGGCATGATACGAATGATTGCTGGTTGTTGAAGAACAAGATTCAGGATATGATCGACGCTGGAGAAATTGAATTTGATCCTCCGGCGACCCCCAATGTCATCACAGCACCTATGCCTAATCATGACCAGAATGTTAATGTTGTGGACGACAATTCTCACGTTACTGACGTTGCTGATTTAGCATCTCCTCTCCTGATCGTTAAGAAGAATTTATTGCAAGCTGGTTTATTTCCAGGTTGTGCTGAAGATTGCGATCTCTGTGTACTCCGACCCAATGATTGTTTGAAGTTGAAGAACGGCATTCAACGGCTGATGGATGATCGTACAATTCTATTTGAAAGGGTTCCTAAGGTGGACAACTCTATTGAAGAGGTATCTGTGATTGCTAGGTCCAAAGCTCCAGTGAAGATTACCGCTACTAGAGTGCCTGTGAAGATTACCGCTGAGCCCAAAGTGGCTCCCCTGATTATTACCGCACCTGGCCCCGTGCCATATTCCTCCAGCAAAGCTATTCCGTGGAACTATGGAGGCGACGTTTACATCCATGGCATAAAGCAAGTTGGTAGTTCTGCTAATCCTAATGATATTGTGGGGACTAGTAAAGTTACTCGAAGTGGAAGGATCTACTCCCCAGAAATCTCACCTCCCGCTCCCGAAATTCGAGGAAAAAGACCAGTCAATCCTCCTCAGTCAGAGACATCGGTCGAAGTTACTTCTGAAGATGTTGCCAAACAGGAAATGGAAGAGATGCTGAAAATCATCCGTAAGAGCGATTTTGATGTAGTGGAACAATTGGGGCATACTCCGTCTAAAATCTCAATGTTGTCCTTGTTGTTATCCTCTGAATCCCATGCCAATGCATTGATGAAATTCTTGAAGACCGCTCATGTGCCTCAAGAAACATCCGTCGATCAATTCGAACATTATGTTGCTAATTTGACTGTTGACAATGGCCTAGGCTTTTCCGATGCTGACCTGACGCCAGCAGGAAAGAATCACAATAAAGCTCTGCATATCTCCATCGAGTGTGAGGGGATCACCCTGGCTCACGTGTTGATCGACAACGGCTCTTCCTTGAATGTGCTCCCGAAAGCTGTACTCGATAAATTTGACTACAAAGGCATTGAACTGAAACCTAGTGATGTTGTGGTGCGTGCTTACGATGGTGCGAAGAGTGTTGTCTATGGTGAAGTGGTTCTCCCTATCAAGATAGGACCTCAAGTCTTCAACACTACCTTTCACGTGATGGACATTCGTCCCGCCTACTCCTGCTTGTTGGGGCGCCCTTGGATCCATGGGGCAGGTGCGGTAGCTTCGTCGCTTCATCAAAAGCTGAAGTATCCAATAGCAGGCATGGTTGTCACTGTATGTGGAGAAGAAGAGTATATTGTCAGTAGTGTGCAAGCCTTCAAATACGTCGAGATGGATGGTGAATTCTTTGAGACTCCTTCTCAGTCATTTGAAGTGGTTCCTCCACCCAGTCCTGTCCTTAAGCCAACTCCCCTTGTGCCCAAGGTTGTTCGTGCTCCCCCTGTCATGATCTCTCTGAAAGATGCTCAAGCCGCGATTGAAAATGGTGATCGTGCTGGTTGGGGTCAACTGATCAATGTACCGTACAAGTCTGATAAAGCTGGCCTGGGGTTTAACTTGGAAAGATAGTCAAAAATCAGATTAATGCTATGGAAGATGCTGATAGTGATTGCGACTTGGATAGCTGGATTTTCCCAACAATTGGTGACGGACTCAACAATTGGAAGACTGAAGACATTATCCCGATTTCCTTTAGTCAGGAGTAATTGTTATTGTTTATTCTAGAATTGCAAATTTTAATTTTCTTTTACAATCAAACTTCTTAAAGCATTGTGTCTATGCCCGAGGCACAATGGCTAATTTGTTAGGGGTTTGTCATTTTCATAAGCATATTCATATTCAATAGATCAATGGACTTTTTGCATTCAAATATTGCGCTCTTTATCTTTCCTGTCATTTTTCAAACAAGCTATGTTTCTTGCACACACTCACGTAACAATTTGCCGATCCATATCCACTCTGGATCCTGTTGGTAATGACTCTGCTACTGTTCATTATGACTTTGAAAATCCGATCTACCAAGCCGAGGATGGAAGCGAGGAAGATTGTGAAGTCCCTGGAGAACTTGCCCGACTACTGCAAGAAGAAAAGACTATACAGCCGCATGAGGAATCAATTGAAATTGTAAATCTGGGTACTGAAATAAACAAGAAAGAAGTCAGAGGTTTCTTGGGGCACTCGAATTACATTGCCCGATTCATTCCACACTTGACTGCTACCTGCAAACCCATCTTCAAATTACTGAGACAAAATCAAGAGATGGTATGGAATGATGAATGCCAAGAAGCTTATGACAAAATCAGGAAATATCGCCAAGAACCTCCAGTTCCGATGCCACCAGTTGAAGGAAGACCTTTAATTACGTATTTGACCGTGTTAGAAAATTCAATGAGGTGTGTTGGGGCAACATGACGAGTCTGGTCGAAAAGAGCATGCCATATACTGCCTTAGCAAAAGGTACCGACTGTGAAACAAGATACTCACAGCCCGAGAAAGCTTGCTGTGCTTTGGCCTGGGCTGCTCGCCGACTAAGACAGTATATGTTGAATCATACCACCTTATTGACTTCTAAGATGGATTCTATCAAATACCTATTTGAGAAACCTGCTGTCTCCTGAAAGAGTTATCACTGACAATGGTACTAATTTGAACAACAAGATGATTACTGAACTCTGCACGCAGTTCAAAATAAAACACCATAACTCTTCTCCGTACCGGCCAAAGATGAACGGCGCCGTGGGGACTGCTAACAATATCAAGAAGGTCATGCAAGAAATGACAGTAACATACAAAGACTGGCATGAGATGTTACCCTTTACTCTTTACGGTTATCGCACTTCAGTGCGCACTACGACAGGGGCAACTCCGTTCTCTTTAGTCTATGGAATGGAAGCCATCTTACTAGTGGAAGTTCAGATTCCCTCTCTAAGAATCATGAAAGAGGCGGGCTTAGATGAAGATGAATGGATTCAGACTCGACTCGATCAGATAAATCTGATTGATGAGAAGAGACTTGCGGCTGTTTGTCATGGGCAGATATATCAGAAATGCATGACCCAGGCATTTAACAAAAGAGTTAAGAGACAGGTGTACCAACTTGGCGACTTGGTGATCAAGCGTATCATTCTACCACAAGGTGATCCCAGAGGCAAATGGACTCCCACATACGAAGGGCCATTTGTGGTTAAGAAGGTATTCTCTGGTGGAGCCATGATACTTGCTACAATGGATGGCGAAGATTTCCCGCATCCCGTGAACGCGGACATAGTTAAAAAATACTACGCATAAAAGAGACCCGCTAGATCGACGTATCTAGGCAAAAGTAAGGGCATCCCGGCGAACCAAAAGGGTTCGGGCAAAAATTAGGGATATGTAAAAAAAAATGTACACCCGGCAAGTCGAAAACCTGAAAAGGCGGCTTGGGCAAAAAAGGGTATCCTGGTGGACTGAAAACCTGAAAAGGCGGCTTGGGCAAAAAAGGGTATCCTGGTGGACTGAAAACCTGAAAAGGCGGTCCAGGCAAAAATTAGGGATTAAAGCGTATGACTATGTCCCGTTCTCAGTCAACTTTCATCCAAGTTCGAGGGACTGACCAAGCCAATCACTTATATCCGACAGCAAGGGATGAGATGCTCGAAGACATAATGACAGTAGTAGGCTTAAAATCAATAGGACTTCTTCCACATAGCTTTCTCTTTGTTTTCGACAATTTCCTCTTACTAGGATTTCTGTCTCCTTGTACACAAATTGCCTGTTTATAGGCCTCCTTTCAAAATCAATACAACCCTCTTTCAAAAAAAAGATGCTTTCGTTTTTACTTTTCTGTTTTGGTTGCGTAAATGTCCATTGATTTAATTTGAATTAATATGTGCATTTGAATATGACTGATGTTTACCAAAAATACATGCATAGAATAGCAATAGCAATTACTACCCGACTTCAGGATCAAGGAAAAGGTCTAATCATGCTTCCAATGAATCCGCTACCAATTCTCTTCCCCAGCAAGCCTGTTTTTTTTCCTCAGAAAATGGCAGTATCCCCAGGCACAGCCAGTTACTCCCCAACAGAGGTCGGCGTCACCAGACAGATTGATCATCTCATCCATCCCCAGCCAGGCTCTGTTGAATATTTCCACCATCAGACAGAAATCAAGCATCCCCAGCCGAGAAAGGGTCATCGACACAAATGTCTCAAATCAGTAGATGGGGATTTATTTTCCCCAGTAGAGTCCCCAAGCAGAACTTCTCATACGCATAACTCATTCATTACATCCTTTCACAGCATACGCATGCATACAACATTCACATTTATTTTAGCATAACACGAAACATCTCATGCATCATGACATAGCATGAAGCTAACTTTTTCTTTGCAGGTTAATTATCCTCCTGATATAGTCAAAGTAGAAGGTTCATTCAGACAGACACCTTTATCAATCACATTCAAGATTCAGATACATATTTCAAATACAGTTCATGGGAACATTCATTCTGACAACACTTCGATATCCTCCTAACGATGGCATCTCTAAGCCCATCCCAGACATTTATTGCAAGTACAACATATACAGGTTATCAGATACAGCCTAACGTACGGTTCATTCTGATTCAGCCCAACATATGACTTCTTCAGCAACTCCAATGCGGTCTAACGTACGACCCATTTGGACCTTCAAATCCTCAGATGCTGCCTAGCGTACGGTACATTCAGGGGTGTAGTCTAGCGTACGACTACTTTCTTCTTCGGATACAGCCTAACGTACGGCTCATTCTGCAACTCAGATACGATCTAGCGTACGATCCATTCTGAACTTCAACAACCCCAACGCGGTCTAACGTACGACCCGTTTGGATCTTACAACCCTCAGATGCTACCTAACGTACGGTACATTTTTGAAGTGTAGTCTGGCGTACGACTACCGCTTTCATCATCAGATGCGGCCTAACAGACGACTCATTCTGCGACGGTCTAACGTACGACCCGTTCGGATGTCCATCCCCTCAGATGCTACCTAACATACGGTACATTTCTGAAGTGTAGTCTAACGTACGACTACCCCTTTCATCATCAGATCCTACCTAACATACGGTACATTTCTGAAGTGTAGTCTAACGTACGACTACCCCTTTCGTCATCAGATTCAGCCTAACGTACGGCTCATTCTGCAACTCAGATACGATCTAGCGTATGGTCCATTCTGATCCTTTATCCCCAACAGCATATGACACACTCCGATTCCCCAGCGAAGTCGGCAGCCTAATGGATGACTCATTATACGGTCTAACGTACGACCCAGTGTGGCACCCATGTCTTCAAATTGGCCTAATATACGGCGCGATCTGAAGCTTTCGTCATCAAACCTCCCGGATGGCATCTTTAAGCCCATCTCCATCAAGACCAACTGTCGATTCTCAAGTGCAAATTTTTGGGGCATTCTAGTGTTCAATAATCTTCCACCTCCAGACCACGAATGGCATACACGCCATCCTAACTCTCTTGGTTCAAGAATATTGAACAGGGGCAGCTGTCATACCCCAAAAATTACCCATCATTTTTCCTAAAAAAAAAACGAAAAAAAAAAAACGAAAAAAAAAAAAAAAAAAAAAAAAAAAAAAAAAAAAAGAAAAAAAAAAGAAAAAAAAAAGAGAAATTTTTTTTTTAATTAATTAATTAATTAAATAATTAAAATAAATAAATAAATAAAATATAACAAATTATTTTGGACTTGGGTCTCCCTCATTCCAAGCCCATTACCCACGAAATTAGTCTATAAATACTGAAGTTTCAGTAGGGGGAGTTAGACTTGGAGTTTACACTGGGAGATTTACTGGAGAAAGAAGGAAGAGAAGCAAAACACTCTGAGGTTTCCTTGGAACAAAACCTTGAGGAAAAAGAAAGAGAGAGAACAGAGAAGGACGGATAGAAACTTTGGCATAGGAACCCTGCCTACCCGGAGAATTCAGAGTAAAGAAACCCTGAAGGCAGCCCATCTGCACCGAAGCCATCGCCGTCCAATTCCCGCTGCCTAACTTATTCCGATACTACAAGTGGTCAATCCCTTCAACCTTGAATTGGCAAACAGGTTTGCGTATCTCTATTGTTTATACTTTCAATTGGCCATATCTACATATATAATGCATCATGATTAAATGTTGATATATAATTTGCTTTCGTATGGGAATTTAAATATGCCTGAATACCCTGAATGTTTGACCATGTTATTCCTGTGATAAAATGCCATAAAATTCAAAGTTCCTAACATGGGGCTGTTTTCAAATTCAAAATCCGTGGCCTTCGCTAGGCGAGGCAGAGGCGAACGAGACAGTAGCTGACTTTTCTATTCTGTTTTTTTTTATGTTTTATCATAGCCATGCATTATTCATCCTATCCTATTTATTGTTGTGATATTTCTCCGGTGTAATCTTCGATTGCACCCTGATTTGGTGTTCTGACATGTTTCTTTTTTTGAGTTTCGTAAAGGTTCACATATCCCAGGAAAAGGTTATTGGCTAGGTATTCCACTTTATTTGTGGGATACCCTTGTGGAGTTTCACCCTAAATTAATTTTTTAATGTATTAATTTCTAATGTATTAATTTTTTAATATATTATTTTTAATAATTTTAATGTGGAGTTTCATCCTAATTATATAATTAATTGTAAAACTTTGCCTTTGAATAAGTGATCTTGGACCTCTCTTTGTTGCCTTACGATTACGATATTACGGTCATGTCCCGCGAACGTGGGGATACCCTTAGCAAAGACCCTTCGGTTAAATCATTATAAAATAAATTATAGTCCATCGGGTGTTGCCTTCGAATATACAACTTTGTCCCTCGATGACCCTCCGATGTTGCCTACGGTTAAATGATGATAGTCCCTTCGAATGCTAAGGTATCCTCATAACTGTTTCCTTCAATGACCAATCGATGACCCTACGATGACCCTTTTACATCCAAAGGATAAAACTACTTATTTCTCAATAATAAGGACAGTTTTACCCTCATAAGGATAGGAAATGCCCGTAAAGACCTTGGGTCGGTATAACTCTTAATTGCTGGCTCACAACTTAAAACATTTTTTTGCACCTCACACCTTTCAAAATGCCTTTAGAAAATCACCACTTGGTATACATTCATACTAGAATCATTACCGAGTTATATTTTTCTAAACAATTTTCAAAACTAAAACGGGATAACCACTTTGTATACATTCATACAAGAATCATTACAAAGTTAAATTCTCTTTTCAAAACAATTTTCCAAACAATTCACAAACACTTTTTTAGACAAAAATAATATAAGTGATCGAGCAATTAAGAGCCCATGGATAACCATGGATACAAAGGGTGCTAACACCTTCCCTTTGTATAATGTACCTCCCGAACCCAAAATCTAAATTAAGGTCTTTCCTGTTCTTTTCCACCTTTCCTTATTGGATAAAAGAAAAGTCGGTGGCGACTCTTGCTAACCGCGACATTGCGATAAAAAACACAAAAAGTCCAGTTCACCGTATGACAAGATCCTTTCGATCTCCTTCAACCACTTCTGAGCACCATCTGGATCGTATGCTCCCTTGAACATTGGAGGATTGTTCTTCTGGAACTCACTCAGTTGACGAGCAGCTCCCATTCCCACAACATTCGGATTCCCTCCAAGTACTCCAGCTAGCATACCCAGAGCCTCAGCAATCGCAGCATCGTCTCTACCTCTTCCAGCCATTCTATTCTGAAAACCCAACAAGCTAAAACAATAAGTACTGATAGGGTTACACAACACCTATCACGTACAGGGAAACAGAATAATTACGACTCGACTCGACCGACCAGGCTCTGATACCACTAATGTAACACCCTTCTAAAAAACCCCAAATTTAAATTAAAACATCAAAACATAAATCAGAGTAGATATGCAATTTAAGGGTGTCACACTTGACACTTCACACCGTTTTCCAAAATATCCTGTCATGCTCATTTATTTAATCAAAATAAAACATTTGCATAATTCGCAGCGGATAAAGTCTAACAACAATGCAAAACATGTAACACATTACATGTAAACTTGTTCAACAATCATCAATGAAAAACAAGTAAAACATCCCGTCCCGATGTTACATCTACCAGAGCATGACCCACTAAGGAACTACACTAGACTCCAAGGACTAGCTTCTACTCAATCACTGCTCGTTACCTGAAACATAGTTGTAAGGGTGAGTTCCTCAATCGATATAATAAGCATTATAAATTATCATGAAATGTTAAGTAAGTTAACACATTCAATCACCCTAATCAGATCACACAATCAGTAACGGCAATCTTAACTCCAAAATCATACTCAACACAATCACCAAAACAACACGTATAATATTGGAATACATCCATTCATATTATACGCCATACATACATACATTATGCAATGAGACTCCATGCATGCGGTACCGACTATTCGTGAACATATAGTTCAACCTCACCGATCAAATCCAGATACGGCTACCAAGCTCACTAGTCCCACTCATTTGAGACCTAGTGACTCACTCACTAATTCCTCACCATGGGAATTAGCTACCACCCCAAGGGCTATGATATGCACGCTAATCACCTAGCATGCAAACATCAACAACAATTCCACAATAATTCACTCACTAATTCCTCACCATGGGAATTAGCTACCACCATAAAGGCCATAATATGCACGCTAAATCAACTAGCATGCAAACATCAACAATCCACAATGGACATATGCTCACACTCTAAGCCATAAAACAGTCCATTCCACAATTGCATACATAATACATCATCAGCATATTATCACAAAAATCATATCATGTCATGCCAATTAATAATAACAGTATTAGCACACTCTACTAATACCTACACCGCTCAAAACAACGGGAAATGATCCCTACTATATCATACATCAGCTAAATTACATTACTCAGCTGAACAACCAAAAACTGCACAACAACAGCACAGAAAAATCACAATTCTGTCCATACGCGTATTGCCTAGTCTCATACGCGTATGGCCCATTTCTCAGCCAATCCCATACGCGTATTGCCTGCCTCATACGCATATGCTACGCGTACCACTTCCTCATACGCGTACCAACAGAGACAAAACCACGTTCAAAACATCATCTTCCTCATCCATACGCGTATTGCCTAGTGCCATACGCGTACCATACCATCTCATACGCGTATTGCCTAGTGCCATACGCGTATGACCAGAAACCAGATTTCCAGATCTGCTATGGTTTTCTCTACCACGAGATTCCTCAGATCCAACCTCCCACTGTCCAATTTTACACAGTAATCGTTCATATCATCTAACACGAATCATACCCTATTCGATTTCACAAATTCTAACATTATTACATCTAATTCCTACGAATTTCCTTCAATTATAATCCAAAGTTCGTTCATCCAAAGGTTCACAATTTCATCATGCATCATTCCAATTAGAGTCAAATCAATGGTTTATCACTACCCATTACATGTTATCCCATAATACCCATTAAACGATGATAAACCCCCCTTACCTGAGTTAATCCGGCAATTGATTCTTTGACCCTCAAGTTTTTCCTTTCTTCAACCCTTGTTCTCTTGTTCTTTGCCTTTTTTCCACTTTTAGAGTCGTTTTTCTGTATTCACGTGAAAACTCTCTTTTACCAAATGGGACCTTTTCTAATTCCCACTTTTATTCCAATAATAATAATAATAATAATCCAATTATTTAATTAAATTAATAAATATACTATTAATTTAAATTAAATAATTATCCTTATTTCATCGGGGTGTTACACCTAAGGCGTGGACCTACTTTTTTCACCACACTCTGGATATGAACTAGAATGGCTCTGAGCTCATCACCATGAGAGCTCTAGCATTGTATCTGTTGTTAACCCGACAGTTGGTGAACATCAGGCGTATTATTTCTGCTGACATGGATGAGATGGCCCAGAGTACAACGAAGAAGTCTTTGGGACATGCTTATGTGATGCTCTTGTTGTGCAAGAAAGCAGGAATGGTGGAGTTTACATATGGATGCATTATGCACCTGGCATGTACATTGGATGTTGCTTGGATTGCTAACCACTCTAGGAGGGTAGCATGGGCTAAGGCAGATGAGCTTCCAGCAAGGTTGTTGGACCAAGCATACCCTAACCCCAAAACATACTTAAGGGAGTCTCACTTGCTGATGAGGAATCTCAGGCACATTGAGACAAGATGAGCATGTTCTACTTCATGAAGAACTTATATGCGCACACTGGGCTACTAGGGTGTTATCTCACTCGTAGGATGGATACATGGGCAGCGACTCAGCACTCCAGAGACGCTTTTCAGGAGATCCTCCAATCCTATTATATGGATGTTATTAGTATTTGGGGATTGAGACCTCGATCCAGCTAGGAGGACCTATCCAGCAATAGCCCCACCAGACTCCATTTTCTCAGCATACTCCCCAGACTCACCAGAGCCTTTTCATGAGTCCAGGGCAGAGTGAGCATGGTCAGCGGGGCCAGATGTCCCCCATTTCTTCATTTGTGCATCATGGAGGCGACCTGAATGCTATGATCAGCTTTAACTAGCACATGGAGGACATATGCAGAGATGATGAGGATTAGTTTTTCTTCTTTTATTATTTTATTTTTAGTTTAGTTTGATATTTTTGTTGTTGTTTTTTTGTTTTTTTTATTGTGATGTACTCTCCCAAACATTGATTGGAATATTATTTCAGTTACTTCATTTTGTGTTTTATGTTATTTCAAGTGATGATTACTAGCATAAGGGGTTGACACAGATAACCTAGATAAAAAGTTTGTATGCCCTGTACATGTCAATACCCATCAATGTTGATATCTCTAAAATGATTTGATGTGGTTTACTGGAGTTCTACAGAAGGGATGCAGAGTTATTGTAACTGAGTGTAAAGATGCATAACATAAGAGGTATTATCGATAATGTCAACTCTCACCAGCATGGTGAGGACAGAAAAATCCAAACACAATATTCATCATAAGAGAGAGCGTTCGGGTATGTTTTTATCATCTAAAACTTGCATAGACTCTTTTCTGATATCCATTGCATGATTACACACACTGAGGCACATTGTTTGCTTTAGCCTCGAGCCTTTCTAGCCATCCCATATATTGCATTTATTCCTTGTTAAACCCATTTGAGCATGTATCTCGTTGTTTGTGAAATTACCGCATAAATAGCTCATGGCCCAAACACTTCCCTGTCTTGTTCAGAGTTATTTTGTTTCGTTTTTGGATCTGTGTTAAATTCTAAGTTTAGGATAGTTGTACATCAATGAAAACAAGGTGAGTGCACCTGGAAAAAAAAGTTGAAAAATCAACTTAATTGAAAGAAAAAAAAAGAAGAAAAAATAATAAAGAAAAGCACTCACCAGACTGAGAACTCAGTTGGATACCAAGAATCAATAAAAAAATCCAAAAAAAAAACTGAGTAGTCCAGTATGGCTAGCCTAAAAGGCGAAGATCAAAAAAATATTCAGCAGTGATACTTTGGAATGAACATAGTAAAAAGAATGAGTGTAGTGACTCTGAACCATAAGCCCACTTATCCATATAATATCCCATCTTAGCCCATGCCCCATTAGAACTTGGAAAGACCTCAAAAAGTATATGTATTGTGCATCTGGTAATTGAAAGAGAGCTTATTCAAGTTTATGGTATGGTATTGCATATTGTGAATTTTGAGTGTAAATACATGAACACTTGAGATAATTGGTCAGTATGAATAGAGCTGACAAAAGATGAGTATCATCAAGTGTAGATGTGGAAATCATTCGACATCGATGATCTTGCCAAACGGAGGGTAACAACAAAGGAGAATCGTGGAAGATCTCAGAGATATGTTTTTAAAAAATTTTGGCTCTATTTTATTAAGGGTGACATGATGTTTTTGTGTTAAACATTGTTTAAGGTCAAGCAACAAGCTATGTTTGGGGTTTTGATCAGTCACCACTTGTGTTAGATTTATCATATTTAATTGTCAAAAGCATGAGAATTATTGTTGGTTTTGTAGTGGTTTTGGTACAATTTTAGTAGTTTTCTCTCGTGTCTTGATTTGCAGTGGTTTTATTGTTTTTGAGATATTTTACGCGTTTGATGTAGTGTTTCATGCGTTTACAGATCTGAAGAATCAAAAGGAAATTGATTAGAGAAAAATCTAGACAAAAATACATGAGCAGAAGAAAAAAACGAGAAAAATGATCATCTCCTATGAAGGAGCTCATACGCGTATGGCCACTCCTCTTCACCATGTTTCATACGCATAACAGCATGGAAGGTGCAAAAAACCAGCTTATATCCATACGCGTAAGAAGTCCATATGTGTATGAGGCCAACCATCTTTGACCCCCATGTGCAAGCCATACACCCTTACGCGTATGGGTCCGGGCAAACCATATGTCTTACCCTAGGTCATACGTGTATAATGTAGTGTAAAAGAGGGTCATATGCATATCAGGATGAGCTATATGCGTATGACACGACCCAGATTTAGAAAGACCATAATTACCCTATTTAGCCAAAAAAACGTGAATTTCCAATTGTTCGATGATTTTTCACTGCAAAAACACGTTTTGAAGGCTGGAGAACTCAAATTTTTATGGTGGATCAAGGCTTTCATGAACCCTAAGTGATTGAAGACTTAAATTTATCTCATTATTTATAATGTCTACATATTGTATTTTGTTTTCTTTACTATTGTGAGGAGCTTGTTAATGATTCGTTAATGATTTCAATGTGAACATTATGATAACAACAATTTTATTATATTTGGTTTACTTTCAATTTGTTCTTCATGTTTTCTCTTTCAGAAAAATTGAACTTGATTTGGGGTTAATCTTCAGGCTGGACCGCCACTGTTAACGCTTAATTGAGAGTATTTCATAGTAGATATCATCTAGGACTAGGGATAACCTTTGGAAACAGTAATATTCTTGATAAAGTAATGCTTAAATTCATCTGTAATTCACTATGGACATGGGATTTAATTTGAATGTTTAAAGATTTTTTCGCTAAGGACTTAGGAGTAAACACCCTTAAAAATCGGTAGTCAATATTTTGAAATAAGTTGTTGTAAGGTTAGGTTAAAATTATTGAAGGATCCAATCATATACCTTTTCTAGCAATGTTCACTCATATTATTTTAAAATGTTCAATTGTGTTTTCTTTTTAATTGCAATTTATTTTCTATTTCTAAAACAACAATTTCAAAACCTCAAATCTTTTCTCTAACTGGTTTAAAACACGAATTATGTATCGTCAAGTAGTCATTAAAAATGATATTTGAGATTTTCCATCATTACTATATTGGTAAATTAGTACACTTGTTAATTTATCGATCAAGCATGTCCTTCTCTAATTAATTGTGACTCCCTACTTTGCAATGTGAGTTGACCCCTGACAAAAATTTGTTTTGTGAAGGGGTTTTGCACTTGTGAGGGGTTTAACTCCTGAAAAAAAAAACTTTTTTTCTTGTAATGTTAGTCGAATATATGGAAAAACGAACAAAGTTGGAAATGTTGGCAACAAGATAGTCATTGATGGAAAAAATTGAAGAAAAAAGCCATGAAAACACAAAACACAAAAGAAAGAAAAACATTGTTTAGAAAAGAATCAACTATAGATGAGGAGCTTTAGTTCCATTAAAATATGAAGAGTGTTAAAACAGTTTTGAAAAAAAAAATGGAAACACTACACATTGAAAATGAACTTTTAGTAATAAATAATGGAACGCATTGAAGGGAAAAAATCAAAAATAAAAAACTTTAATGGACAAAATGCAGTGTAGAAACAGAGTCCGTTGAAATATTGCAAGAAGAAATCAGAGTGTAACGTAATGGAAGAGATCGTAATGGTTGGAAGAAGAAGAAATCAGAGTGTAAAGTAATATAATGGAAGAAGAAATCGAGTAATTGTCACTTTGATAGTGTAAGTACTTTGAACTGTTAAAGGTAAATTAGAAAGGAAAATTAATTTTGTTTTATTAGTTATATAGTTAATTATTAAATGAAAATCAAAATTTTCAAAATGAACCAGCCTTTGTCAAACTAAAATTTATAAGCTTCGGGAAAAAAAAGTATATCTAAACAACAATGAAAAAGTATATCAACAAAATTGAATCAAGAGCTAGAGAGCTATGTGTGTGTTTGGTTTTGCGACAAATTTGAGTGAAAGTTACAAACTTGGTATGAGAGCAAATTTTAATTAAAAAATTACGTTTAAATCCTGTTTAAGTTTAAAAGCTACAAATTTAAAATTTTAGTAGAATTAATTCTTGAAGCGATACTTAAATAAAATCAAACCGATCAAAATCAATTTTACTTATTTATATTCATTTTGATCTCTCAAGAATTGAACAACATTCCCATAGGCATTTTTTTAAAATTGCTTTCTCACTTTTTCACATGAATATCTCAGGTTGCCAATGTTAGAAGTTAGATTTTTAATTAACTAGCAACTAGACTTGTTATTTTATTAACATTGCACAATTGTTGAAGTTCCTCTTTAGTGGGGGCTATTATGACCTATAATTGGAGCTTTTCTTCTATCAATTGGTCCTTTCTTACATTGACCACTAAATCAAGTCTTTGTAAATTTCATTCAGAGCTAAAAAGAATGGGTCTTGGTAACTTAAAATCAAGAGACAGATAATTTGATTCTCCCAAATAACTACTTGAGTAAGGTAACCGTTTTTCTTAGAAGACTTTTATTTATCATAAAATAGTTAACAAAAAAGAATATTTAAGCAGTATATCACCACACAAACAAAATTCTTAAAATTTTGTTTTTAAGAATAGGAACTTGAAAATGTTTACAAGCGTTATAGGATATTAACGCAAAAACAAATGGATTATGCAAAAGATCACTGGAATAGAGTAACTAGCAGACTTCTATAATCCACCAGACAGTACACGAGAAGTACACCAAAAACAATAAAAAGCTTATAATATTGTATCCATTTGAGTTTCAGAAGTTAAAATATCACTTAACAAGCATGCTTTGCTGTGCCTGGTTATCCTGCTGCTGCTGATAATTCAGAGGCCTCCTGAAAAGCATAATGTGTGGCTCAGGACGATGAATAGCATAATGAACCCAGCCACGGCTCTGCTGAACACCAATAGCACGCCACTCGTTCTGTGTGATTAAACCAATGTTAGTAATTAAACATTCTAAACAACATCACTTAGAAGCATTACAGAAATAGTTTTAGCTTAACATTACATGATGACAGATTGACAGTCACAGAACAACCCTAAAAGTTAACTGATACAACAACTCATGATAGAAAATGTTCAATAACCAAATTTTATTGTGTAACAATTTGAACAAAAACCATAGACTATTTCTTTGATTTGAGGCATAGAATTGCAAAAAATTGACTCTGGTTGAACTGATTTTGTAAAACTAATTTGGTGTTCACATGATGGTTAATTGCACTGTAAATTTGTATACAAAAATCATGTTTACAAGCAAAAACACAAACCCTAGCTTTAGCTTAGAATCAATCCTATATCAAAATCAAGTATAATCTAGAACTCTCAAACATGCCAAAATCAAATTTAAGTTTTCAGAATCTCTTTGGGTAATTCGGTATTCACGTGATGGTTAATTGAGTAAATTTGTATACAAAATCAAGTTTACAAGCAAAAACCACAAACCCTAGCTTTAGCTTAGAATCAATCCTATATCAAAAACAATTATAATCTAGAGCTCTCAAACATGCCAAAATCCAATTTAAGTTTTTAGAATCTCTAGGCTCTCTCAAAAAAGAACCCAAACATGTACAAAGTAATATTCATTTATCAATTACCACAACAAACTAAATAATCATTTATCAAACAATATTATTATAATCTAGAACTCTCAAACATGACAAAATCCAATTTAAGTTTTCAAAATCCAATTCAGAATCTCTTTGGGCTCTCTCAAAAATGAACTCAAACATTTACAAAGTAGTAATATTCATTTATCAAACTACTGTTATAATCTAGAACACTCAAACATGCAAATATCCAATTTAAGTTTTCAAAATCCCTTTGTGCCCTCTCAAAAGTAAACACAAACATGCACAAAGTAATATTCACTTATCAACTCGCACAACAAAATAAACCATCAATTATCAAACTAGAGCTCTCAAACATGCCAAAATCCAATTTAAGTTTTTAGAATCTCTAGGCTCTCTCAAAAAAGAACCCAAACATGTACAAAGTAATATTCATTTATCAATTACCACAACAAACTAAATAATCATTTATCAAACAATATTATTATAATCTAGAACTCTCAAACATGACAAAATCCAATTTAAGTTTTCAAAATCCAATTCAGAATCTCTTTGGGCTCTCTCAAAAATGAACTCAAACATTTACAAAGTAGTAATATTCATTTATCAAACTACTGTTATAATCTAGAACACTCAAACATGCAAATATCCAATTTAAGTTTTCAAAATCCCTTTGTGCCCTCTCAAAAGTAAACACAAACATGCACAAAGTAATATTCACTTATCAACTCGCACAACAAAATAAACCATCAATTATCAAACTATAATCTAGAACCCTCAAATATGCAAAAATTCAATCATGTTTTCAGAATCCCTTTGTGCACTTTCAAAAGTAAACCCAAACATGCACAAAGTAATACTCACTTATCATCAACACAACAAAATAAAACAACCATTCATCAAAACCAGTGCATCTTTTACGGACTTAAACCAATATTAAATCAACAAAATAATAAGATATTGACATCAATTTTACAACAAAAGATTGAAATAAAACAAATTCATAACAATTTCTTCAGCATAAAACGAATTTCAGTAAACCAAACACATAACCATAGATCAGCCAAAAACTGATTAAATAATCACAAAAACCACAACAACAACAACAAAAATCAAACAAAAAAAGCGCCTATTCTTAATTGCTTACTTCAGAGAGAAGCCGATTCTTAGGAAGCAATTTAGCAACTTCAGGAGGCAGAACAACATGCCTGTAAAAAAAATCGAGATCACAAAATATTCAATAAAAACTAGGTTAATCAATAACGAAGAAGAAAAACAAAATCAATTAGACAAAATTCAGAAAAGTGTCGATACCTATACTCATAATTATCATCAAAATACTTCTCAGAGTACTGGATCTGACCCATGCTTCAGAAACTAGGGTTTGTGAGTAGCTCGATTTGAATCTGAAAAAAAAACAGTAAGTAAAATAAACATGCGATTTCTTATTGAAGTTGAAATTGAAGAAAAATAAAAATAAGAGAGAGAGGGAAAAGCGATTCGGAACGAACCTGAAGAGTGAGAAAGTGAGAATTGAAAATGAGAGTTCAGAGGGTGGAAAGAGGGAATATATTGCGAATTTGTTTGAGGGTGTGAAAAGGAGAAAACGGTAAATTCCTAATTATACTGATACGAAAAGGAGTGTTTTTCGTTTTTCTGAGAGTAATTTAGGTTTTATTAACGGCTAATTAAGGAGATTTTTGAATTTTTTTTTTTTCATTTCAAATTTGTGTTTTGCTATTTTCCCGCTTTACAAACGATTTTCTAGATACTCGGTGTGTAAAGAAATATGACGAAAAGGTAAATAAAAAATTCAAACCCCCAACGGTCTTTTTATTTTGAGATATTTTGTTTGGGAGAGCGGAATGAATTATTGTCGCCTTTCTTTCAGGTAGCAATGAAAATATTTAAGTTGTTCAATTTTTAAAGCTTTCCTATTAGAAAGGGTAACATATTTCTGATAAAAAATAATTTTGTCAAATTTTTCTATCAATAGAAAAACAAAACTGCACCATTGAAGTTTAGAATTTGTGGTTGATATTATAATCGGTTTTGTTTAGATTATTAGTTTTGAGATAAAAAATTATTTTTGATCAAAAAATAAAATTATATAGTATATGATTTGGTTTTGTTTTGATGAATAATATTAAAAATTATTTTGGATCAAAATTAGTTTGGTTTATTTTGGATTATTTTTTTAGTTTTTTTAATTAAAATTAACTATTATAGTTAAAAATTGCAGAGTAAAACAAATATGTTGGGGAGAAATTTTTTTAATATCAAAATTACAAATTGTGTTTTTTATTAGTATCATAGAAATGCATTAAAGTAATATATTTAATATGAAGAATAACATGTAATATATTGAAATTCTTGATATTAGGTTATAAATTTAACATATTTATTGCTTTGTTGCAGAATTAGAAAGGGAGAAGATCATGGAAGTTATGATGGAACGAAACTTCGTAAGCGATTCAGTGATGTGGTTTTTTGGATCAAAGGTTATGATCATTATGCATCTTGAAATGGAGTTGTTGATCTTGAACTGATGTCACTAATGTCACTAATCTCTGGTACGGCGGATCTAGAGGGGTGTCTACATAGTTAGCACTCAAACGTTTAAGTTAGTTTAGAGTTTAAGATAATCATAGTATGAGTGGAGATTAGATTTTATGTACTTGAAAACCCTTAGAATTGTATTTATAATTTGGACTCAATTGAGCGGGCGAGATGAGTGGGCATGATCTTATTGGGCCTTCGGCCAACCCAAAACAATTGCTCCCAAGACTCTCGGGTACTCTGATGTCGGGGGAGTCTTTTAGCAGTTGTGGTCAACCTTCAGGAATAGTTATTCATGCGTCGGCAGACATGCAGTGCTTTGAATTTGCCAAAGAGTGATGGGGGAATATAAGCAGTCACATCATTGAAACGTTTCGTCGTTTTTCTCTATACGTGTGACCTAAAAAGGTAGAGAATGGTGTGACATTGCTTACTGTGCACTTGAGTTTGGTTGTGTTTCCAAGGTGGAATATGGTCGTTGATCTGCACTTGCTTCTTTCTTTCAATATGATATGTTCGATTGCCTTTGCCTACATAAGGGTAGAGGAAATTTGGGGAAATTCCTGCAACCTTTTAGATTGACTTTCTCTTATTTCGTTTGAGTTTCTCCCTCTTCTCTAAGAGCATTTTTCCTGGAGTAACCATCATCACGTATTCAAAGCTTCCAAGCTTCAACCTTCAATCTTCCCATATGTTTCTTTGCTTTTGATGTCACACTTCAAGATACCTTCTTCCAACTAAAAAAATGTCTTAAAGCATTTACTGTCTCTTTCTTAAAATGAGTGATAACCATATATCTTATAGTGTGATTCAGAAGGTAGCACTTCTTCTTCGAAAAGGGGAATAGAATTTGAATCACATTCCCTTTCTTTTGTCAATGGGGATTTTAAATCGGGGATCATCTCTCTGATTGATGACTCTGAAATGGTAGGAGTGTCTAGGGAGTCCTTTTTTGAAAGAGCTTTTCTCAGTGATTCTTTAGAGGTTCTGCTTTCGGGGAAAGTCGGTGGGGTGAGGATCCTATTGAGAAACAGATGCCTCCCATTGTCTGGATCGAGGGAGAAATAGAAATTGCCCGACAAATAAGGGAACGTGTCAGTGAATTTGTCTGGCTCTATTTGAGAATGATCGATCGGGAGCCTTGGCATGTTGAAATTACGGGTCATTTGGAGGATTGGGGAAAATCTAATGTTGTATCTTGGATCGAAGTCGATGATCACTTTAAAGCTGATGAATTGGACCAAAAAGGGCTTTGGCTAGTCAAGCCAAGTAACGCCAACAAATAATATTATCAAATGTGTTGGGGACTCTTTCCCTTTTGAACATTATTGTTACTATAGAAAATGTTGATATTATGGTCGACGACCCATCGGACTAGTCAATTCTTCCAGTAGATCTGGTAGTGAGTGAAGCTACGTGAAAAATACCTGAGCGCATCGCACTCTCAAAGATACAACAGAGTCACCATCGAACTTTATTTATTCCCAAAGGAAAGGGAAAACATCGATAAAACCTGGGGAAAAGAGAAATGGGTAAGGAAGTCGGTTATGCAAGGGGAAGGTATTAGCACCCCTAACATCCATGGTACTCCATGGGAACCGTTTTGAATGTTCTTTACAAGAATAGGTGTTATTATCTGAAGATTACATGCGAAAAGGGAAATAGGGGTTAATAGATGGATGTGAAAAAGGTGAGAAATAGATAAATATGCTCGCCAAGGATTTGGGCCCTCGTGCCTACGTATCCTCATTCGTGCAATGGGGAAATCAGAGCTTCGTAGTTCGTGGAACTAGGATAAATGCGTTAGTTTTTTTAGTGGATGGTATAAACGTTCGCGTTCTACTATCGACTAGCTTGTATGCTCGAGCATGGGAGCTTTAAGCGTCTGTCTGTTTGTAGTAGAATGGATGCACTCGGATCGCACTCTAACAGTAAAACATTGTTTGCTCGTACATGGAGGCTTAAACTTCGTTCACGGTAGAACGGAAGTAACACGTCCTTTCTAAAAAGGTTTTAAACTAAAAATGAAGCCTAAAGGCAAAAATGAGTTTGATGAGGTGAGTTTGCTTTTATTCTGAAATGAGAGTCATGATTCGAATCGTACTAAAGTTTATGAATGGAGATGAATACAGTGAGCAATTGGGTGATTCGTCCCACACCCAAAGATATCCATAATGGGGGTAGGAATTCTCCAGTCCTATTCCTTCTCCATTGCTTAAGGCTTGTATCGTACAATCCTAATCGTAAGGTTAATTGTTTTTAAGTTTATTTACAAAATGGTTTTTGTTTTACTGGGAGAACAAAAGGATAGAAAGTTAAACCCTGGAAGGTGGAAGTCTGATCTTCATTTTGATCTTTAATCTGTGCAGAGAGACTTATCAATCATTTGATTTAAATTGCACTAAAGTCTATGAATAGAGGTGAATACGATGAGCATTGGGTCATTCGTCCCATAGCCAAAGATATCTAGAATGGGGGTAGGAATCCTCCAGTCTCATTCCTTCTCTATTACTTAAGGCTCATGACATGCGATTTGCATCATAATCAATGAGTGTCGAAGTTGAACTTCCTTGCAGCTTCCCATGATGAAGGGTTGTCTTTGAAGAATGGTGAAAGGCTTATCAATCAACTTGAATCGAGTTGTGTTAAAGCCTATGAATAGAGGTGAATACGATGAGCAAACGGGTCATTTGTCCTGCACCTAAAGATATTTAGAATGGGGGTAGGAATTCTCCAGTCTCATTCTTTCTCTATTACTTAAGACTCATGGCACACAACTTGACTCATGATTAACAAGTGTTGAGTTTGACCTTTGTAGTGCTTGAATAGTAGTATTGTCTTGTATTGATTTGAATTGCTTGAATTCTTGATCTTGATCTTTGAGTCTCGATTGAAGTTGGAGATCCAGTATCCAGCATATCTTGATCACAAAGACTTGATTTATCAATTGATCAAAGGTCTTTTTATCACTTAACTAAGTTTGGGAAATTAAGCACAGTCAAAGGATTTAGTCGATCAAAGCGTACTTTAACCAACTTAATCGGTGGGGAAAAATTATTTAAAGTTGAATACAACTATCTAAAGAATTAATGATTTGTTGGAATTAATTCTAAGTCCTAAAACTACGGGAACATGCAAAATTAGACTATTTCTACATCTAGGGGCAAAATAGTCAGTATTCACAATTATGGTTATTGAATTAAAATTCTAATCATATCAATCTCAATTAATATCAATTAAATTCCAAACAAGTCTAATTTCTAAAATTCAATTAAATTCTACCATTAATCCAATTTCTAACCAAAGTTAATATTCCTAAAAATTCTATTTAAATCTAATTCCTAAAACAATATTCTAAAATTTTAATTCTAACTAACCAAATCTAATTAACTTTCTAATCAAATCCTAAAACTCACATAATTATCCTAAATCCCTAATTAAGATTCTAAATACTTCTAATTAATCATAAACTAAACCATAATCTAACTAACAAGAGGATCCACCAAAAAGACTAAAGAAAAACATAAATGGGCCAAGAATAATGATTCTGGCCCAAGGAATGAATTGTGGAGGTGCAGGCCCACAATGGGGGGTGTTGATAGCAAGAAAGGATGGGCCAGGAATCCCAAAGCACAATAAGGCCACATGCGAGTGGGGATCACAAAAAAACACGTGCCGAAAATCAAATTCAAAAGCCAAAAGTGGGGAGCACGGAACTCTGGCTTCCTCCGCTGTGTCGGAGATCACCTTCGGCGAAGATGGAGCTCTAATGCCTAAAACAAACACATCATCTCCTTTACCTCCTCAGCCTGGTTTCGAAAATCTCAACGAAATGGTCTAATTCTTCCTTAGCATCCTGAATCGAAGAAGAGAAGCCAAAAGCCCTCAATCTGAGAAACAAAATTAAATCACGCTCCTTCAGAGTCAAAGCCCTAGGGGTTAGGGATTTGAATCCCCTACTCCTACTCTATATCCAGGTAACCAGTATGAGGCAAAATGATGAAGTCAATGGAACTTACCGATGCGGAGGTCGCCGGAATTCCAGGTACGTTACTCCAAGTTCTCAAATCCTTCTCCTCTTCGTCTCAGAATTATTTTTCTTCTTCACTTTTCTTCTTCTGAAGTGTGAAACGGTTCCGTGAATTTGAGCGAACGAGTGAGGTGATGGAGATTGAAGCTCAACTGGTTAGAGCTTCTGATGTCGAAGCTCTAGAAGTTTCAATGGTTCATAGTGTGTGGTGAGGGATATGGATGAGTTTTTAGAATCACGTCTCCAAAAAAGTGAATGAGGGTGAGGGATGAATTTATAGAGAGGGAAGAGATTAACAAAATGGGGCAGTCCGAGTAGCTTCGTTAGGGCAGTGGTTACCGTTAGTAAAATTGGAAGGGAATTCAGTTGGATGTTAGAGTTTTGTTAAGGTTCTATTAATTGTAGCTAGCTATTTGAATTAGGAGTTAGTTAGGTTGTTGTCAACATGAGTCGGATTAATTGAGTTAGTACCTGAAGTTATTTAATGGTTTCTGTTAGGTTAGTCAATCCTTTGTTAATTGAGCTGGATTATGTTAATGAAATGGAGATTGCTGAACTTGGATGATTGAAATGCTTGGTTGATGGGATATGGGTGAATTATAACACCTACTGTTATTAACGAAATGCTAGAGAACAGTCTTGGTTATGGACTATCAATTGAAGTGTTGTTCCATGTTAGCTATGATAAAAATTTGCTGTGAAGTGGATGCACGGTTAATTAGTAAACGGTCTCTATCATGTTAGACTGAACTGTTTTGCTGTCGTGGATTTCTGGTAGATGTTAAATGTCACTAATATGCAGGTGAAGTATTTGGCTTGATTTTCGTGTTTCTCTTGTGCAGGTTAATCATTTGTTGAAAGTTACTTTGGATTGGCTGCTATGTTTTTGGATGTTATACATGTTGTGGTCAGGCACTGCTCCATGTACTCTGGTTCGGGTTTGAGTTTGTCACTGTGTTTGGCCTTTGGTTCACAGGCCACTGATGTTGTGGGAGCCCTGTCGATCTGCAGTATAATAGAATCACTCTTAAAATGTGACCATGTGTACCGAACTTTCCAGCTTCATGAGAGGAAAGTTAGAACAAAGTAGTAAGGTCCGGTTGACTGCTGGATGTAGTAACGGAAAGCTCTCGCATTGCTGCAATTGTTGACTCCAATTTGCTACTAGATTCTTTTCCTCAGCCATGGAGCGGAATTGGAGGGAGTAGCGAAAGAAAAGCGGTGTTGAGGATTAATGGTGGTGTTCGCTACAAATTGGTCATTTTTGCAGCATGTCAACTCAATGTTCATTTTAAATGTATTACGTATGGAAACTTTTGCGGCAATTGCATTGTCGTATTTCCTGCATTATGATCGAAATGGTTTGTTGGCTATTTTTGTTTTGTTCAGCTTTTGTTTGGTAAACTGCCTCTTGCATTTAGAACCACCTTCTCAAGGCCCATGCCAGGATTCAGTTGTTTATCAGCATAGGGAACATGTTCAATTTTTTATTCCTTAGGAGTTCCTGAACTAGATTGATCAGCATCCACCTTGCGTTTTAACTTAATATACTTTCTGGTACCTTCACTTGTTTTGTGAAAAAGTGAATGGTTTGTTACTGTGCAGGAAAACAGAGTTGTTGAATTTGTCTCGACACTAACATCAAGCTTTTGGGCATTAACATTTTCCCCCAGTTCTCTGATTATTTGGGATAGGGGATGCAATTGTTTTGGATTGTTTAAATATAGTTTCAATATTAAGGTTCTCCCTCTGCTTCATCTCAACATAGCGTGGCACAAGAGTCAGCGCCAAGCAACCTGTAGCTTTCTTGTATCTGGGAAATGGTCACGGCTGTCTCAATACAAGATTTGTTAGGACTGCTAATTATGGAACTCACTTTCAAATCAAGAAGTAGCTATGCAGATTTCTGAGACTGTATAACACCAAGCATGTTCAATGGTTGATCAACAAAAAAAATAAAATCGTCCTCTGAATTTCTCTGAGTAGATCCATCACAAACGAGTATGATCTGCTTGCTTGCCTCTCTACCTCCATATTTCCCTCCGGCAACAGGCAAACCATGGGTTTGGTTTAAGCGGTTAAGGAAAATGTGGGGAGAGTCGCCCTCCGGTCTTGGAGTGAAGTTCAGCACACTTACAACACAGTTGCTCTGAAGTAAAATTCTGAAGTACTCTGCCTCCAGACCAAATGATGTGGCAACGAGAGCCTGATTAACAACATTGTGGGTAACGACAAGAACAAGCCTGCTATCATGAGCTAGAATTTTAGTCCAGCAGTTCCTAGCACGATCCCACAACTCTCTCACAGGATAATGATCATCAATGACGAAATTCACAGGATCCACCTGCCATTGATGAAAGGCTGAACCGAATCTCACTTTTCCCCTGCCCTTCAACAGACCTTGAAAGGAGTACAAGTCAATTTCTCTTAGATCGATCTCAAGAATAATCATTTGTTGGTGAGGTCCCCAAATGATTTCAGTTGTTTTCTTTGATCGAGCCAAAGGATTGGCGAAACAAACGTCGAAGTTGTTGTCGGCGAGCATTTGGCGGGAAATCTCAGCCTGAGACTCACCTTTCTTGGTTAGAACAGGGAAATCAGTACTACCTTGAATTCTTCCTTCGACGTGTTATGTCCGTGCCTAACCAAAATCACTCTCTTCGACGCTTTCAATGGAGGGAACCAGAGCGAATTTGATTTCTCATCTATATCCTGAACATTACTGTGATTTCATTGAACGACGAAGCATTTGGTTGTAGAATGGAAAGAATGATCGTGAATTTTTATTGAAAGCATATATATATATATATATATATATTTCACTTTTTCAATTTCGTGTGTATGATTGTCGTTGAAATGTAGTATTGTAATGGTTTATGGATAAAAAAATGGTTGAAATGTAGCTTCAAAATTCCCAAGCTTTATTGGAAATGAAAGTGTGAAATATTTACGTATTAAAAAATGGTTGAAATGTAATGTATTTTGGGAATTGAATTAGCAATTGAATGGAAGTTTGAATAGTGTAATGGATCGAGGTTCGGGTTTAGAATGATTTACAATGAAAAGTGGTTTAATGGGCTTTTTTTTTACTTGTTTCTCTTTTGTTGAAACAAATCGTGTGACATATATCCGTTTGATTAAAAAGGGTTGTGACTGTCTCGTTCCTCTGTTGGTGAGGGACAACCATTTGGAATTTGTAGTTTCCGACCTCTCGTGAGGGGTAAAAATGTGGTTGATCCTCGGATAGAACACTCCTCTCTTCTTTGGAATTTGAACGAACGGTCAAATTAGCTGACGACTACCCTACCCGGTTTAAAATTGAGGGTTTTATGTATAGAAAGAAACTCCTACTCCTTGGCTCGAAAGGGTTGACTAGGGATTATCTTTCTTATATCTCCGGTGTTTGGGATTTCAAACAATGCCTTACATCATCATTCAGGTCTTATTCAAAAGCATACGTGTAGTGATCTCGTGTTTTTCAATTTCATCCTCCTTTTGATTTTGCTCAAACGAAAGTCAGATATTGCCAAAATAAAGTATGAGTGAACATGAATGGATTGCTTCAAAAATATGCATATTCATTTTAATATCATTATTATTCAAAAACAAATGAGTTTATTACAGATGAATGTTACAAATGATAATAGAGAAAATTACACATGAACATGATTGAACCAAACTAGTGACTGCTGGCGTAATCGGCCTCATCTTCAGATCCTCAGACTGAAATTATAGAGCTAGTAGCAGATACCCTGAAAATTTTCAAGGAGATCCTTCTCAACTTCTTCCCTCAGATGCAAACTCTTCAAATCTACCCTAGCTTCCACCTGCATTGATCACGACATTGCAGATGTGCCCTCCTATGGAGGCATGGGAATGTGCGCTATGTTCAGGCCTTGTGGTGTGAACACAATAACCCTAGAATCAATCAAGTCTTGTACCTTGTACTTGAAGATATTACAATTCTCGATCGAGTGCCCTGGCATCCCAGAGTGATACTCACAGCTAACGTTCATGTCATAATTTGGAGGAAGAGGTGTTGGAGGAGCCTTAGCTTCCCTCAGCTGCACCAACGAGCTAATAAACAACAGAGGTAAAAGTCGACCATACGACATGGGCACTGGGTCAAACTGCTTTGGAGGCCTTCTTGGTCCATGTCTTCCTTGCTGAGCAAAGTTCCACCGCTGATTTGGATACTGATTCGGCATTGGGTTCCCTTGCCTTGGTCGAGGCATAGGGAATGGTCGCTGATAAGAAGCCCTTGGAGGTACAAGACATGGATGAAATCCACGAGGTTGCTCTTGAGGTGGAGTGGGGTCAGGCATGTTCATCCGAGTGACCACTCCTGGAACAACAGTTGGCATGGAGTTGCCTTCCTTCCTCATCATTGACTACAAGATCTCCATGATCAAACTCATCTGAGTCTTCAGCTGGTTGATCTTAACCTTCATCGCTTCTTGATTTCTTCGTAGTTCCTCCATGGTAATCTGCGACATGCTTCTAGTTCAAGACAGTTATCGGGTAATCAGCTCTAATGGAAGTGGTCCTGTGAAGGTTCAAGCGATGACGAGTTTATTGGTTTCGAATTTATGAAATGCAATATGATGTATGAATGATGCGCATATGCAAAAATTTATTTTCATTGTTATTTTTTTTTTTTTTATTTCCAGGGAATCTTCGATATTCGTCTATTGTTACGAGCAATCATATGGTATAAAAGTAGAGATAGAAGGTAATGCCAAAATAAAGGGAAACAACACATTTTATTCAACATGAAAGAAATAACAGGTACATAATACGAACCAATAATCTGACCAGTGAGTTACAACATGATCGGCCTGAAGCCTCTGAAATACAACTCTACAAACAAAGACAAAGTGAAATACATCCCAAGGAGTGTCATGTGGAAATATAACATCATAAGCGTCTTCAAATAGCTTGGGCAGGTCTTCCAAGGCATGAACAACAAACTGAGCCAAACGGGCATGCCTATTATTCCAGTATTACGCATCCTTGACGAGGTTACGTAATAATGCATGATTAGGTCCATCTAGAAGATCCTGCAAGAAAGCTTCCTTCTGGTCTATAAGGACTTGAAGATGACGACTCTTCCTTTCCCACTGAGTGACCTATTGATCGAGCAACTTGGTACTTTCGAAGTTCTTGTGAGCTTGACTCTTCAGCTCCCAGATTTCTTCGAATCTCTTGTCCAAGTTGAACTGATGTTGAGACAGAGAAACTTCTAGCTTCTTAACCCGATTTTTCTCCTCTTTCATCTCCTTCTGGAAAGTCTCTAGCTGGCTTTACAACCTCTTGAGTTGATCCTGGCAGTTGATCTCTGTCTTGCACACTTTATACTGTGCTGCAGCAAGTTGTTTCCTCTTCACGGAAAGGCTTTGGATAGTACCCTTCAAAGCATCATCCACTTCCTTCTTTTGTGTTGTTCTTCCTAGATCTCTTTGGAGGTCTTGGCTGCTCGGTCCCTTTTCTGGTTGAGATTAAACTTCAGGTTCTCTTTCTCCAAGGTGAGCTTACCTAGGTTAGATCAGAGATCGACATTCTCTTTCTCTAACGCTTTGATAATCCCCTTGAGTTTGTCAACCTCTGAAATAGGAGCAACAATAGGCTCAACAGGCTTGATGATCATGGAAGTTTCAAGCGGAAATGACAATAAAAACTCTTTGACTCTCTCCTTAACCCACTGAGTGTAGGCTTCCTTCGCAATACAGTTCTTCTTTCCCAATTCGGCCCTTCCATAACGATGGATATCTCCCTAGGCTCGGATAATCCTCTTCTGGAACTTTGAGTTGTCAACCCCTTCAGACAAAATAAACTCCTCTAGAAGCTCAGAATCTGGCTTGTCTACTATAGAGTAGCCCAACTGGCGCAATGCTATCCTCGGGTTATAGTTAATTCCATCCTTTGTACCTATAAGGGGTATATTGGGGAAATTGCTACAATCCATGATGATCTCAACACCGTCGTAAACTCTAGAATACCAGAAGATGTCTTCAGCTGTGAGGGACATGATCCTTTCAGACCATTTCAAATTTCCCTCGTTGTCAACAAAAGGATCATTGTTGGGTAGATGCAAAATAAACCATTTATACAGCAGAGGGGTACAACACACGGTAGTCCCCTTCTTCTTCTCATTCCTCACGTGGATAAAATAGTATGTGTCAACAAGAAGAGTAGGAACGAGATTCTTGGCCATGAAGAGATAGATAGAAGCCAAGTCAGCAAAGTCTTCCATGTTAGGGAACAACACGATCCCATATATGATCAAAGAAAACATAGTGTTGAAGGCATCCCAACTCCTAGCTTCATCAAATGTAATAGCCTTATCAACCAGAAACTTCAAGGCAAACCCATGGGTCACACCCTTAGGTTTAAGATTGAGCTCCACCTCATTCTTCCCTATGTGAAGGATTTCAGCTAGATGTTGAGACTTGGGAAGTTCCTTTGTAGGGACAAAATGAGACTGATCCTTAATCTCAACCCCCAGAATGTGTGAATATTCCTCCAACGTAGGAGCCAACTGGTAATCCTAGAATATGAAGCATCTCAAAGGAGGATCATAGAACTGCACTAGAGTGTGAAGAGTTGTAATGTTGACCTCAATGTTAAGCATGCCTAGGAGATTTGTTGGTTCTAAGTGTTGGCAGCAATTTTGGTAAAACCTAGAGTGTTCACAAGTTGTCACAAGTATTGTCTTGACATAAGAAAACATGTACCTGCAGGATATTTAAAATAGGACTATGCAAGATTTTACTGAGATGTCAGACCCGATGTCATGACATCTGTATACAAAACATTCAGTCTGAATGTTATGTATTATGTGATTGGGTTTTTAATGCAAATCTATGTATGATTGAATACGCTATCAATCAGTAATTACAACTAGATTGACTTATTTTCCAAAGAGATATAATTAACTGCCATGAGAAGATATGAATGGAAAATAGTTTTAGGGTTTTATGATGTCCAAGCCCAGCCAAATACTTCTATAAAAAGGACATGGAAAACCTGATTTTATACACAAGAAATAACGAACGAAATATTGAGAGAGAATAAGGGTTTTAGTCTTGTGTGGTCATGTGAATTGTAAGCCATTCAATTCATCCATAGATGATTGAATTGGTCTGATTTTTGAGTTGTAATTTGTCACTCTAAGCTTTTAAGCATGAGTGTGTGTTTACTTGATTGAAGCTTTTAAGCAAGATCAAGTATGTGTCTTTGAAGAGTGTCTTCTTTTCATTGTATTTCTTGTTTTATATCACTACTGTGATTGAGGGGGAGTGAGTAGGATCTCATATCTAAGAGTTCTTAGGTAGAAGTCACATGGGTAGAGATTAGGTGAAAAGACTGTAACTTGAAGTTGTTTACTGAGAGTCTTTGAACTGATTCTATTTAGTGGATTTCCTTCCTTGCTTGGTAGCCCCCAGACGTAGGTGAGTTTGCACCGAACTGGGTTAACAATTGCTTGTGTCTCTTGCATTACTATTCTTTATTTTTATCCTGTTTGTATTATTCAGATATTAGTGTCGTGACATTACCTTCGACATCTCATATCTGATACCAGAATTTCAAGATTCCCATAGGCATCCTTGAACTTTTCTTTGTTGTTGAAAACTAGACGAGCTCCCAATCCTCTCAATGTCTTCAAAGAAGGTTCCACAAACTTGTAGCTATAAACACCTCTTCTAGTAGGATCCATTCTCTAATAATCACTCAAACAAAGACTTGTCTCTTGAATTCCCTAGAAATGTACATGCAAAAATTAATTTCAAAATGATGTAATGATATGCAAGCATCATAGATTCAACAGTTCAGTATAATCTGGATATTCTGAATAATCTGGCCGCATCACACGGTATAAGATCAAAGGTCCGACATGACCTAGACAGTCTGGATAACTTCAGCATGTAACTCAATACAGGGTCAACAATCTGACATGATCTGAGAAATCTGGATAATAACCTGTCCATGTAACTCAATATAGGATCAAAGGTCTGACGTATGTAAGAGATCAATGGTATGAAAGGTCTTGGTTTCCTGTATAAAAAAACCTAATAGCCCTTTTACAGGTGTGTACTAATCCTTAAAAGTGGTCCCTAAAAGGTCTCCCAGAGTCATCGAGTCAAATGAAAATACCCTGCCGTAGTGAATTCTCACAGGACAAAAGTACTTTAAAGTGAGCCTAGTCTGGGCGTGGCTCTCGTGACAACCAAACGCGTAAAACTTAGGCCGACACGACTATCCACGAATTTATCTTGTGTGTATTCTCAAGCTCGGGTGTAGAGCTTCTCTCACATAGTATCACCCCATCCCATCAGATATATCCAAAATACAACATATGAATATTTAAAGCAGTAAAGTAATGCGATAAATAACATAAAAAAAGTGAGTAAAGGAATAAAGGTAAACACCTATTCTTATAAGGAGAACAAACAAAATTGGGCTCGACTTGGTTAGGAAAGGACTCCCCAGCAGAGTTGTCAGCTAAAGCTGGGGATCCTTAAGAAGAGACCCCCAACTACAAGCAAACTCCCCAGCTGAAGCTACACGAAAAATACTAGAGCGCATCACACGCTCAAAGATACAACATAGTCGCCATCGAACTTTATTTATTCCTGAAGGAAAGGGAAAACATAGATAAAACCCCGGGGAAAGAGAAATGGGTAAGGAAGTCGGTTATGCAAGGGGAAGGTATTAGCACCCTTAACATCCATGGTACTCCATGGGAACCGTTTTGAATGTTCTTTGCAAGAATGGGTGTTATTATCTGAAGATTACTCGCAAAAAGGAAAGCGGGGGTTAATAGATGGATGTGAAAAATGTGAGAAATAGATAAATGTGCTCGCCAAGGATTTGGGCCCTCGTGCCTACTTATCCTCATTCGTGCAATGAGGAAATCATAGTTCCGTAGTTCCTGGAACTAGGACGTATACGTTAGTTGTTTTTAGTGGATAGTATTTGTAGCGGGGTATTCGTTACCTTTAGATTTATTGACTAAATCAAAAGTAAACATACAATTCGAGTCGCCACCGCACTTTTATTTGTCCAAAGGAAAGGCTAAAAAGCGAACAAAAGCCAAGTAAGAAGTTTTATCAAATCAAAAACTAATAAAAATGTCAGAGATCTAGGTAAGGGGGTTGGTTATGAAATGGGAAGGTTTTAAGTACCCAAAATATCCTTAGTACTCTAAGGGAACCTCTTTTTGCAAATGTGTATTGTAGGTTGGTATTTGTGAAAATATTTGTGAAAACATGATTGGGGGCATGAGAAAAGAATATACATTATATTTATAATTTGTTGTTTGAATGGATGAACCCATTGCCTATGTACCATCACAAAGGTAGGATCAAAACTTCGTAGTTCGGGGTAAAAATCTCAAAAGATTGGTGAATTGATTTGATCAAAAGCCTTAAGGTCTTTTGTTATCAAAGGGAGAAAACTCAACCTAAACCAACAATCCACCATGTGAGGAGAGCTTCAACATACTAGTGAGGGGTTAACCCTATAATAAGTATGGAAGACTTATAGTCCAATCACTAAGGACAAGGTGAGCTTTACATCAACCACTATGATAACTCAAACCTATGGCTAATGTTTATGACAAGTTTTTGACAAAGGTGGCCATTGGAACCACAAAATAAACTTGAAGTGAGTTATATTTACAAGTTAGATTTATTTACAAAATGAAGCCAAAGTTGAATTAATGTTTATTCACAATAAGTATTAATGAAAAGAGTTTGAAAAAATCAAAGGCATATGGCCTAAGTTTCTAATTTGAAACGAAGTCAAAGTTAGCACATAAATGAGTTTGGCTTGGGTTAGAGTTGAGAGAAGAAGAGAAGGGCTAGTCCTAAAGCATACAAAGATAAGAGAAGAGATAAAACCCTTGGAGTTCCTTTTCTTGAGATCATAAAGATGATTCAAGATGCTCCTTTCCTTTGGACTTAACAGTCATTCAAGCAATCAAACAAATATTATATTCAAGCTCCTAGGATCTCCATTTGGCTTGTCTCTCTTAACTTGGCTACTCATGACAATGGTCCTTCTTACTATATCAAGATGGAATCCCTATCACACAAGAGCAAACATCAAAAAGTTCACAACACAATAAGAGGAATGGACAAAGAATGAGTTTAGATTAGGGGTCCTTTGAAATCAACTTTGAGATTTAGCATTCTAAAGGCATGAGGCCTAGTTGCTCTTCATCAAGTTTAGCATTCTAAAGGCATGAGGCCTAGTTGCTCTTGAACTCCTTTAAGCATATGTGATATCCTAATTCTAAGTCCTTTCT
Organism: Lathyrus oleraceus; assembly: GCF_024323335.1. Taxonomy (NCBI): domain Eukaryota; kingdom Viridiplantae; phylum Streptophyta; class Magnoliopsida; order Fabales; family Fabaceae; genus Lathyrus; species Lathyrus oleraceus. The sequence goes on along the minus strand of NC_066585.1, from coordinate 315,910,765 downwards.
CCTTTTTGCATTGGATTCCCACAAACAAACACAAAGCAACAATATATTTATATACAATAATGAGCTCAAATGAGCAAAAGGAAAATGACATAAACATAAAATATGTGCTCAAGTGAGCAAAGTAAAAAGCAATATGAATAAATGAGCAAGAAATAAAATGCATTAAAGTAAATTGCAAGAAAATTAAATGCTTGAATTAAAGTTAGTAATTAGTGGTTATGTTAGTGTGTCATAAGACAATTTAGCGCTATGTTAAGCAATCGTAAGTGGACTAATGTAGTAGTCACACCTATCTGAGGTCGGTCAATAAAACTATAGGCAAATAAACACAAGTTAGAGATCATGACTAGTAAGCCAAGCTCCTACAACTTGCCATGCCAAAAGAAAAGAAGGATGGCCTTGTATGGACTTTAGGTTTTTTGCTTGACCAAGAAGCAACCTATCTTGGACACAAAGCAACTCACTTGATCTTGGATCAAGTTGAGTTTGATTTGGATCAAAGAAGGTTAAGACTCTCATATGTCAAGACCAACCATAAGACATTAACTCATTGGCCAAAATAAAAAGAAGAAGATGAAGATGAAATGAAATGGACAAAGAACTAAAGTGTCAAACACAAATGGTCTAATGTGAATCAAATCATCATCAACCAATGGTAAACAGAAGAGAAATGAAGATTAGAAGTCAACAAGTCAAATATATTTTTTTGGTATTTTTGGAATTAAAATAAATGCAAAATTAAAATGGACAAAATATGGTCAAATCTCAAATTCAATTCAGATCAACTTAAACAAGTCCAATTAAATTCTCATAGGTCTAACATGGTCAAACAAAGTTTGACCAAATTTTTCAACCATTTTTGAAATCAGAAACTATTTAAAATTGATTAAAAACAATGAAAAATAACACAAATGAATTAAAATCTTAAATCAATTAAGAAATTGATGAGACTATTTTTCATTGACTTGTCATGATTCATATGTGTTAAGAAAATATTTTTGGAATTTTCAGATATAAAAAAGTATTTAAAATGAATTAAAAACTAATAAAAACAAAATAATTCACAAAAAATACTAAATGAAGTCACAAAAATGATTAAAAATTAGAATATGAAACTAGATTTTTCAAGAAATTTTTTGGTGTTGGTCTCATATTTTTGTGACTTCAAATAAAATAGTTATGAATTTTTGAAATTAAAAGGAATTAAAAGAAATTAAAACAGAAAATAGAAAATAGGAAAAATCAGGAGCGCTTGGATGAGTCTCATTAATTGACGTGGCGTTATCAAGCTGTCCAAAAGCGCTGTCATACCCTAGGGTTAAGGAGCCATACATGCAATGATCCTTGAGGCAATGCAATGAGCAAATGATGTGATGCCATGAGGGATCTTAAGGTCAAAATTAGGGTCTTACAGATGCCCCTATTTAAGGTCATTCTAGCCGGAGATATGAAGGTTAAAATCTTCGTCTCGACGAGGTAGAATGAGCTTAAATAATAATAAAGCGATGAATTTTGGTCCCTAAGAGACCTCATGATGCAAATGTGAATGCAAAAGTTAATACTCTGTGGGGAAATATGGCCACAAAGGAAAGAGAAACCAGAGAAAGACCGAAAGTCCATAGGAGTAGCACACTCACTAGGGAGACAGAGACTCTGGGGAAAATAGGGTAAAAATGTGTGAGCAGGTCACGACTTGAAAACTTGCTAGGAGACACGAAGGGATTCCATGAAAATAAATCGATGGAAAGACTCGAGCTAATGCAAAGATGCATGTATTGGGGAATATGCCAATACAGCAAGACTATCCATAAAGGATACCTCGGATAAAAATTTGGACTCAGATGGGGAAATCCATAAAGGATTCAGCTGAGGAAGAAACAATGTGATATTACCGGCTACTGGGTAATAAACTCAAAGAGAGACATGTGATCAAAACACCGGTTACTGGGTGAGAAGACAACATGCTTAGGAAGACAGAATATCTAAGACCGATATAAGGGTGACAGATATCAATCATCCGAAACGTCTGAGGAGGACCCAAAAAGGCATATCTCAACTCAGGAAATCTGACTCTACAGGGGATAAAAAGTCATAATAGAGAGCAGAAGGAAGGAGCACCAGGGATACCGGTTACTGGGCATATAATAGGTGACCAACCAGGCGTGAATTGGGAACAAATCCAAAACACTCATCATCCGAAAGGAGGGCTGAACAAGCAAACTCGTCCTACAGGATGGGCATTCGATTCCATAAGGAAATACGAATCTTACTCAACTGGGGAAGAAAAAGACTTCGACTGAAGAGCGCATGAGACATATTATCTATTACCGTCAGAACGTAGATAACATACTCGCATGGAAGATTATCCACAATCGATTACTGGGTTAATAAAGGATAAATCGACTGAAAAGAAAGGACATCGGGATACCGGTTACAGGGTATAAAATGATGACCAATCAGAAGGAGAAACAATCATTACCAAATAAGGATAAATGAAAGATGACTCGCGGGGGATGAATTTCTTGAAAAAAAATAATTATCCAAGAGATATATCACCGGTTACTGGGTGAAATACTCAAAACGAAGGGATATCAATACCGAATATTGGATAAAGATAACCAACAAAGAAGGAATTACATCTACCGGTTACTGGGTAGAAAACCACAGAAATAGGACTTACAACTACCGGTTACTGGGTAGAAGGCCACAAAATCCACCGGGGAAAAGATGGACAATTACTGGTTACTGATCAATTGAACAACTAAACCACAAGGAACTGCAGGGGATAACAAGAGAGGAGTCAATCTAGGAACAAACTAGAAAGACACAATCAAATAAGACTCGACCCGATGAGGATATAACTCAGGGGAGTAATTCCATCCCTATATATAATTGGGGAGGAAACTGAAATAATAGTCATCCACGAGGACATAACTCAGTGGGGAATATGGAAAGAAAGATAGACACTTTCTGCCTATGGGGTTGACTCTATATGGAGAGATCAGACACATACATCTGCTTGGGTAAAGATGCTTCACCAATAGCAGGAGATAACAAGCAAAGATATATGGCAAAGAATGCAACATGAATATCTGAATGCTATGATTATGCATGTATATGTGTGGTTTATGTATGATTAATGCTGACAAACAGACATATCTAACACAAACAAGCTCGAGAATCAATAGACAGACATCCGGTATAACATCTCAAAAGAAAAAGGCCGGGCCCACATGCGAAATCAATTCTGGTGGGGATGCATTAACTACCAAGAGTCATGGACCACTGCTGGGGACAGGCAAAGTCTCAGCTGGGGAACATGCAGAGATATCAATAAGATCTGTCATAGAAGAACTCTACTGGGGATCTTATTAGTGGATGATGTGAGATTCCGTGGGGAACAACCACCAAACAGATACACATCAATCAAACATTCCCTTCTAACTGCTGAAGAGACATCTCTACTAGGGGAGAGAAAGAACAATTGCTCCGCTGGGGAAGGAAATAACACATCTTCCTCATCGTCGTCCAATACTGGAAGAAATCTTCAACCAAGGAGGGGATACAAACGTCAAGCTCGGATCAGGCAACTCCATTAGAGATAGACTGTAGGCAACCATACTGGGGATAGTCTGCTGCAAGCAACCTTACCAGGGATGAACTGTAAGCCAACCTGCTGTGGATAACTATAAGTACCTCCGGAGGAACTTTCCTGGCTGGGGGAATCGGAAACGAATCCTACGTCGACACATGCCATACTGGGGATGAAAAGGTAACAAACCCTTCACCAACTTCTCTAGGAAACTACTGCTGAGGAGATATCTGAAAGATAGCTTTGCAGGAAGCTCATGCTTACTCCGCCGAGGATTTCTACTCATGCTGGGAATTTCTGCTCGCTGGGGAGAGACAGACTTCCTCATGAATAGATAGCATATCAACTTTTATCAATCTATAAGGGATTTTAGGCTAATCCACATAAGGGATGACAACCATATAATTGATAAAACACAAATGCTAGTGCCTGATGTAGAGGTATACACATCTGTAGAAGATCGAGGCTAAAACTCTAGACTCTCTAGGGAGTTGAAGATGTTTAATTCTTTCTGCGCTCGCTGGCGAGACAACCTGAAAGATGATGAAGAGGATACAAATATGCCAGAATATGAAGAAATGTCTTAACCTTTTGGAGATCGTACTATCCTTGGGAGAGCACTGAAGACATTCCATTTATCCTTTCAGTCATTGTGAATGTTCACTTTGTTTAAAAACAATTTATAAAAACTTTATTTGTTTAAAACAATGATATTTATCAATTAAAACATGCAAACATTTGTTAAGCAGAAACAAATAAGAGTGCAAAGAATTGGATAAAGGCTCAAATTTATTTGATAGGATGGTAGTCCGCAAATGGCGAGACTCCATGGATCTTTACAAATTTGAAATTGGTGATATATATTGGAAAACGGCTATATTGAACATAATGACCATTTCTCCATCAACTCTGAATCCAATGTATTTGAAGCTTCAGTTGACAATGACTGAGCGAGAATCTTTGACAGAAGACATTGTAGAACCAAGTCCTGTCAGGATGCAGTTACTTGCCAAATCCCTAATTTTTTCCTAGATTGCCCCAGGGTGAGGTACTCAATCTAGCGGGATATATATATATTTCCCCTTTTTTTTCATGTCTCTAACTTTTGCCTGGACCACCCTTTCGGGTTTTCAATCCACCGAGACGCTCATTTTTGCCTAAGTCGTCCTTTCGGGTTTTCAACTTAGCAAGCTATTCTGTTTTTATTTTAAGCGAAGTATTTCTTGACTGCATCTGAATTCACAGGAAGAGTGAAATCCTCCCCATCCATAGTTGTAAGTATCAAAGCACCGCATGAAAAGGCTTTCTTAACAACATATGGACCTTCATAGTTTGGAGTCCAGTTTCCCCTGGAATCGGGCGCGAAAGACAAGACTTTCTTGAGCACGAGGTCACCTTCTCGGAACACACGAGGCTTGACCTTCTTATCAAAGGCTTTCTTCATCCTCTGCTGATATAACTGACCATGGCACATGGCAGTTAATCTCTTCTCTTCAATCAAGTTCAACTGGTCATAACGACTTTGAACCCGTTCAGCCTCAGTCAACTTGGCTTCCATCAGGACTCTCATTGATGGGATCTCAACCTCTAAGGGGAGCACAACCTCCATGCCATATACAAGAGAGAAAGGGGTTGCCCCTGTTGAAGTGCGGACAGATGTACGATAGCCATGCAAAGCAAATGGCAGCATCTCATGCTAATCTTTGTACGTAACAACCATCTTCTGAATAATCTTCTTGATGTTCTTATTAGAAGCTTCAACAACCCCATTCATCTTGGGTCTATAGGGAGAAGAATTATGATGTGCAATCTTGAACTCGCTATATAGCTCTTTCATCATCTTGTTGTTCAAGTTAGATCCATTATCAGTAATGATCTTGTCCGGCACACCATAACAACATATGAGTTGATTCTTGATAAACTTCACAACCACCTGCCTGGTCACATTTTCATATGATGCCGCTTCAACCCACTTGGTGAAGTAATCAATAGCTACGAGAATAAAACGGTGACCGTTCGACGCCTTTGGCTCTATCATGCCAATCATGTCAATTCCCCATATGGAGAAAGGCCATGGTGAGGAAATAACATTCAGAAGTGTCGGGGGAATATGAATCTTATCCGCATAAATCTGATACTTGTGGCATCTCTTCACATACTTGCAGCAGTCAGACTCCATTGTCAGCCAATAGTAGCCTGCTCTCAACATCTTCTTTGCCATGGCATGTCCATTGGAATGAGTACCAAATGAACCCTCATGAACTTCAGTCATCAACAGGTTTGCTTCGTGTCTATCCACGCATCTGAGCAGAACCATGTCAAAATTCCTCTTATAAAGCACATCGCCATTGAGGTAGAAACTGCCTGATAATCTCCTCAAAGTCTTCTTATCTTTAACAGATACCCCAGTCGGGTAAATCTGACTTTGGAGAAAGCACTTGATATCATAATACCATGGCTTATCATCTTTCACTTCTTCAACTGCAAATACATGAGCTGGTCTATCCAAGCGCATCACAGTGATATTGGGGACTTCATTCCAATATTTCACCACAATCATTGAAGCAAGTGTAGCAAGAGCACCTGCCATCTGATTCTCATCTCGAGGAATATGATGGAAATCAACCTCAGTAAAGAAAGTTGAAATCCTCCTCGCATAATCTCTATATGGGATGAGGCCAGGTTGATTCGTCTCCCATTCACCCTTAATCTGATTAACATCAAGGGCCGGATCACCATAAACATTAAGATGCTTGATCCTAAGATCAATGCATTCTTCCAAACCCATAATACAGGCCTCATACTCCGCCATATTATTCGTGCATTTGAAAGTTAGCCTTGTTGTAAAAGGAAAATGTGTGCCTTGAGGAGTAATAATCACTGCCCCAATACCATTTCCATACTGATTAACAACACCATTGAACACCATACCCCATCGGGAACCAGGCTCTGGACCTTCATCGAGTGTAGGCTCATCGCAATCTTTCATCTTCAAATACAGAATCTCCTCATCAGGGAAGTCGTACTGAACAGATTAATAATCCTCAATTGGTTGATGTGCCAAGTGGTCAGCCATGATACTACCTTTAATAGCTTTCTGAGCTCGATACTCAATATCATACTCCTTTAACATCTGCCAACGGGCAATACTCCATAAGCATCGTGGTTCCCCTTGACCTTGGGTGGGACCTCTTGTGAATGGTTTGAGATCAACAAGTATGCTTGAATTGTATATTATTGCTTTTCTCATCTTTATTCACTAACCAAAAGCACAAAAATATGTCACTAACATCTTTTGTTTGTAGTTTGAGCAATCACAAGGTCCCAAAGCTCCTAGGAGATCACTGGTACAAAGATATGGCCAAGAGAAGATGAAGGAAAGAATGGCAATGGTTCCCAAATCTCTCATCCATCAAATATGCCTCCCAAGTATCTCAATTCATCATTTTGACCAAAGCAAGTCAAAGGGTTTGAGGTTTTGTTTCTCAAGGAAACCCTAGTTCATCTGTGTACCAAGTATGCCTTGCTCATGAAGCAACCTCAACCCATGGTCAAATACAATCAAGGGAAGTTCTTAAACCCATCATTTCATTCATATTTGAACTTATTTGAGTATCCTCAATCATCAATTCATCAAGATATGAGTTGTGGACTTGAGAAGTTGATCAGTCAATCCATCTGACCATTTTGAACTACAATGAGACCTAACTTTTTATGGGTTAGTCAAATGGAGATGATCCCAAAAGAAAAAATGTTCTTAAGGACAATATAAACAACTTTAATGTTCATCAGAAATTTTATTTTAAGCTTGGAAGGTCATCTCCCATTCCAAGACATTATAGGTCATTTTTACTGAAACCCTAATTTTGGGTCAATTTCCCAAGAACATAACTCATTCGTTTTTTATGATTTTGAGGTGGGATCAAATGAATTAGAAAGCTTAATATGTCTACTTCAAATGTTATGTTGAATAAAATTTCAAAATATCAAAATAAATACATGTGATAATGCAAAACATTATAGGTCACTTTGGACCAAATGCATTGAAAGGCCAAAAAAGTCCAATTTCAAGTGCTCATAACTCCTTCATGAAAAATCCAAATGATGCAAACTTTAAGTCCATTTTTATTTTATTGAAAAGATCTACAACTTTGATGTTGGAAGTTTTTCCATTTGAGGCTTGAATCATCAAAATAGAAGGGCTTGAAGTTGGACCAATTTGGCAAAATTCTCAAAGGCATGCTTTGCACTATGAACTTCATAGTCTGTTTTCATAAATTTCCACACTTCAAATGAGTTTTTTCTCAACATAACATTTGTTCCTTATGTCAAGACCTTTCCAACCATTACCCACATGACTATGTCTCAATTTTTCAAGTGGCATTTTCAAAGAGGTGAAGTTTTAAGCTCAATTATGCAAAACATGTTAGAATTCCATGCACAAGCTTATGCATTGCCAACTAAACGTCCATTTCAAGTTGTTTGGTCATCAGCATGCAAATGCAATTGAGTTTGGGCCTTCTACATGATCATGCAAGCCCATGCAAGGAAAATCCACTTGCCATGCACACGAGGAAACTCACTTGCTCAGCCAATTCCAGCTATAAATAGAGGTGCATACCTCCATCAAATCTCAACCTGAAGGCGCCTGATATGCTGCACAATTGAATCCCTAGCCATACCTAAAGGAACTAGTTCATTTCTCTCAAAAATTCAGATCTGAAATTCAATTGCATTTGGTTGAAATTTCAGATCTAAAGTTCCTAAACCTTCATCATCCAGTCCATAGAAGTTCTGTTTGGCAAGAGGAAGCAAGGAAGGTAGCTCAAAACTTCACAATCCAAAGGTGTGCTTCAATTGGTTTTTTCTTCGAAACTCCCTATTCCTTGATCTATTTGCTTGGCTATTGTGTTGTCTGAAGTCCTCTCTATAGAGGCATCATTGCTGTATGCTCAATTTTCAAAATCAAGCAAGTTCATGATGAACACCATCAAGTTTCAACCTCTGATTTCTCTCACTATGGAGATCTAGAGTAGAAATAGATGGCACAGGGGTGATGTACATCACCCCAGCTTTAATTTGATACCTGGATCGTGAGTTTTGGTTGAGTTTGGAGGACCTGCAACTCTGGCCGGAGCTTGTATGCTCGCCGGAGAAGACGGTGGCGCTGGCCACCGTCCACCATGCCAGATTTAATCTGGACCATTGGATGCATCTCCCACGTTTTAATCTCTGCCATGCGTTTGGATTACTTTTAATAATGCCAGGTGTGTCTCAGTTGACTAAAGCCTACCATGGAAGCGCGCTTCTGGACCATTAGATGTTGCCACGTCAATTAATGAGTTCCATCCAACGCTTCCTGATTTTTACTATTTTTTAATTTCTGTTTTATTTTATTTTATTTCATTTAACTTCAAAAATTCATAACTTCTTCATTTTAATTCCAAAAAATATGGGACCAATTGCATTCTTCTCCATTTAAATTCTAGTTTCTAAAAGTAATTTTTAATTTTTTTATCTTGTCATTTGATATTTTTTGTAAATTTTCTCTTTTCTGGTTATTTTTAATTCATTTTAAATAGTTTTTGATATTCAAAAAATACAAAAATATTTTCTCAACCTCTTTGAATGATGATGGATCTATGAAAAATATTCTCATCAATTTTTTAATTGATTTGATATTTATTTGAGATTTTAGTTCAATTAGGTTATTTTTATTCATTTTTAATTGATTAAAAATAGTTTCTGACTTTTAAAAATGCTGAAATTTTTTGTCAAACTTTGTTTGACCTTGTTGAACTTGGGATAAATCACTTGGACTTTTCAAAGTTGATTTGAAGTGATTTTGAAGTTTGACCTTTCTTTAATATTTTAATTCAAGTTTATTTTGAATATTAAAAATGCCAAAAAATATTTTGTTCATTTCTTGACCTCCAATCTTCATCTCACTTCTGTTTTTGATTGTTTGACCATGATCCTCAATGTCATTGGTCAACACTTGTTGATTGGTACATCCCATTTTCATCTAATGCACTTTATTCTTTCCATTTCCTTTTCCATTGTTCATCTCCTTCTTCTTCTTCTTTCTTTTCTTTTTGATCAATGAGTTGAAGGTTGATAAGTTAGCATTGATTAGGGAGACTTAATCTTCCTTGATTCAAATCTAATTCATCTTGATCAATTGATCAAGTGAATGGCTTTGCATTAAGGATAGGTTGTTTCCTAAACCATGCAAAGGACTTAAACCAATACAAGATCAATTCTTTTTTTCTTTTGGCATGGCAAGTTGTTGGAACTTGGTTCACTAATCAAGACTTCTAATTTGTGTTGTTACCTACATTATTATTGACCGACCTCAGATAGTTGTGACTTCTACATAAGTCCAATTACGATTGCTTAACATAGCGCTAAATTTGCCTTATGGCACACTAACTACTAACACTAACTATTAACCATTAACATTTACTTTTTGCACTTTACTTTTATGCAATTTACTATTCTTGCACATATTATTCATTTGCTTTTTCCTTTGCTCATTTGAGCACATGTTTATGTTAATGCCATTTGCCTTTTCCTCACTTGAGCACATAATTGTGTATATATCATTATGCCTTGTGTTTTGTTTTGATTGTTATGGACCAAATGCAAAAATGGACAAATGGACTTAGACTTTAGGACCTTCCCCAAGCTAATGGAGTTTGAAGAGCAACTAGGCCTCATGCCTTTAGAGTGCTATAAATGTCAAAGAGCAACTAGGCCTCATGCCTTTAGAATGCTTAATATTGAAAGATGACCTTGAAAGGACCAACTTCTAAACTCCTCTTGTCCATTCCTTGTTTTGTTTGCTAGAATCTTTTGATGTGTGTGTTCTTGTGCTAGGGATTCCAACTTGATCCAAATTGAGGAACCATTACCATGAGCTTCCAAGAGAGAGAGATCCAAGATGCATTGAGGAGCTTTCCAAGGGTTCATTTGATTGTTGATTGCTTGAGTTTATGCTTATGTGATTGCTTATTCCAAAGGATGAGAGCTACTTGGATCATCAATATGATCTCAAGAGAGGAACTCCATTGTGGTCTTATTCTTTATCCCTCACCTTTTGTATGCTTAGGACTTTAGCCTTTCTTCTTCTTCTCTCCACTCTAACCCAAGCCAAAACTTTTGTGCAAACATTTAACAATTGTTTTCAACATTAGAAACCTAAGCCCTATGCTTTTGACTTTCAAACTTTCTTTTCATAACACTTATTTTGAATTGAACTTCTAAGCCAACTTTGACCATTTTGTAAATACTTTTCATTGGTAAATACAACCCATTCAAATGTCTTTTTGTGGTTTCAATGGCCACCTTCTTAATCAAATTTTTCATAACCTTTAGCTATTAGGTTTGAGTTATCCTTGAGGTAGATGTAATACTCACCTATATCCTTAGTGAAGGACAATGAGTCTTCCATGCTTATTATAGGGTTAGCCCCTCACTAGCATGTTGAAGCTATCCTCACATGGTGGATTTATGGTTTTAGGTTGAGTTTTCTCCCTTGGATAACAAAAGACCTTAAGGCTTTTGGACCAATCAATTCACCAACTCATTTTGAGATTTTTACCCCGAACTACGAGGTTTTGATCCTAATCTTTTTTTAAAGATGGTACGTAGGCAATGGGTTTATCCATCCAAACACAAAATGTAAATAACTTGTACATTCTCTTCTCATCTCTTCAATCATGTTTGCACAAACAAATTTTCACAAAATACCAACTTTACAACAAATATGAAAAGAGCTCCCTAGGAGTACCTAGGATGTTTTGGGTGCCTAAAACCTTCCCATTGCATAACCAACCCCCTTACCCAGATCTCTGACTTTTTTACTAGTTTTTGATTCGATAAAACTTTTAGGTTTTTGTTCGCTTTCTAACCATTCTTTTGGATAAATAGAAGTGCGGTGGCGACTCGACTTGTATGGTTTACCTTGGATTTAGTTAATATCTCTAATGGTAACGAATACCCCGCTACAGAAAAGTGGCGACTTTGCTGGGGACTTGTATTGACCTAGTGGGTTTTGCGTACTTTTCATATTGTGTTGTATTGTATTGTATATTGTTTTGGGACATATTTTTGTGCAATTTGGGATTACTGTATTGTATGTAATGATTGAATTGCTTGAATATTAACTCCTTGTATGCTTGGTGATCTTTGTGAGATGAGTTCTATACCCGAACTCGAGTGCACTTAGGATAGGAGAATGGCATAGTCTTGTTGACTTGTGTGGAGTTATTCCTTAGCAAGTTGACTTGCAAGTCCATTAACTTGGTGGAGGTCGTGTTGGGATCAATAATGTCACACAAGTAGTTGTGGTTAGACATTACTCTTTCCAATATAGACCTTAGAAGCCAAGGACCTTAGTTTACCAAGCCCATCTTGGCCTATTCTTAGGATGTGGTGCGAAAGTCGTTCAAGTGTAAGATTTGATACGATTGTTACGCGATACTACCCTCATAAGAGTCTCTCTTGAGAATATTTTTGGAATACGAGTAGTCGTTCCTCCGATAATATCCGAAAGATGGGATTATGACTATGGGAACCTCTTGTAGAACATGTTTGGCAGGTTAAACCCTAGTACACTCCCTTTGGGTGGTTCTAAACCGAGACTTCATGCTCGTGATTTGCAACAAACCCTTGATTCATGGTTGATCCGTTCATGTATCCTTAATATCAATGGAACTTGGGTGTTGATAAGGGGTAAACCATAATCCACCAAAATGGATGATTGATATTAAGGATAATATGATCCATCCCATGACCTTTGTTTGGTGTGCTTTGCTTGATCCTTGAGTGTGATTGTTGCATTCATGCATTCATGCACCCATTTGCATCCATACATCAAAACAATAAGAAAATTTTCAAGGAACTTAAGAGGTCTATTTGCCAATTTTCAGACATGGAAAGACAAAGAAGGAATACAAAGAAGTACAGCTTCAGACAACCAGATTTGAAAGAACTAAGGAATTTGACATCCTATGTATTAGATCCCTTGGGTTTCAAGGCTCGTTTTGGGAAGTTTCTTCCTCTTCTTGTCGCATCACGCGAAAAACCGGCGGGAAAACAAGAACAACAGAGCCGCCACCGTGCGTTATTTATCCCAAAAGAGGGAAAGGAAACGCTCAGAGTAAACCTGGGAAAAGACATGATCTCGCGACCAAAGAGAATGGGTTCGGGAGTCGGTTATGCGAAGGGAAGATATTAGCACCCCTACGCATCCGTCGTACTCGACGGGATCCACGCACAATAGGAAGGAAAATGGTTGCTAAACACTGCTCAAACTCACACACACACTGGCTGAAAGAGATACAAGAAAACAGACAAGAAACTGACTCGGCAGGATATCGCATCCTGGGCCTACTTAGTCTATCAGGCATAGACATCAGAGTCGAAGTAGTTCGGACTGGGGAGACAACACATGCTCGCTAGGATATCGCATCCTATGCATACGTATCTTCTCGGACGAGAGAAGAATCAGAGCATTCGTAGCTCGGCTGACACGCACACAAACAAACACTGGCAAAGGCAAACGTGGAGCCTGAATGCCAATCACTGGACTTACATCAGCATCCGAACCAAAACACACACAAAGAGGCAAACGTGGAGCCTGAATGCCAATCACTGGACTTACATCAGCATCCGAACCAACAAACTCACACTGGAACCCAAATGCCACTCGATGGACTTACATCAGCTTCCAAGCACACAACAAGACAAAACAAAGACACAGGCGCCCGGAGAGATCTGCTAATCTCCTGCCTACGTACCTCATCTGGTATGAGGATCAGGGCGACGTAGTTCCCCTACGGAGGGATAAAGGACTAGCCTAACCAGATAACAGAGGGAGACACAACTAGGGAGACTACGACTCGAGCCTAGATGTTATCATGCAAATCATCCCTAAGTTAAAGTTTCTAGCTAACTGGCACAGGGAACCAGCCTATCCTAGGCATGACTTGCACAGGAAGCAAGCCACACACACACTTAACTTGCACAGGAAGCAAGTCAAGCACAACCTAGCTTGCACAGGAAGCAAGTCAAACAAACACTAACTTGCACAGGAAGCAAGTCAAACAAACATACAAGCACAAGTAGCACACACTATACACAAGCAAGTGGCTCAAACAAGGGTTAGGTTTTAGTCGAGGGGTCATATCAACCTCAACAAACAAACCTCTGGAACTGGGTAGTGTTAGCTCTTAACCTTGCCATTGAGGGGCTAAGGTGAAGCAGATGAAAGGTGAGTGAAGATAAGACTTCACAGCTCTTATCCCTGGCCTGGGAGAGCTTAAGACAAGAATGTGTGGGTTCAAAAAGTGGGAACCCTTCTACACATTTGATACTGACTCAACTGTACAATTGTACAAGATCTTGGGTTTGTATCTGCAATGCATCAACACAGTGGTGTGAGCAAAGCAGATGACACACAGAATAGCAGGGGATAGATTGCATATCCCTTGGGTTCTGACAATTGCCTCTTCACTTAGGAGGTCTTTGACTCTATGCAAGGACAAAATTAAACAATCACAAACATTGCCTCTTAAGAAGGACTTCAGACAGTTGCCTGGCCAAGTAACAGGCCAGGTCTTCCAGACTACATGAAGATAGAAAGGTATACCTCAATGCAAATTGCTTATCAAGCAAAGCAAAGCAAAGTTCACAAGGAACTAAAAGCAACTAAAGTACCTGGAATCAGTCAAGCACAATTAGTACACAAGTCAAAGTTAAATCAAAATGAAACAAAGGTTAACAGTCAGCACAAGCAGATAAATGTGCAATGCACAAGGTTCAAGGCATGTGAGCCAAGCAACCTACAAAACAAGCATGTTAGTCATGATAAACAAGCACACTCAATCAATTTGTATTGGTCTCATTGAAGCATTTGTTGGTCTACCTGAAAACACAAGCTCAAAAGTGAGTAACAGGACCACTAGGGCAAGCCTAGGGTCAAAAGAGAATGAAAAAGTCAAAACAGCAAAGGGCAAGCATCCAAAATCATGTTCAAACAATTAAGAAACACAACCAATTGGGTTCACATTCATATCAATCACTATCATCATTTCATGAACAAATTAGGTCAAGGTATAGCAAACAGAAGCTCATAGAAGTCAACAGCAAGACTTAACTCAAAAGTCAACTCAAACATTTCCAAAAATCACCAAATAAATCATGATCAATCCTAACACATGGCATGGTAAGCATGTCAAATTTCATCTAATTTGGACAAGTGGAAGGCAGTCAATGAAAATCAGAAAGTCAAAGCAATTTTGAACATGCTCAATGAAGTCAACCAAACATGCATCAACTTAGAAAAATCATAAATCAGAGATGGTGTATGATAAATGAATGGGACTAAAACCATGGCAAAGATGAGGATGTCTAGTTATCTCATGTAAAATTTCATGTCCATCTAATAAAGTATGAGAATTTCACAAATGAAATGGGAACATGTGTCACAAAAAGTCAACATGTGACTAAACAGGGGAGAAAATCCCAAACAATTAGGAAATGCCACAAATAATTCCAAGAAAATTCACATGTAAACTAGACATACAAGAGTAGGTTCATGCAAAAAATCAGATCAATTGGAGGTCAAGAAGAATGGGTACAAAAATCATGAAGTTGGACATCAATGGTGTGACACAAATTGTCACACCCTAATTCAAAAAATCATAACTCACAAACCAGCAATGATAAATTCACAAACTCTACACCAAAATCACCATGAGTGTGTCTAGTTTAAGCACAAAAAATTTGGGAGCCATTGGATAAAGTATCATCATTTCACAAATGTTTTGGCAAAGTGTACAAAATATGCATACATGAACAAAACCCTAATGCCATTTAAAACTCACTCACCCAAAAAATCAGCAAAAATCATGATAAAAAACTAGGGATTATGATGATCATGATGCAAAAAATCCCATGAAATTTGGATTAAAATTGGATGAATTATGATTTTTCAAAGTTTGAGTAATTAAATGAAATAAATATTGAAATGAAAAATGAATTAATTTAGATTTTAAAGGACCGGATGGCAAAAGTGTAATATTGGACTTCATTAAACGGGACGACGTCGTTTAGGGCACGGGAATGAAATGTTCCTATTGGTTGTTGACGTTACCGGCCATGCACGCGTGAAACAAAACCAGAAAAATTTGGAAATAAATTAGGGTTTGGTTACAACAACAGTACCTCCATCTCCTTCAGATCGTGTTCAACCATTTTTTTCCAGAAATCTCAATTGAGCACACATAAATGATCATCAAGGCATGGCAAACACGAATCCATCATCACTTTTCATTAAAACATCACACAACTCAAGAATCGAGCACAAACAAGTTTCATCACCAAACTTCAAACCAACACATCTTTCAGTAAACTTAATCATTTTCAAAACCAAAACCATCAATGAACTCAGCATCAAGAGACCTATCTAAAGCATGCATCTATTTCAAAAAACAAAGAGGTCGAAATTTTACCAAAGTTAATGGACAGTTGTGATTCTGATGTTGTTTGGTCTCCAATGGCTGAAACAGGTGAAGGTCCAAGCTCCAATAAGTGAATGGTGGAAGGTTTCAATCTCAAGGATGCTTGGTTTTGATTCACTCGAGTTCTGCCATGGAAGGGTGGCTGTTAATGCAGCTGTGGTTCCTTGGCCTACAGTCAAGAATAATGCTCCAAAACTGCTTCCTGAATGCTGATATATGATGATGCAAGGACCAGGGCTCGAATGCTTTTGGAGTTTTTTGGAGGAAAGCTCAACAGTTCAGAAAATGAGATTTTTTTAGAGAGTGAGTTTTCTGTGTTGGTTTTCAGCTGCTAGGGGTTTTCACTTGACAGAAAATGATGTTTATCTCTGCTGTTTTTGAGTACAAAGCATGGTCCATGAAATGGTGGGATAGATTTGGTGAGAAAATGTACTTTTTTCCAAATTTCAAGCAACTTAGGAATGGCTACATGTACTGCATAAAAATGAGCTTGCAACAAGTTTCAAATGACATTTCAGAACATGTTTGATTGGTGGAATTGATTAGAAATGGTTAATTTAAAACTTCACTTTTTCACCTTACTTAAAATTAATTCAAGTAGGTTCAAAAATGCCATTTTGATTGGTAAAGTTTTGGCACATGAAAGTTACATTTTTGGAAAGAGGGGATCAAATGTGACTTGTAGGAAAAAACCCCCACCCAAATTGGCCAAATGGTTTGAGAGATATGGCCTTTTGAAGTTCAAGAATTTCTGAAAATGATTTGATCATAACTTGCCAACCATACATGGGAATTGAGTGTTCTTGGACTTTTTGGAAATGGGAGAACAAGATCTTCAACTTTCATGTTGGGCAAAAATTCATTTGAAGCTTGTATCATGATGTAAGTTTGAGGATCAAGACTTTCCATTTTTGGCAGTTTTCAATTACAGGTCCAATTTCCATTTTTGGAAATTTCTGATCTGGCTTCAAATTCTTCCATGATGGTGTTTGACATGATATATGAGGACTATATGGACATGAATGAGACCTCTCAGACCAATTCCCATCATCAAATCACTGATTAAATGTACAGTTGACCAACAGTTGACTTTTAGGGTTTCTGACTGACTGTGCATTGACTGATGACTTCTGAACATCCAATCCTTGACCAAAACACTTCAAATGGACCCCCAAGTCATGTGAACATGTTGGACCAACCTTAGGGCCTTGGCTCGATGGAATTTGTACTTGCTTGCTTGACTGACTGACCTCCTGATCAGTTTGACCTAATTTCTTGATTGGCTTGCACTTGAGGCAAAAGGGACAATGCAATGCTATGCAGTGGACCATGTTATGTTATGACCTAATATGAGAATGTATGTACAATGATGGGTGCAAATTTGAGGTGCTACAGCTGCCCCTATTCAATCAGCTGGGAACCCGAATGGATGAGAGCAACGGCTGTCAGACTTTCAGGGTAAACAGGGATTGAATACCAAGAACCGTAGGAATTTGCACAATACAGGGATCCACCAATGGAAACGTCCACTGGGATTTGATATTTATTACTGGGTATATATTTTTTTTGGTTTTGTTTTCAAAGGGTACGGCCACATCCAGACATCGCAACGACGATGAATGGGAAAAGAAATCACAACTAGATGCCAACGGACAACTAGAAAAAACTCAACGTTTACCAAGACCAACGGAGAGGTAACCAGACATTAATGAATGACTGGAAGGGATACAACCATCCGTCAACGGACGAAATGGGAAAAACTCAACGTTTACCAAGACCAACGGAGAGGTAAACAACTGGGGACGACCAGGAAAAATTCGACGTTTACAGACATCGAAAGATGATGTTTACAGACACCAAAAGGATCGACCAGACATTTACTGATGAATGGGAAGACTCGACGTTTACAGACATCGAAAGATGATGTTTACAGACACCAAAAAGATCGACCAGACATTTACTGATGAATGGGAAGACTCGACGTTTACAGACATTGAAAGATGATGTTTACAGACACCAAAAAGATCGACCAGACATTTACAGATGAATGGGAGAAAACTCGACGTTTACAGACATCGAAAGATGATGTTTACAGACACCAAAAAGATCGACCAGACATTTACAGATGAATGGGAGAACTCGACGTTTACAGACATCGAAAGATGATGTTTACAGACACCAAAAAGGTCGACCAGACATTTACTGATGAATGGGAAAACTCGACGTTTACAGACATCGAAAGATGATGTTTACAGACACCAAAAAGATCGACCAGACATTTACAGATGAATGGGAGAAAACTCGACGTTTACAGACATCAAAAGATGATGTTTACAGACACCAAAAAGGTCGACCAGACATTTACTGATGAATGGGCAAAAGAGGAATACAACCAGACGTCAACGGACGAATGGGAAAAACTCGTCGTTTATCAAAACCAACAGAGAGGTAAGTCCACATGGGGAGAGTACAACTAGACATCACCGGATGACTAGGAAAAACTCGACGTTTATCGACACCAACGGAGAGGAGGAAACTTCACTAGGGGAGGGACGACGTTACGAACATCGAAAGATGATGTTTACAGACATCAAAGAAGACCAGACACTTACGCATGACTGGGAATCACCGAAAGATGGTGTTTACCGACACCAAGGAAAGCAAACACACGCGGGTGCTGACGGGATACTGAAATTCACAAGATGACCGGGCAAGGCTGAACACTTGCAGGGGGGTCTCACTGGGGAGAAGCAGGCTTTCCTTTCACCAACGGATGAGGAAATAAACCTCTGTGGGGATATCAATCCTGAGTACTGTCAGGAGCAACTGTAGCAAATGTGCTGTACAGGTTGAACAAAAATCCGCCTCTGCAAGGGATACGGTCTGATGGAGTTAACACATGAATGCATATGTTTGAATTTTTCCATGGCGTAATGCTCCATTTATGAATGGAAATGCTACGCGATTTTTGAGGATGCAATGATTACTACATGCAAAATGCAAATGAACCCTGGCTAGGGAGCCGAAATGATCAGATACTCTGACTCTGTGGGGAGACTCCTCTTGGGGAAATATTCTGCGGGGAACTCTGCTTGGGGAATGGTAAACTCCGCTGGGGATATCCTTCAGTCCACAGATAGGATAAATGTTGGAGATAAATTTCAATGAAACGGCCTCACTCGGGGAGGAAATCGGCAAATACAGGCCTGCTGGGGATGGGCAATCCTTAGATCTGCTGGGGAATAGAAGGCACTATCCACAGACGTCTCCGCAGGGGAACATAGCTCTGATAGCTTCCAAACTTGCTTGGGGGAAAATATCTGCTGAGAAAACGTCCTCACAGATGCCAACCTGAAAAACAACAAAATGCCCCCAGGGGATACATGGACAAGATACGCTCAAGTGTCCTCAACATTCAAAATGATTTTCAAATGTTTTGTCATCCTGCAAGCCATTGTTTAGCCTTCATGTTCTTATATGCAATGCTTATCAAAAATTCGGACATTTTTGCAAACAAAACAGTAAAAACAAAAACAAAAGAGCTATTTATCTGAATAACGACTTTTATTGATTGAAAATGTGCCTGAAGAGGCAAATACACTGGGAAGCAATTCCTAGAAAGAGGTAATTGCGCATAAAAGGAAAAATCTATCCTAATGGCAACGTGAACACGGCATCCACTATTTCCCAATTCTGTTATAACTCACAGATCATCAGTTTTCCTCCCAACTCCTTGCTTTCTGAGAAGAATGACTGGACGGATCACATCTTTCGAGATGGCAGACGACAAAGCTCGATGAAGTACAGACAACTCAGACTGTAGTCTTCGCTTTAATCCCTCTTTTGGCTGGATCGCCCTTTCGGGTTTTCAATCCACCGGGATACCCATTTTTGCCTAAGTCGCCCTTGCGGGTTTTCGACTTACCGGGTGTACAAATTCTTTTCATTTTTATCCCTAATTTTTGCCCGAACCTTTTCTTTCTGTTTTTTGGTTCGCCGGGATGCCCTTTTTTTGCCTGGACTCTTTTTTTCTTTTTGTCCAGCGGGTCAATTTATGCGAAGTATTTTTTGACTACATCTGAGTTGACAGGAGACGGAAAATCTTCACCATCCATAGTTGTAAGCATCAAGGCTCCACCGGAGAATACCTTCTTCACAACATATGGACCTTCATAATTAGGAGTCCACTTGCCCCTGTTATCTGCACCGGGAGGGAGGATCCTCTTCAAAACTAGATCACCGATCTGATAGCTTCGAGGACGCACTTTCTGATCAAAGGCTCTCTTCATCCTTCGCTGATATAACTGTCCATGACATACAGCTGCTAGCCGTCTCTCCTCGATAAGGCTTAACTCGTTAAACCTTGTTCGAATCCACTCGGCTTCGTCTAGCTTGATATCCAATAAAACTCTCAAAGAAGGAATCTCCACTTCAACAGGTAGGACGACTTCCATACCATACACAAGGGAGTAAGGGGTTGCCCCGGTCGACGTACGTACTGAGGTACGGTACCCATGCAAAGCGAAAGGCAGCATCTCATGCCAATCCTTGTACGTAACGACCATCTTCTGCACAATCTTCTTGATATTCTTGTTCGCCGCTTCTACAACACCATTCATCTTCGGTCTGTAAGGAGAAGAATTGTGATGTTCAATCTTGAAATCTTTACAAAGCTCTTTCATCATCTTGTTATTGAGATTCGAACCATTGTCAGTGACGATTCTCTCAGGAACTCCATAACGACAGATGATTTCCTTCTTGATGAACCGGGTAACCACTTGTTTGGTAACGTTAGCATAGGAAGCTGCTTCCACCCATTTGGTGAAATAGTCAATCGCAACCAAGATGAAGCGATGTCTATTCGAAGCAGTAGGCTCAATCTTCCCAATCATATCAATGCCCCACATGGCAAACGGCCAAGGCGAATTCATGACATTCAGAGGGCTTGGTGGTACGTGCACCTTATCAGCATAGATTTGACACTTATGGCACTTCCGAGCATACTTGAAACAATCGGATTCCATAGTCATCCAGTAATAACCCGCTCTCAACAATTTCTTAGCCATTGCATGTCCGCCGGCATGAGTACCAAAGGAACCTTCATGAACTTCCTGCATTAACATGTCTGCCTCGGGTCTGTCCATGCATCTGAGCAAGACCATGCCAAAGTTTCTCTTATACAGCACATCATCCTGATTCAAATAGAAGCTTCCAGCTAGCCTCCTCAGGGTTTTCTTGTCATTCTTCGACGCACCTTCAGGATACTCCTGAGTCTTGAGGAAGTTCTTGATGTCATAATACCACGGCTTCTCATCAATCACAACAGACTCGGCTGCAAACACATATGCAGGCCTCTCGAGTCGATTCACCGCAACATGTGGCACGTGATTCCACCAATGAACTTTGATCATTGACGACAAAGTAGCCAAGGCATCAGCCATTTGATTCTCATCCCGGGGGACATGATACAACTTCACCTTCTTGAAGAACGTCAGTATTCTTCTGGTGTAATCTCTATACGGAATCAAATGCGGCTGATTCGTATTCCAATCTCCATTGACTTGATTGACCACTAGAGCGGAATCTCCAAATATGTCAAGAGTTTTGATCCTCAGATCAATGGCTTCTTCTATCCCCATGATACAAGCCTAATACTCAGCTTCGTTGTTGGTGACGTCAAACGTCAATCTGGCAGAAAAAGGTATATGAGCACCTTTGGGATTGATCAGCACCGCCCCAACACCGTTACCATTCATATTCACAGCCCCATCAAACATCAGTGTCCACTTGTCATCAGGATCCGGTCCTTCCTCGACAAGAGGCTCTTCACAATCTTTCATCTTCAGATACATGATGTCTTCGTCAGGGAATTCAAACATCATAGGTTGATAATCTTCAATCGGTTGCTCGGCGAGGTAGTCTGACAGAATACTACCTTTGATGGCCTTTTGTGACGTGTACTGAATATCATATTCTGTTAGAATCATCTGCCAACGAGCAACACGTCCGGTGAGAGCTGGTTTCTCAAAGATGTACTTCACTGGATCCATCTTAGAAATCAATAAGGTAGTATGGTTCAACATATACTGCCTCAGTCGGCGAGCAGCCCAGGCCAAAGCACAACAAGTTTTCTCGAGCAGTGAATATCTTGTTTCACAGTCGGTAAACTTTTTGCTAAGGTAGTATATGGCATGCTCTTTTCGACCAGACTCGTCATGCTGTCCCAATACACACCCCATCGAGTTCTCAGTCACCGACAGGTACATTATCAGAGGTCTCCCTGGAACTGGAGGTATAAGGATTAGAGGTTTCTGTAAATACTCCTTTATCTTATCAAAAGCTTTCTGACAATCATCATTCCACTTGATTGCCTGATTCTTTCTAAGCAGTTTGAAAATTGGTTCGCACGTGGCTGTTAGATGAGATATGAACCTTGCAATGTAGTTCAACCTCCCTAAAAACCCACGGACTTGCTTCTCCGTTTTCGGTTCAGGCATCTCTTGAATAGCTTTGACTTTTGCTGGATCAACCTCAATCCCTTTCTCACTGACAATGAAGCCTAAAAGCTTCCCTGACCTCACCCCAAACATACACTTGTTCGGATTCAACCTCAGCTTGAACTTTCTCAACCGGTCAAACAGCTTCTGCAAATTAACCAGGTGCTCCTCTTCTGTCAGCGACTTCGCAATCATATCATCTACGTACACTTCAATTTCTTTGTGCATCATGTCATGAAAAAGAGTCGTCATTGCCCTCTGATAGGTGGCACCAGCATTCTTTAGCCCAAATGGCATCACCTTATAGCAGAACGTGCCCCAAGGTGTAATGAATGTCGTCTTTTCCATGTCCTCTGGCGCCATCTTGATCTGGTTATATCCGGAGAAACCATCCATGAAAGAGAATACCGAGGATTGAGCCGTATTATCCACCAATACATCAATGTGAGGTAATGGGAAATCGTCTTTCGGACTCGCTCTATTCAAATCCCGGTAATCGACACACATTCTGACTTTACCATCCTTCTTCGGCACAGGAACGATGTTGGCCACCCATGGGGGATAACTTGTAACAGCCAAAAAACCTGCATCCCACTGCTTCTGAACCTCTTCCTTGATCTTAGTTGCCATGTCAGGACTCGTTCTACGAAGCTTCTGCTTGACCGAAGGACATCCTTCTCTAAGAGGTAATCGATGCACCACAATGTCTGTATCCAAACCAGGCATATCTTGATATGACCAGGCGAATATCTCCACATATTCTCTCAGCATCTCAATCAGCCTCCTCTTGACAGAGTCCTCTAAAGCAGCCCCAATCTTGATTTCTCTTTTGGCGTCCTCAGTACCCAAGTTAACAACCTCCAACTCCTCCTGATGAGGTTGGATGACCCTTTCCTCTTGCTTCAGCAATCTGACCAATTCTGCAGGGAGTTCACAGTCTTCCTCACTCTCCTCTTCAGCTTGGTAGATGGGATTGTCGAAATCATACTGAGCCATAACAGAACTGTTCATAGTGAATGCCATAAGATCGCTTCTGCATGTTTAATGCTTTGTTTTAGAAAAAAGAGTTCAATAAAGTCACAAAAAACAAAAACATTGCCATTTTTATTGTTTTTGAAAAAGGATGAAAACAAAAAATAGAAAGACAGGGATCACAAAGTTTGATTTCAAAAAATGTCCTTCATTAATGATAATCATTAAAACATGATGAGGCCCTACAATGAATCACTACGCCTTGGGCAGATCGTAGGATTTTCATGCAAAATGACAAAACAACAGAAAATTACTCTGTCAGAAGAGTAACTTGAACCACTTCTTCAGCCGTCCAGTTGTTGATAGACCCCCCTGGTGCACACGGGCGAACCCAGTTGTCCAGATCACAATCACTGTCACAGTCTTCACTACCGGTTGCAGAGACGTCGCCATGATTCATCAGCCCAGCGCTGGTAAAAGTACTCGGACCCGCTTGACCATTCTGCTCTGCTTGGAGAGGCTCGTAACCAACGCCAAATTTGTCTTCTTTGACAGGCAAATCCACCATCTTGCCCCAACCTTCAGCTTTGCCAGAATCAACAACCTCCTTAGCCTGCTTGTAAGAAGTAATTGAAACGCCTGGCTTCCTCTGCTCAGCGTACGCCACTTTCTCAAGAGCCACAGTCTCAAACGCCTGGCATAAGGTTTCGTGGATCTCGCCATCCACCTCAACATACTTGAACGAGGATAAATGACTCACCAGAATCTCTTCTTCACCGCACACAGTCACAATCTGACCGTTCCAGACATACTTGAGCTTTTGATGGAGAGTCGACGAGACTGCCCCTGCTGCATGAATCCATGGACGCCCCAATAAACAACTATAGGCGGGCTGGATGTCCATAACATAGAAGATGACATCGAATACCTCAGGACCTATCTTCACAGGCAAGGTAACTTCCCCACACACAGAACGTTTGGAGCCGTCGAAAGCACGAACGATCAGGTCACTGGGAGTAAGCACAAACCCTTCCACATCAATCTTCTTCAGAATCTGCTTAGGCAACACATTCAGCGACGACCCGGTGTCTACCAATACGTGAGACAACACTGCCCCCTTGCACTCCATGGTGATGTGCAAGGCTTTGTTATGGTTCCGCCCTTCAGGCGGTAAGTCCAGGTTGGTGAATCCTACACCATGCCTGGTGCTCACATTGGCCATCACACCCTCTAGTTGATTGACAGAAATCTCCTGAGGCACGTAAGCCAGATTTAACATCTTCAGCAAGGCATTACGGTGTGCCTCAGAGCACAACAACAGTGAAAGTATAGAGATCTTGGACGGAGTTTGGTTCAACTGATCTACAATCTTGTAGTCACTCTTCTTGATTATCTTCATAAACTCCTCCACGTCCTTCTCAAATGACCCCTCGGGCGCTTCCTTCTGGACAGGTTCTTCCTCAACCACAGCCTGCTTACCCTTTGCTTTGGCGAGAGCCTCAGCATTATTGTCCCTCAAAGGCTGCGGTGCGAACAGACGACCGCTTCTGGTAAAACCTCCTGGACCCCCTACATTATCCACAGCCGGACCAACCGTTGCAGGAACTCTATTCGGTAAACCAATTGTCACTGGAGTTTGATTCACTGGTCTCGTCTGACTTTCAGCCCTTCTGTAACTGCGGTGAGCATTATCATACTTCCACGGCACGGCTCTACTATTCTCAACAGCCCTTCTTCCAGACGCGGCGATAGTAGTTGGAGCACTGATGGTTACAGGCACGGAAATGGTAACTGGGGTACCATTTGTTGCAGGTGCACTAACGACCCTTTGTCCACGTCCTTCAGACGGTTTAAAGTAAATGGTGATAGTTGACACTGTTCCACGATCTTTTACAGCCCTACTGAATTGCAAACAACCCTCATCCATCATACCCTGGATACCGGCCCTTAACTGGTCGCAACCATTCTCAGATTCTGCACAGCCCAAACAATCCTCATCACAACCCGAGTAGACACCCCCATTCAGCAGACGACCCTTTACAACTAGCAGAGAAGTCTGAACATCATCAACATTAACAACCAGATCTTCAGCTTCTTTCCCCTCAATATTGTTCACTCTATGCCCACCATGCTGAGGCATAGGGTTGTTTACGATGTTAGGCACTGGTGCGAAGTTGATTGCTTTGGCATCGATCAAATCTTGGACCTTGTGCTGGAGAGCCCGACACTTCTCAGTATGATGTCCTGGTGCCCCAGAGTGAAAGTCACAACGGACGTTGGCGTCGTACCCAGGAGGCAATACTGTAGGCGGAGCCATTGTACGCAACTCAACCATCCCCAACCTGAGTAGTTCGGGCAGCAGTTCGGCGTACGACATGGGTAGCGAATCAAAACGTCGATCAGGCATCCTTTGTCTGGGCTGATACGGACGTTGCTGTTGTTGTTGTTGTTGCGGTTGTTGAACTCTTTGTTGTTGTTGTTGACGAGGTTGAGGCGTCGGAATGGTTACTGCAGCAGCTTGACGGTATTCAATTCTGTTCTGATCTCTGCGGTGTTGAACAGCATTAGTTTCACCCTCTCTTCGACGAGGTGCCCCAGCAAACGGCTTCTTAGAAGAAGAGGAACCGGCATCTTGGATCTTCCCAGTTTTAATCAAGCTCTCAGTCCTCTCTCCACAAATGACAACATCAGAAAAACTACCGAATGGGCAGCTCCCCATCCGGTCCATAAACACACCCTGAAGAGTACCGATAAACATATCTGTCAACTCCCTCTCCAGCATAGGGGGTTGAACTCTAGCAGCCAGTTCACGCCACCTCTGGGCGTACTCCTTGAAGCTTTCATTGGATTTCTGACAAAGACTCTGCAGCTGAGTCCGGCTCGGTGCCATGTCCATGTTGTGTTTGTATTGCCTCAAAAAGGCCTCACCCAGATCCCTCCAACAGCGGATAGAATCTCTCTTCAATTCCATGTACCAGTCCAAAGAAGCCCCAGATAGACTATCTTGGAAAAAATACATCCACATCTTTTCATCATCGGTATACGCAGAGATTTTTCGATAATAAGCCTGCACATGGGTGCGAGGGCAAGAAGTACCGTTGTATTTATCGAAGGACGGCGCTTTGAACTTGTGAGGGATTCTCAAACCTTCAACCAATCCCATATTGGTAACATCAAAACCGAGAGAATTCTGACATTCCATAGCTCTAATTTTCTCAGCAAGGGCATCAACTTTACGATCCCTCTCATTAACCCTTCCCAGAACGTCTTCGTCTTCACTGAGCAGAGAAAACATATCCTCTTGTCTGTCAACAATCGGAACAGGATTACGGGCTGGGGCACGGACTACTCTGGCATTAGCGGCATCTGGAACAATAGGTTGACCGTTGATTCGAATACCCCCCAACTCATCACCTACAGCATAGTTGTTGATGGGTGTAGCGGTGTATTCGTCGCTATATGATCTATCGATCAAATCATAAGCTAAGAGATACATTGAAATTTCGAGTCGCCACCGCACTTTTATTTATCCAAAGGACTGGCTAAAAAGCGAACAAAAGCCTAAGAAGTTTTACACGTAGAAAACTAATAAAAAGATCAGAGATTCTGGGTAAGGGGTAAATTACGCAATGGGAAGGTGTTAGGCACCCACTACGTCCTAGGTACTCCTAGGGAGCCCTTTTCACACTTGTTATGCTAAATTGTTATTTGTTATGACATACGTATTGTGCAAACATGATTGGGATGATGAGAAAAGAATATACAAGTTAGTTATTTTTGTGTTATTGGGTTTTATTTATTTTTGTGTTCGAACGGATGAACCCGCTGCCTACGTACCTTCCATCAAAGGTAAGGATCAAAACGCCGTAGTTCGGCTAAAAGATTTCCAAAAGTTGGTGGATTCAGTTTTAAACACAAGCACTGAGGCTTTTCATTATCAATGGGAGAACACTCGACCAAAAACAACATCCACCATGCGAGGATAGCTTCGACGTACTTGAGGGGTTAGCCCTGTTTTCAGTACGGAAGTCTTACTGTCGACTCACTAAGGATAGGCAAGATTTACATCAACCACAATGATAATTGAAACCTATGGCTAATGCATGAAAAGATTAACAATGGACAAAGCCAAAACAAGTGAATGAGTGAAGTTAATTGATTGTGATTATGAAAGTGAAGTCAGAGTATGATTAAGATTGATTTGAAAGAAGTATTATGAAATGGAGTTTGAAAAAAAAGTCAAGGACTTGGGGTCCAGGTTTTTAGTTAGAAAAACATGAAGAAGTTTGCACAACACTTATGTCAAGTTTAAAAGGTATAGTGTGAAAAGTCTAGGACATAATGAATGATGAATGGATGAAGATGGAAAGTAAAACTTCTTAGAAGGTTCACTTCTTGAAATCATATGGGAGATGATTCAAGTGCGTCCTTTGGAATAGCAATGGATAATAACAGACGAACAAAAAAAGAAAGCAAAAGCGAATATCGGATGCCAATCACTGGGCTTATACCAATCTCCTAAAATAACACTGGATATCAGAAGCCACTCAATGGTCTTACACTAATCTCCTCAAAAGAAAACAAAAGAAATGAGAAATGGAAGTTAGCTGCCAATCTGTCTGGACTTAGGTTAACTCCACGGTATGCTCATAGGAATGCCAATGCCACGTTACAGGGACTTACAATGGATCCTCACATACAAGAACAAAAGTAACAACACGATCACAGGTATGCAAATGCCAACTTGCTGGGACTTACAGTTACAACCTCACATAACAAGAGAAAGCAGAACAATGGATGTCAGATGCCAATCTGTCTGGACTTACTCTAACATACACAGTATGGTCCTAGGAATACAAATGCCAACTTGCAGGGACTTACAGTTGTTTCCTCACATACAAACAAACAAAACAATATGTGATCATAGGAGAGCAAATGCCAACTTGCAGGGACTTACAGTTGCTTCCTCACATACAATCAAGTAAATGCATCAGGCAAAGATAAGATGAGTGGCCAAGGTGATGGTCTTATACTCACTTCCATATCATAGGAGCAATGGCCAATGGATGGTCTTACAATTGTCCTCAATGGGTAAACAGCAATGATAATGTCACAAAGACAAATGAGATGATTATGCATTGATGAGCAATTAATGATGATGAGTGCACAAAGCATGAAAGCAAACATGTGTATATGAAGCAATCAATCAATCAATCAATATCAAACAGCACACTCTATAGCCAAACAATGGGGGCTCACACAAGAGGGTTTGACTTTGGAAGTCCACTGTAATGGGTGAAGGTCGCTCTTAACCTGGCCATTGAGGGGCTCAGGTGAAGCAGATTAAAAGGAGATGAGGGGTGTGCCTCATTGCTTCTATCCCTAATCAGGGAGAGCATCAAATAATAGAAAGTGGGGGAATTCAGAAAGATGGAACTCTTTCCCCTTTATTGACTCGATTAGATCTTGGGTTTTTTATCTCAATGCTTCAACCATGTAATGGGAGCAAAGAGAGGACACACTGAATAGTGGGGGATAGATTGCTTATCCCTACCTTCCACCAATTGCCTTACTTGAAGGACTTTTCCTGCTTAGGACAAATTTAAACACACACAGGCATTGCCTCTTAAGGAGGACTTCAGACAGTTTGCCCGGTCAAATAACAGACCGGGTCTCCAGACTACATGAAGAAGAAAGTTTTATACCTCAAAGCAAATGCTAAATAGCAAAGCAAGCAAGTTCAAAGAACTTAGGCAACTAAAGTACCTGAAAAAGTCAAACTTATTAGCAAACAGTTCAACAGTCAAAATCAAAGGCAAATGGATAAACAAAAGTCAACCACAGAGGGAT
This sequence comes from Lathyrus oleraceus, assembly GCF_024323335.1. Classification (NCBI taxonomy): domain Eukaryota; kingdom Viridiplantae; phylum Streptophyta; class Magnoliopsida; order Fabales; family Fabaceae; genus Lathyrus; species Lathyrus oleraceus. The sequence goes on along the minus strand of NC_066585.1, from coordinate 315,881,327 downwards.
CAATTGTGCAAGGCACAAAGACTCAAGTTACATGAGTCACCTACAAAACAAAGGTTAGCACATTAAACAATCAAACTAAAACACATTTGAATGATCCTCAAGGCATTGGTGCTTAACCTGAAACAGATGAACTCAACATAAGCTTAGAAGACCACTAGGACTAGCCTAGGGTCAAAGATGAAAGAAAAAGTCAAGGCAGCAAGGAAAAGTCAACCCAAACCAATTCTAAACATTCAAGAAGCATTCTCAATTGGATTCATAATTATATCATGCATCATTGTCATTTCATATGCAAAAGAATGCAAAGCATGGCAAGAAAGAGCACAAATAGGTCAACAGCAAGACCTCTTCCAAAAGTCAACTCAAACAATCTCAAAAATCATGAAATAAATCACACTCAATCCTAACATCTAGCATGGCAAGCATGTCAAATTTCATGGCATTTGGATGAGAGGAAGGCAGTCAAGTAAAATCATGAAGTCAAACCAAATTCAAGTAAGCATGGTGAAAGTCAACAAGCATGGGTCAACTTCAAAAAATCATATCAATTTGAAAACAGAAGAGAAATGAGTGAAATTAACACCAATGCAAAGCTTGAGATGTCTAGTTATCACATACGAAATTTCATGGTCATACAATAAGATTTGAGAATTTCACAAAAGATTTGGCAAGGCATAGCACAAAAAGTCAACAAATGACCAAGTATGGAAGAAAATTCTCAATCAAATGGAAAACAGCAAGATTAATTCCAAGAAAATTCATACACAAACTAGACATGTGATAGATGATTCATGCAAAATTTGGGGTCAATTGGATAAGAGGAAGCATGTGAACAAAAATTGGGAAAATACATGATCATGGTATAGCACCAAATGTAACACATAACTTCAGAAAATCATAACTCTCAATCCACAAATGATAAATGCACAAACTTTATATGGAAATGAAGGTCAATGTGTCTAGTTTCACCACAAAAAATTTCAAGCTCAAAGGATATGACATGAGTATTTCACAATTGAAATGGCACAATGTATCATTTTGGCATACATGTTGAGAAAACAATTATCATAAAAAATCCAGCCAATGAAAAATTGATTAAAATTCACAATAAAATAGAGGACACATTCATGAGTTTAATGCAAAAAATCCCACAATTTTTGGAGTTAAAATGAATAAAAAATGAATTATGGAAGTTGAGTGATATTTGAAGCAAAAATGAACAAAATAGCATGGCAGAGTGGTCAACAGGGGGGTCAACGATGGCATTGTGGTAAATAGCGCAGTCACTTATTGAAGTGCTGCGTTTTGATGAGGGAAACGAAATGTTCCCATTGGCTCTCAGCCAATGGAACAGTAAACACCAATGAAACTTCAAATTTTCTGTTTTTTTAGAAACCCTAGGGTTTCTAACAGCATGGCCAAGGCATTGGCAACAACAGCAGCACACAAACTCGACCAGCAACAACATCATGCAATCATCATGTAGGCATCAAGCAAACAGCATGGTAAAACAATGTTCTTCATGACATAACAACAACACAACATAAGCATGAAAATCTGGGCAGGGTTATGTTCATGTAACAGCAGCAACAACATTCATCATCCAATGTCCATCATCATATCGAAATTTAAACATGGTGAACAGCAGGGGAGTGATACAAACATGTTCATGCATACCTAACTAGCAATAAAACAACACACATTCATGTAAAATTCTGGCAAGTTTAAGGTTTAAAACAACAGCAGCAAGGTTCAACAACAGCAATGGTCATGGTATCAAGTTCATCATCAGTTTACAGCATGGCTGATAGCACAACAGTAGCAACGTGTTCATGCAAATACAAACAATAGCAGGCAACACTAGCAATATGTGAACAGGGCAAGTTTGCTGGAAAGTTACTAGTGTTTCAACAACAGCATGGTTTCAACATCAATGTTCATCATCAAAATTCAACCAGCTCCAAATAGCATGCAATGAAACAGATGATACTCATGCAATCACCATTCAAACAACCAAAACACAAGAACCTTAAATTTCTGGAAATGAACTTAGGATTCTCAAACCTAACAGCATTCATCTTCATCATTCAAACATCAATTACCAAATCATGAACAACAACACCCACAATAAAACATGGCCATGAGCATTTATCAACAAGCAACCCTAGCTAACAGCAAGACAACATAAGCATGAGGAATTTCTGGACAGAAATAGGGTTCAATACAACAGTGCATTCATCATTCAATGTTCAAACATGGAAATTTCGAAACGTCCAGAAATCCAAATCAAGCATACCACTAGCATCAACATGCATCATACAACCTAAATATGCTATTCATTTTCATCAAATCAGCCTGAACAAACCAAATCGATAGGAAACACATTTGTACATGAAAATGAGATTTCAGATTTAAAGCAATATAGTCAACCATTTAACATGATTCAAGCTACAATGGAACAAACATGGGAAGGACTACAAGACACATGGCATGTTTTGATGAAAAGAGAAGGTCGAGGGCTTACTTGTTTTTGAAGAAAAACTGGAAATAGTGATGGAATGATGTTGCTGTGCTTGAAAAGATGCAGGTCCAAGTTGGTAATGATGATTGTTTGAAGCAACTTGACTTAATCAGCTCAAATCCGGCTCGAGTTCACAAATGCCATGGCTGATGCTTGGTACAAAACAGAGTGAGAAAATGAAGCTCCAGCTGGTGATTAAAGACCCAAAAGGTTTCCAAAGGTTGGTAGGATGTTGAAGGATGCAAGGGAACTCGTGGTCTTTGAGGGTTTCTTTCAAATCGAGCCAAAATGCAAAGTTGCAAGAGAGTAGAGAATGGAGTTTTTCTGTTTGGTGGCTGTGATTCCCTAGGGTTCAAATGACAGAAAACTTCCCTTATGTAGTCTGTTTAAAGCCCTTTAATCAAATGGTAAACTTGTTTATGCTTAATGACACATTTTGCAATTTTGCTAATTGGCATGTAAGTGGAGATTGGAGGGTGTATGCTGTACCCGAATTGGGCCTGGACAGGCTGTACATGACCTTGCCAACTGCTGTTTGTTGTTTGTTCATGCAATGTTAACCTTACTTTGCTTATATGACTCCATTTGCCAAAATTACTAACTTTGCATAAGTGAAAGAGGAGGTACATGCTTGCCACGATTTGGGCTTTGGTAAGGCTGCAAATGACCAATGCAATTGCTGTTTGTGGTCTGCTGCAGAACTGCTGTACCTTGCTTTGTTCTTTTAAGCCATTTGCAAAAATTGCCACATTTGTACTTTAGGCCAAAATGAGGGTAAAATGGTGATATGATGATGATTTTAAGCTTGGAGCAAACCACAAATATGATTTACAACATTTCCAAATTGGCCAAATCAAGAAAAAGTCAAAGAAGCCAAAAGTCAAAGTTTGGTCAAACTTTGAATTTAAATGAAAAAGGTCCAAAAATGCCATTTTGATTGGCAAGGTTTTAGGTCATGAAATTTATATTTTTGGAAAGAGGATGAAAAATGTGGTGTGTAGGAAAAAACCCCACCAAATTTGGCCTTATGGTTTGGGAGATACGGCTTGTTGAAGTTCAAAAATTGGTGAAAATGATTTGATCATATCTTGACAACCACACATGGGATTTGGGTGTTCTTGGACTTTTTGAAAATGGGAAGACAAGATCTTCAACTTTCATGTTGGGCAAAAATTCATTTGAAGCTTGTATCATGATGTAAGTTTAAGATCAAGAAGTTTCCATTTTTGGCAGTTGAAATTACAGGTCCACTTTCTATTTCTGGAAAATTTTCTGATTGACTTGATTTTCTTCCATGATGAGGTTTGCCATGATAGATGAGACTTATATAAGCATGAATGAGCTCCTTCAGATCAAATCTATCCATCAAATCCTTGATTAAATCAACAGTTGACCAAGTTTGACTTTTCTAGGGTTTTGCACTGACTGAACCTCTTCTGATGAATTCCAAACCCTAATTCCTTGAGAACTTGACTTCAAATGATGTCTCAAGATGTATGAACTCTTGATTATTGATCATGGTGCCCAAATTCTGCAAGAATGGCCACCATCCACTGCTTTGACTGACTGTTGACTGTCTTTGACCTAATTGCTGATGATTGCTTCAACTGCAAGCAACAAGGTTAGACTGACAATATTTTTGTACTTTTTGAATGATAAACATATGAAAAGCAAAGATATACAAATGCAAGGTATGCTTGGTGATCAGGAATCAACCCACAAGGCAAACTACCCACTAGGAGGGAAACCAGGGCATGCAATGATCCTTGAGGTTATGATATGATATGATATGGGCCATGAGGGATCTTAGGGCCCAAAATTGGGGTCTTACAATGGGTACAGCAGCAACAACATTGTTATCATTGACCGGGCCTCCCTCTGGCGGAGCATGGTTGATCGGTGGAATTGCAGCTTCTTGTCTCTGAACCATGGCTCGAAGCTCTTCCTGACCTTGTGCAACCCCTTGCATCATATTCATAAACTGGGCCATGTTAGCCTTCATCTCAGCCAACTCTGCTTGAACTTGATCCATACCTCTCTATTGATTCAGTCTTGTTGAGTAGCGGTGCGGACGTTGATCAGCTATCCTGCCTGAACAGGAACCAAGAGTGAGAAGTCACGACCAAGAACACCTGTTATGCAAAATGATATGAGTATGGTGCTAATGATGCGTATGATGCACATGATATGTTCATTCCTCAGGCATTCAAAGAGCCTGAGTCATCCTCAAAAGATGGCAACCTGCAGCAAGAACAACATAGAAGCACAGAAACAACATACACAAGAGTGATGAGTACAAGGTGAAACCAACAACCTCATCTATATGAGTAACAGGATCATACAACAAAGTCGACAAAGAAAATCCAAACAATCGGAGTGCAACAATGAATCCCATCCAACAAGCCTGGAGGTGATTCTCAACATACATATCAAAGATACAAGCTAAGACAAACGGCCTCCCGGAATGAGAGTCTTCAAGTACCGACACTGGTCTATCAACAGGTCACATTCTGAACATTCTGGCAAAAGAGTGATCTTCTCCTTCAGTTATCGTCTAAGCTCTACCACTTCTCCTCCAAGGTGGTTCTCTGATGCCTGTCTCAAGTCTACTTCCTTCTTCAACTGGATGTCTTTATCTCTGAGTTGCTTCTCCAAGTCTCTGATCTTCTTCTGATAGCTGGCCTCAACCCTCTGCAGCCTCAAGCACTCCCGGTGTTCTGCATCTAACATGCTCTCCATCTCCTCGTAGGATCTCTTCTTGCTTCTCAGTCTGCTAGCATATTCTTCTCGCACTCCTCTGAGTTGATGAGCCAAGTTCAACCTATCAGCTTTGGCTTTGTACAGCTCCATCTGGGTATCTTGCTCCTTCTCTCTCAAACGGCGATTCTCCATCAGGGCTTGCTTGTAGTGCTCCGCAGGCACACTCTCAGCAAGGATCAAAGGTGGTTGCTCGTGCAACGGCTCCATCCTATCGTAGGGTAACAACAAAGTTTCTACTCTCTCCTTGACCCAATCAGTGTAATCGGGCATAGCAACGGCAAACTTCTTCCCTAAGACAGATCCATCCTTCACACCAATAGACTTCCAAGCTCTTCCTATCTGCTCCAATCTGGCCGGGTCACTCTGCTTCTCAAAATACACACTTTCAGCTACCTCAGCCTCAAGTGGTCTTCCCTTCATCACAAACCCCAACTGGCGAAGAGAAAGAACCGGGTTGTAATTGATGCAACCCCTAGTCCCTACGAGTGGCACATTACGGAATCCTCCACAGCTCATAATGACGTTACGCACATCCATCCGGTAAGATTGCCACCTGATATCATAGGAAGTAAGAGACATAACCCTCTGAGTCCACTTATGCGTGCTCTGAGCATCCACAAAAGGTCCACTGACTGGCAGGAGAGACAAGAACCATCTGAGCAAAAGCGAGAGACAACACCTGATAGCCCCACCCTTACCATGCCTACTGTGAATAGCATAGTAAGTGTCAGCCAACAGAGTAGGAACTGGATTTCCTCCAATGAAAATACTGATTGCAGCATAGTCGACAAAATTGGGCATACTCGGAAACAGGACGATCCCATAGATCATGACGGCCAACTGAGCATGAAAGGCTTCCCAATTTCCCTTCTCTGCTTCTTCTCTAGCTACCCTCAACAGAAACTTCAAAGGCAATCCTACAACATCCCCACTGGACTTCCAACTATCACTGACTTCCTTGATACCCAAATGGAGAGCTCTGGCAACAACTCTGAAATCAACCTCCTTGGGCACATCCAAGAAAGGAACCTGATGCCGGGCCGGGACACTCAGCAGAATGGAGTACTCCTCAAGAGTAGGCGCCAACTGATAATCTTGAAAGGTGAAACAATGAAGCTCTGGGTCGTAGAACTGTAGAAGAGTCTGCAACGGCACCGGATCGACTACCATCTTCAACAGTGTCAGAATATCTCCATACTGGTCAACAAACCCCTTCTGGTTACCACTGGTCATAAGGTTGCTCAACTCAATCAGAGACGTCAAAGGTTCACGGTGAAAGCTGTAGGAACAAGTCTTCCGCTTCAACTCTGGGACTGTTGCCATCTCTATCAGTGAACAAGCTCTGGAATGTACCTGAGAAATGATATGCATGCAGGGATTAGTTTTTTTTTTTTTTTTTTTTTTTTTTTTTTTTTTTTTTTTGTATCTTTTTTTTTATTGCGTTTCTTTTGAAAAATAAATATGCTATGATGCAAATGATGCAGACTGGACTGGTTGGCTGTGTCTCTCGGAACACAGGATCAAAGCTTCGGCTTGAACTCGGAACCACATATTCATCTAAAACCCAAAGTCATCTGAGACCCCAAACTTCTGAACCAATAGTCACCAACAGGATCACAAGTCACCAACAAGTCACTAACAAGTCACCAACTGTACCTGTAATAATGATCATTCCCTCCCCACTCACGGGTGTCATCTAGGCCAGGGTAAGGTCGAGAGAAACGCAGCATAAATAACCTTTCACAGAACACCATCATATACACACCCGAAGTATGTAACGATAATGTCCCACCAGGGTCTGGACTGCTCGTGATATCAATGTTCCGCTAAGTGGCGCAATACCACCCGCTTCCCATGAATCACTCTATTCCTAAGTATCCTAGATTTCACTCATGGCCTGGGTATTGGGCCTTTTACCTCATGTAACTCCCACCCCAACAGAGAGAAACAGACAACCAGCCAGGTAAACAAATGAATATGAATGCAAACATCAATGCAAACATAAATGTAAACAATAAATAAATGAATGCAATAAATAACAGCGAACAGCAACCAAAACCCTAACCTAGAGAGCGCTAGGAGAGACTCGCTTAGGGAAGATGGACCAGCATAGGTCAACTTCTCTATTATATCCCCAGCAGAGTCGCCAGCTGTCGCATCACGCGAAAAACCGGCGGGAAAACAAGAACAACAGAGCCGCCACCGTGCGTTATTTATCCCAAAAGAGGGAAAGGAAACGCTCAGAGTAAACCTGGGAAAAGACATGATCTCGCGACCAAAGAGAATGGGTTCGGGAGTCGGTTATGCGAAGGGAAGGTATTAGCACCCCTACGCATCCGTCGTACTCGACGGGATCCACGCACAATAGGAAGGAAAATGGTTGCTAAACACTGCTCAAACTCACACACACACTGGCTGAAAGAGATACAAGAAAACAGACAAGAAACTGACTCGGCAGGATATCGCATCCTGGGCCTACTTAGTCTATCAGGCATAGACATCAGAGTCGAAGTAGTTCGGACTGGGGAGACAACACATGCTCGCTAGGATATCGCATCCTATGCATACGTATCTTCTCGGACGAGAGAAGAATCAGAGCATTCGTAGCTCGGCTGACACGCACACAAACAAACACTGACAAAGGCAAACGTGGAGCCTGAATGCCAATCACTGGACTTACATCAGCATCCGAACCAAAACACACACAAAGAGGCAAACGTGGAGCCTGAATGCCAATCACTGGACTTACATCAGCATCCGAACCAACAAACTCACACTGGAACCCAAATGCCACTCGATGGACTTACATCAGCTTCCAAGCACACAACAAGACAAAACAAAGACACAGGCGCCCGGAGAGATCTGCTCATCTCCTGCCTACGTACCTCATCTGGTATGAGGATCAGGGCGACGTAGTTCCCCTACGGAGGGATAAAGGACTAGCCTAACCAGATAACAGAAGGAGACACAACTAGGGAGACTACGACTCGAGCCTAGATGTTATCATGCAAATCATCCCTAAGTTAAAGTTTCTAGCTAACTGGCACAGGGAACCAGCCTATCCTAGGCATGACTTGCACAGGAAGCAAGCCACACACACACTTAACTTGCACAGGAAGCAAGTCAAGCACAACCTAGCTTGCACAGGAAGCAAGTCAAACAAACACTAACTTGCACAGGAAGCAAGTCAAACAAACATACAAGCACAAGTAGCACACACTATACACAAGCAAGTGGCTCAAACAAGGGTTAGGTTTTAGTCGAGGGGTCATATCAACCTCAACAAACAAACCTCTGGAACTGGGTAGTGTTAGCTCTTAACCTTGCCATTGAGGGGCTAAGGTGAAGCAGATGAAAGGTGAGTGAAGATAAGACTTCACAGCTCTTATCCCTGGCCTGGGAGAGCTTAAGACAAGAATGTGTGGGTTCAGAAAGTGGGAACCCTTCTACACATTTGATACTGACTCAACTGTACAATTGTACAAGATCTTGGGTTTGTATCTGCAATGCATCAACACAGTGGTGTGAGCAAAGTAGATGACACACAGAATAGCAGGGGATAGATTGCATATCCCTTGGGTTCTGCCAATTGCCTCTTCACTTAGGAGGTCTTTGACTCTATGCAAGGACAAAATTAAACAATCACAAACATTGCCTCTTAAGGAGGACTTCAGACAGTTGCCTGGCCAAGTAACAGGCCAGGTCTTCCAGACTACATGAAGATAGAAAGGTATACCTCAATGCAAATTGCTTATCAAGCAAAGCAAAGCAAAGTTCACAAGGAACTAAAAGCAACTAAAGTACCTGGAATCAGTCAAGCACAATTAGTACACAAGTCAAAGTTAAATCAAAATGAAACAAAGGTTAACAGTCAGCACAAGCAGATAAATGTGCAATGCACAAGGTTCAAGGCATGTGAGCCAAGCAACCTACAAAACAAGCATGTTAGTCATGATAAACAAGCACACTCAATCAATTTGTATTGGTCTCATTGAAGCATTTGTTGGTCTACCTGAAAACACAAGCTCAAAAGTGAGTAACAGGACCACTAGGGCAAGCCTAGGGTCAAAAGAGAATGAAAAAGTCAAAACAGCAAAGGGCAAGCATCCAAAATCATGTTCAAACAATTAAGAAACACAACCAATTGGGTTCACATTCATATCAATCACTATCATCATTTCATGAACAAATTAGGTCAAGGTATAGCAAACAGAAGCTCATAGAAGTCAACAGCAAGACTTAACTCAAAAGTCAACTCAAACATTTCCAAAAATCACCAAATAAATCATGATCAATCCTAACACATGGCATGGTAAGCATGTCAAATTTCATCTCATTTGGACAAGTGGAAGGCAGTCAATGAAAATCAGAAAGTCAAAGCAATTTTGAACATGCTCAATGAAGTCAACCAAACATGCATCAACTTAGAAAAATCATAAATCAGAGATGGTGTATGATAAATGAATGGGACTAAAACCATGGCAAAGATGAGGATGTCTAGTTATCTCATGTAAAATTTCATGTCCATCTAATAAAGTATGAGAATTTCACAAATGAAATGGGAACATGTGTCACAAAAAGTCAACATGTGACTAAACAGGGGAGAAAATCCCAAACAATTAGGAAATGCCACAAATAATTCCAAGAAAATTCACATGTAAACTAGACATACAAGAGTAGGTTCATGCAAAATATCAGATCAATTGGAGGTCAAGAAGCATGGGTACAAAAATCATGAAGTTGGACATCAATGGTGTGACACAAATTGTCACACCCTAATTCAAAAAATCATAACTCACAAACCAGCAATGATAAATTCACAAACTCTACACCAAAATCACCATGAGTGTGTCTAGTTTAAGCACAAAAAATTTGGGAGCCATTGGATAAAGTATCATCATTTCACAAATGTTTTGGCAAAGTGTACAAAATATGCATACATGAACAAAACCCTAATGCCATTTAAAACTCACTCACCCAAAAAATCAGCAAAAATCATGATAAAAAACTAGGGATTATGATGATCATGATGCAAAAAATCCCATGAAATTTGGATTAAAATTGGATGAATTATGATTTTTCAAAGTTTGAGTAATTAAATGAAATAAATATTGAAATGAAAAATGAATTAATTTAGATTTTAAAGGACCGGATGGCAAAAGTGTAATATTGGACTTCATTAAACGGGACGACGTCGTTTAGGGCACGGGAATGAAATGTTCCTATTGGTTGTTGACGTTACCGGCCATGCACGCGTGAAACAAAACCAGAAAAATTTGGAAATAAATTAGGGTTTGGTTACAGCAACAGTACCTCCATCTCCTTCAAATCGTGTTCAACCATTTTTTTCCAGAAATCTCAATTGAGCACACATAAATGATCATCAAGGCATGGCAAACACGAATCCATCATCACTTTTCATTAAAACATCACACAACTCAAGAATCGAGCACAAACAAGTTTCATCACCAAACTTCAAACCAACACATCTTTCAGTAAACTTAATCATTTTCAAAACCAAAACCATCAATGAACTCAGCATCAAGAGACCTATCTAAAGCATGCATCTATTTCAAAAAACAAAGAGGTCGAAATTTTACCAAAGTTAATGGACAGTTGTGATTCTGATGTTGTTTGGTCTCCAATGGCTGAAACAGGTGAAGGTCCAAGCTCCAATAAGTGAATGGTGGAAGGTTTCAATCTCAAGGATGCTTGGTTTTGATTCACTCGAGTTCTGCCATGGAAGGGTGGCTGTTAATGCAGCTGTGGTTCCTTGGCCTACAGTCAAGAATAATGCTCCAAAACTGCTTCCTGAATGCTGATATATGATGATGCAAGGACCAGGGCTCGAATGCTTTTGGAGTTTTTTGGAGGAAAGCTCAACAGTTCAGAAAATGAGATTTTTTTAGAGAGTGAGTTTTCTGTGTTGGTTTTCAGCTGCTAGGGGTTTTCACTTGACAGAAAATGATGTTTATCTCTGCTGTTTTTGAGTACAAAGCATGGTCCATGAAATGGTGGGATAAATTTGGTGAGAAAATGTACTTTTTTCCAAATTTCAAGCAACTTAGGAATGGCTACATGTACTGCATAAAAATGAGCTTGCAACAAGTTTCAAATGACATTTCAGAACATGTTTGATTGGTGGAATTGATTAGAAATGGTTAATTTAAAACTTCACTTTTTCACCTTACTTAAAATTAATTCAAGTAGGTTCAAAAATGCCATTTTGATTGGTAAAGTTTTGGCACATGAAAGTTACATTTTTGGAAAGAGGGGATCAAATGTGACTTGTAGGAAAAAAACCCCACCCAAATTGGCCAAATGGTTTGAGAGATATGGCCTTTTGAAGTTCAAGAATTTCTGAAAATGATTTGATCATAACTTGCCAACCATACATGGGAATTGAGTGTTCTTGGACTTTTTGGAAATGGGAGAACAAGATCTTCAACTTTCATGTTGGGCAAAAATTCATTTTAAGCTTGTATCATGATGTAAGTTTGAGGATCAAGACTTTCCATTTTTGGCAGTTTTCAATTACAGGTCCAATTTCCATTTTTGGAAATTTCTGATCTGGCTTCAAATTCTTCCATGATGGTGTTTGACATGATATATGAGGACTATATGGACATGAATGAGACCTCTCAGACCAATTCCCATCATCAAATCACTGATTAAATGTACAGTTGACCAACAGTTGACTTTTAGGGTTTCTGACTGACTGTGCATTGACTGATGACTTCTGAACATCCAATCCTTGACCAAAACACTTCAAATGGACCCCCAAGTCATGTGAACATGTTGGAACAACCTTAGGGCCTTGGCTCGATGGAATTTGTACTTGCTTGCTTGACTGACTGACCTCCTGATCAGTTTGACCTAATTTCTTGATTGGCTTGCACTTGAGGCAAAAGGGACAATGCAATGCTATGCAGTGGACCATGTTATGTTATGACCTAATATGAGAATGTATGTACAATGATGGGTGCAAATTTGAGGTGCTACACTTCTGACTACTCAAGTGGATGAAGGGTTGATGAGTGTATTGGTGCAGTTTTATGATCCTTTGTACCGTTGCTTCACATTTCCGGATTTCCAGCTTTTGCCCACGCTTGCGGAGTATGCCTACCTTGTGGGTATACCTATTCTAGACCAGTTGCCGTTCAGTGGCTTAGAGAGTACTCCTACTTCTCGAGAGATTGCTGACATGTTGCATATAGATGAATCTCTGGTTGGTGCTCATATGACTACCAAAGGTGGAATTCAAGGTCTCCCTTCTGAGTTCCTCATTGCTCAAGCTACTGTCTATGGGAAGGCCATGAGTGAGGACGCCTTTGAAGCCATATTTGTACTTCTCATCTATGGGCTAGTGTTGTTCCCCAACATCGATAAGTTTGTGGATGTGAACGCTATTAGGATATTCTCGGCTCTTAATCCCGTTTCGACTCTGTTGGGTAACACTTATTTTTCTTTGCATATGAGGAATGCAAAGGGTGGTGGTGCCATTGTGTGTTGTTTGCCTCTGTTGTATAAGTGGTTTATTTCTCACTTACCACATACGGTCGCCTTCAAGGAGAACAAAGGATGTCTACGGTGGTCCACGAGACTTATGTCTCTCACTAATGATGATATCTCTTGGTACAACCGTGTGTATGATGGCGTGCAGATTATTGACTCTTGTGGTGAATTCTCTAATGTGCCTCTTCTTGGTACATGTGGTAGAATTAACTACAACCTTGTTTTGTCACGTCGTCAGCTTGGGTTCCCCCTAAAGGATAAACCCAATAACATTCTGTTAGAGGGTGTGTTTTTTCAGGAGGGTAAAGATCCCCAAGGCTTGAAGGACAGGATGGTCCGCGCTTGGCGCAAGATTTATAGGAAAGGAAGGAATGAGTTGGGTCCTAAGAATTGTGTCGCTTTGGAGCCTTACACTGCTTGGGTTAGGAAGAGAGCTTCTGAGTATCTCATACCGTATGAATATCCGAGACCTACACCTTTGGTTGAGGATGGGCCGTCAACCCTCTCTGACCAAGGAGTAGAGGAGTTGAGAGATGAAGACCGTTCACGCGCTTGGATCCGTGAACGAGAAGAGTTGCTTCAGCAGATTAAGGAGAAGGATGCTTTGATTGAGTTCCTCGAGCATCAGGTTATTGATGATCCTAATGATGCATGGACTTCCCTACTTCCTCAGTCTTCTAGGTTCTGGAAGAGGAAGTACGACCGACTCGCCAAGGAGAAGGCAAATATGGAGGCAACCTATGAGGAGGAGGTTAAAAGGCTTCGTGCATCTTATCTTCCTGTATCCCGAGCTTTAGATGATTGGTTTTAGGGATCCATAGGATGATTATTTTCCTTTTTCTCTTGTATCTGGTTACCAGTGTTGTACTCCTTTGGTGTAAAATGTATGTATTCCAGATATTATTGATGAGATGTTTCCACACAAAAATGTAATATTTCCCAAAATTTGCAAGTAAAACTCTAAAGTTTCTCTGAAATATAAAAAACAAATCATATGCACAAGCATTGCATGCATCATGTGCATAAGCAGGTTTTGCTCCAGGCTTCTTGTCTTATGGTCTAACTCTGTGTTCTTCATTTATTTTGAAGACAAGCTGACTCACCGGTACTACACCAGAGCCAATTCTTCGAGACTGATGGATCATTTGGAACAAGAGAACCGCGAGCTGAAAGAAGAGGTAGCCAGATTGACTGCCCTGATGGAGTCATTCTTAACCGCTCATAGCCAGTCTTCTCCAACACCCTCAACTCCTCCCCAGAGGACGGTCATGTCTGAGATCGTAACTTCTACTGTGCCTGCTGCGACAACTCATTTTGCGCCATCTATGCCAGCCGGATTCCCTTGGGGAATGCCCGCCAACTTCATGCCAGAGGGTTTTTCTCCAACTCTTGCTTCTTTGCCGGCATCTAGCTCGGTCCTGTCCGTGCCACCTCCTGTCGTGCACACTTTACCAAGGGTTGAAGATACCATCTATCATTCTGAGCCACCTGAGGGCCCAGACGTTTATGAGAAGATGGACGATATGAAGGACCAATTCCTTGAGCTTCGCAAGGAACTAAAGACTTTGAGGGGGAAGAACCTCTTTGGTAAGAGTGCTTCTGAGTTGTGCCTTGTGCCCAACGTGAAGATCCCTATTAAATTCAAAGTACCTGACTTTGAGAAGTATAAGGGAAACACATGCCCTCTCAGTCATCTTGTGATGTATGCTCGCAAGATGTCGACACAAACTGATAATGATCCACTGCTCATCCATTATTTCCAGGACAGTTTGACCGCTGCCGCTCTCCGGTGGTACATGGGTCTGGAAAGTTCGAACATCCGCTCTTTCAATGATCTTGGCGAGGCCTTCATCAAGCAATATAAATGCAATATGGATATGGCTCATGATAGGGATCCGTTGAGGGCGATGTCCCAGAAAGAGAAAGAGACCTTCAAAGAATACACCCAGAGGTGGCGCGAATTGGCAGCTCAGATAGTGCCACCCCTTGAGGAGAAAGAGATGACCAAGATATTTTTAAAGACCTTGAGCTCATTCTATTACGAGAGAACGATAGCCAGTGCTCCCTCAGACTTCACCGAGATGGTAAATATGGGGATGAGATTGGAAGAAGGGGTCCGTGAAGGACGCTTAACTCGAGATGAAGGCTCTTCAGCAAAGAGATATGGAAGCTTTGCGAAGAAGAAGGAGGGAGAGGCACATGCTGTGTCTTCCCATATCAAGAGAAGACCCTATATGAAGAGGAAGATAGCTCGCCCAGTCAATAATCAGCATCAGGTGGCTCATATAGCACCGATTTTCAGGGAAGCTCAGCATTATCAACAACCGCAAACTCAGCAATATCAGCAACAACAACAGCGTCCACAACAGCAGGCCTACCAGCCTCGAAATAACAACAACAACGCTGTAGCGGGGTATTCGTTACCATTAGAAATATTGACTAAATCCAAGGTAAATCATACAAGTCGAGTCGCCACCGCACTTCTATTTATCCAAAGGAATGGTTAGAAAGTGAACAAAAACCTAATAGTTTTAACAAAAACTAGTAAAAGAAACAGAGATCTGGGTAAGGGGGTTGGTTATGTAATGGGAAGGTGTTAGGCACCAAAAACATCCTAGGTACTCCTAGGGATCCCTTTTCACACTTGTGAAGGTTGTTGTCTTGTGAAAAATTTGTTTGTGCAAACATGATTGAAGAGATGAGAAGAGAATGTACAAGTTATTTACATTTTGTGTTTGGATGGATAAACCCATTGCCTACGTACCATCTTATAAAAAGATTAGGATCAAAACCTCGTAGTTCGGGGTAAAAATTTCAAAATGAGTTATGGAATTGATTGGTCCAAAAGCCTTAAGGTCTTTTGTTATCAAAGGGAGAAAACTCAACCAAACCACAAATCCACCATGTGAGGATATCTTCAACATGCTAGCGAGGGGTTAACCCTATAATAAGCATGGAAGACTCATTGTCCCTCACTAAGGATATAGGTGAGTATTACATCTACCACAAGGATAACTCAAACCTAATAGCTAAAGGTTATGGAAATTTTGATTAAGAAGGTGGCCATTGGAACCACAAAAAGAAGTTTGAATGGGTTATATTTACCAATTAGAAGTATAAACAAAAATGGTCAAAATTGACTTAAAAGTTCAATTCAAAATAAGTGTTATGAAAAGAAAGTTTGAAAATCAAAAACATAAGGCTTAGGTTTCTAATGTTTGAAAACAATAGTTAAATGTTTGCACAAAAAGGGTTTTGGCTTGGGTTAGAGTGGAGAGATGAAGAAGAAGGGCTAAATCCTAAGGAAAACAAAAAGATGAGGGATAAGAAATAAAACTACACTAGGAGTTCCTCTCTTGAGATCATATTGATGATCCAAGTAGCTCCCATCCTTTGGAATAAGCAAGCACAAAGTATAAGCAATCAACAAGTCTCATAAGAGATCCTCAATGTATCTTGTATCTTCCACTTGGATGAACTTGGTAATGATCCTCCAATTAAGCTCAAATGGGAACTCCTAGCACAAAAGCACACACATCAAAAGTTCCATGGGATAAAACAAGAATGGACAAAAGTGAGTTTAGAGATTTGGTTCTTCTAATCCATCTTCAACATTAAGATCCTTTTACTCCCATTTTTGCATAAGGAAAAGGTCCTAGAATCTAAGTCCAATTCTCCATTTCTTTGCATAGGGGAAGTCCTAGAAACTAAGTCCATTTCTTTGCATTTGGTCCACAACAATCAAAACAAAAGCCAAGCACAATAATATATGCACAATTATGTGCTCAAGTGAGCAAAAGGCAAATGGCATTAACATAAACATGTGCTCAAGTGAGCAAAGAGAAAATCAAATGGATAATATGTGCAAGAATAGTAAATTGCATAAAAGTAAATTGCATAAAGTAAAAGTTAGGTGTTAATAGTTAGTGTTAGTAGTTAGTGTGCCATAAGGCAAATTTAGCGCTATGTTAAGCAATCGTAATTGGACTTATGTAGAAGTCACAACTATCTGAGATCGGTCAATAATAATGTAGGAAACAAACACAAGTTAGGAATCTTGATTAGTGAACCAAGTCCTAAAAAACTTGCCATGCCAAAAAGAAGAAGAGAAATGATCTTGTATTGGTTTAAGTCTTTTGCATGATTTAAAAGACAACCTATCCTTAATGCAAAGCCATTCACTTGATCAATTGATCAAGATGAATTAGATTTGAATCAAGGAAGGTTAAATCCCTCTAATCAATGCTAACTTATCAACCTTCAACTCATTGATCAAAAAGAAAAAAGAAGAAGAAGAAGAAGAAAGAAATGGAAATGACAAAATTAAAGTGCATTAAATGAAACCTCATGTATCAATCCTCATATGTTGACCAATAACATTGAAAGTCAAGGTCAAACAATCAAAAACAGAAGTGAGATGAGGATTGGAAGTCAAGAAATGAATAAACTATTTTTTGGCATTTTTTTTAATATTAAAAATAAACTTGAATTAAAATGAATGGAAAGGTCAAACTTCAAAATTACTTCAAATCAACCTTGAAAGGTCCAAGTAATTTATCCTAAGCTCAACAAGGTCAAACAAAGTTTGACAAAAAATTTCAGCATTTTTAAAAGTCAGAAACTATTTTTAATCAATTAAAAATGAATAAAAATAACCTAATTGAACTAAAATCTCAAATAATTCTCAAATCAATTCAAAAATTGATGAGAATATTTTTCATAGATCCATCATCATTCAAATAGGTTAGGAAAATATTTTTGTATTTTTTGAATATCAAAAGCTATTTAAAATGAATTAAAAATAACCAAAAAAGAGAAAATTCACAAAAAATATTAAATGATGAAATAAAAAATATTAAAAATCAGAAATAGAAACTAGAATTTATTTGGGAAATAATGCAATTGGTCCCATAATTTTTGGATTAAAAATGAAGAAGATATTAATTTTTGAAAATAAGTGGAATTAAAGAAAATAAAAGCAGAAAATAAAAATTAGAAAAAACCAGGAGCGTCTGATGGAACTCATTAATTGACGTGGCAACATCTAATGGTCCAGGAGTGCATTTCCACGGTAGGCCTTAGTCCACGCGTGACATGATGAATTAATGAAAGTAAACACAATGCATGACTGAGATTAAAACGTGGGATGTACATCCAACGGTCAGCATTCAAACTGGAGAGAGGCGGCCACCGGAGCCACCTTCTTCTCTGGTGAGCCTGCAAATTCCGGCCAAACTTGCAGGTTTTTAAACCTCCATGAAAATACACGATCCTTATACCAAAATGAAGTTGGGGTGATGTACATCACCCCTGTAACCTTGAATCACGCTCAAGATCTCTATAAATGGAGAAATCTGAGGTGGAAGATTCAGGTATGAAAAATGCAGATCAAGGAAAAACAAAATTGAAGCTACCACTAGCTTGCCTCTCAAGTGAGGACTTCGGAAAACATTAGATCCAAGCAAAAAGGTCCATGGATGAAGAGAATCGAAGAAATTACCAGTTGGAGTGCAAGCCTGAGTTCTGGTGATTTGAGCTTGAAACCTTGCTTGCTTTATCAAAACAGAAGTTCAATGAAGTGTATGGTGAAGGTCTAGAAGCATTAGATCTATGAATACAACCAGATGTAATTGAATTCGAGATCTGAAAATTTTAAGAGAAATGAAACTTGCTTCTTTAGTGATGGTTAGGGAATGAATTCTGCAGCATTTCAGGTTGAAATTGGGGTGTGAAATGGAGGGAATGAAGCTTCTATTTATAGAGGAATTGGCAAGGGAAGTGTGAAGCAATCCGTGTGCATGAATTTGGATATCACTTGCATGGGATTGCATGATCATGCACAAGGCCCAAAAGCAATGCCAAATGAACTCTGAGCAATGACCAAAGGGAAATGGACATGTAATTTGCCTTGCAATAGCTTGCATTTCAAGATTCAATGTGAATTTCACAATTGCTCACAAATATTCAGCTCTTCGAAAGTCACTCATGAAAAATCCAAACATAAGCATATGAGTAATGGTTGGAAAGGTATTTGTATAAGGAACAAATGTTATGTTGGACAAAAACTCATTTGAAATGTGGAAATTTATGAAATTTGAGTTTAAAGTGTGATGTGCAAAACATGTCAAGGCAAGGTTTCTAAAATTGGCCAATTTTCAAGCCCTTCTGTTTTGATGATTCAAGCTTCAAATGAACAATCCTCCAACATCAAAGTTGTAGATCTTTTCAAGACAATCAAAATGGACTTAAATGTTGAATCATTTGGATTTTTTATGAAGAAGTTATGGGCACTTGAAGTTGGACTTTTTTGACTTTTAATGACTTTGACCCAAAAGGACCTATAATGTCTTGCATTATCACATGTATTTCCTTTGAGATTTTGAAATTTTGTTCAACATAACATTTGAAGTAGACATATTAGGATTTCCAATGCATTTGATCCCACCTCAAAATCATAAAAAATGAATGAGTTATGTCCTTGGGAAGTTGACCCACAATTAGGGTTTCAGTCAAAATAACCTATAATATATTGGAATGGCAGATGGTTTTACAAGCTTCAAATCAAATATTTATGAACATTAAAGTTGTTCATATTGTCCTTAAGAACATTTTTTCTTTTGGAACCATCTCCATTTGACCAAAACATAAAAAGTTAGGTCTCAGTGCATTTCAGAATAGTCAGATGATTTGACTGATCAGCTTTTCAAGTCCACAACTCATACCTTGATGAATTAATGATTGAGAATACTCAAATAAGTTCAAATATGCATGAAATGATGAATTAAAGAACTTCCCTTGATTGTATTTGACCATGGGCTGAGGTTGCTTCATGAGCAAGGCATTGTGGTGCACATATGAATTAGGGTTTCTCTGGGGAACAAGATCTCAAACCCTTTGACTTGTGTTAATCAAAATGATGAATTGAGATACTAGGGAGGCATATTTGATGGATGAAAGCTTTGGGAACCATTACCATGCTTGCTATCATCTCCTCTTGACCATGTCTTTGTACCAATGATCTCCTCAAAGCTTTTGACCTTGTGATTGCTCAAGCTACAAACAAAAGATGTTAGTGACATATTTTTGTGCTTTTGGTTGGTAAATAAAAATGTGAAAAGCAATAATAATACAATTCAAGCATGCTTGGTGATCTCAAACCACTCACAAGGAGTCCCACCCAAAGGCAAGGGACCAAGATGCTCAATGATCCTTGAGGCTATGCAAATGAAATGTTATGATGCCATGAGGGATCTTAGGGACAAAATTGGGGTCTTACAGATGCCCCTATTTAAGGTCATTCTAGCCGGAGAAGGGAAGGTTAAAATCTTCGTCTCGACGAGGTAGAATGGGCTTAAATAATAGCAAAGAGACGAATTTTGGTCCCTAAGAGACCTCATGATGCAAATGTATGTATGCAAAAGGGTAATACTCTGTGGGGATATGTGCCCACAAAGGTAAAAATCAGGAGGAAGATGAAATTCCATATGAGTAATTCACTCCATGGGACAGAGACTCTGGGACTCTAATGGGGATAAGGAAGAAAAACGTGAGCAGGGCACGACTCAAAGTTGGGGTCTAGAACTCCAAAGGGAATAAACCAATGGAAAGACTCGAACTGACTCGAAGATGCATGTATTGGGGAATATGCCAATACAGCGAAACTATCCACAATGGATACTTCGGATAAAATCCAGACGAGGACGATCCACTAAGGGACCTCGCTGGGGATGTCTAAAAAGACTCTCCTGGGGAAGCAGCAAGATGAGGTGTTACCGGTTACTGGGTAACGAGCTCAATGAGACATGTGATCTGAACGCCGACATAAGGGTCAGAGATACAACATGCTCGGGAAGAAATGAATATCTAAGACCGGTATAAGGGTGAGAGATATCAGACATCCGAAATTATCTGAGGAAGACCGAAAAAGGTATGTTTCAACTCAGGAAATCTGACTCCACAGGGGACAAAAGTCATAATAGGGAGCAGAAAGGGAGGAACACCAGGGATGCCGATTACTGGGCATATAATAAGTGACCAACCAAGGCGTGAATCGGGGAATATTCCCAAGACACTCATCATCCGAAAGGAGGGCTAAAAGAAAAACTCGATTATAGGATGGATATTCGACTCCGCAAAAGGGGAGACGAATCTTACTCAACTGGGGAAGAACGAAAGGCTTCGACCGAAGAGTGCATGAGATATACTATCTGTTACCGTCAGAACGTAGATAATACACTCGAATGGAAGATTATCCACAACCGGTTACTGGCTTAATAAAGGATAAATCAACCGTCAAAGAGAAAGGCATCGGGATACCAAAACTAGGTATATAATGATGACCAAATCAGGAGAGAAACAATCGTTACCAACAACAATAGGGTAGACGAAAGATGACCTACTGGGGATAAATTGCGCAAACATGGCAATTATCCAGGCAAAAGAGGGAATATCAGTACCGAATATTGGATAATGATAACCATCAACGAGGGGATTACATCTACCGAATACGGGGTAGAGAACCACATAAAAGTAATCGTCATCAACTAGGATGAGCCACAAAGTTAACTCTGCAAAGGGAAAGAGAATAGGGTTTACAACTACCGGTATAAGGGTAGAAAACCACAAACTCCAGCGGGGATAAGATGAATGATTACTGGTTACTGAGCAATTATTCATTTATACCACGGGGAAGCACAAGGAAACAGTCACAGGAGCCAATTTAGGATCAAACTAAAAAGGCAAACTGAATCAAAACTCGTCCTAATGAGGATATAACTCAATAGGGAAGCCCATCCCAATATATGTGTTGGGGGGAAACAGAAACAACCATCATCCACGAGGACATATCTTGGTGGGGAATATGGAAGCAAGGATATACGCTTTCTATCTATGGAGCTGACTCTATAGGGAGAGATCAGATACACACATTTGCTTGGGGAAATCTATATCACCAATAGCAGGAGACAACAAACAACGATATATGGCAAAGAATGCAACATGAACATCTGAATGTTATAATTATGGATGTATATGTGTGGTTTACGTATGATGAATGCTGACAAACAGACATATTTAACACACACAGGATCCAGGAATCCACCACCCGGTACTACAACTCGAAAAAGAAAGCCAGAATTGCTGAAGAGTATCCAATCTGTCGGGGGTGAATCATCGGCCACAGCTGGGGAAGAGAGTTTAATGCACAAGTAGCATCTGCCACCTAAGCCTCTCTACTGGGGAATCTACCCGAGGGATAAAGGGATTCTGGGGACCAACCACCAAAAATCGAATCTTCCAGAGAGGATACATCTGCTGAGGAGGAAAGATCATTGCTCTGCTGAAGAGAGGTAAATAACCTCAACAAGCACTCCACTTGGCGGGATAAACCACAACAAAATTCTGGAGGAAGAGGATACAACCATGCCAGGAATATGAACAAATGTCTTACCCTGTTGGAGATCATACTACTCTCGGGAAAGCACTGAGGATCTCTTAAGTATCCTTTCGTCTTTGTGACTGTTCACTTCGTTTAAAAACAAGTTATAAAAATTCATTTTTTCAAAACAATGATATTTTCTCAATTAAAAGCATGCAAAACATTTGTTGAAATAGAAACAAATAAGAGTGCAAATAACTGGATAAAAGGCTCAAATTTATTTGATGGAATGACAGTCTGCAAATGGCGAGACCCCATAGATTTTTACAAGTTTGAAATTGGTGATATATATTGGAAAAGGACTACATTGAACATAATGACCATTTCTCCACCAATTCTGAATCCGATCTATTCCCAGCTTTGGTTGATGACGAATGAGCAAGAATCTCTGACGGACGACAGTTGTAGAACAAAGTCTTGTCAGGATGCAGTTACTTGCCAAATCCCTAATTTTTGCCTAGATTGCCCCAGGGTGAGGTACTCAATCTAGCGGGATACAAATATTCATTATTTTTTCATGTCTCTAACTTTTGCCTGGACCGCCCTTTCGGGTTTTCAATCCACCGAGACGCTCATTTTTTGCCTAAGCCGCCCTTTCGGGTTTTCAACTTAGCGAGCTATTCTGTTTTTATTTTTTAGGCGAAGTATTTCTTGACTGCATCTGAATTCACAGGACGATCCCCATCCATAGTTGTAAGTATCAAGGCACCGCCTGAAAAGGCTCTCTTAACAACATATGGACCTTCATAGTTTGGAGTCCACTTGCCCTTGGAATCGGGCGCGAAAGACAAGACTTTCTTGAGCACAAGGTCACCTTCTCGGAACACACGAGGCTTGACCTTCTTATCAAAAGCTTTCTTCATTCTTTGCTGATATAACTGACCATGGCACATGGCAGTCAATCTCTTCTCTTCGATCAAATTCAGTTGGTCATAACGACTCTGAACCCATTCAGCATCAGTCAACTTGGCCTCCATCAAGACTCTCATTGATGGGATCTCCACCTCTACTGGGAGTACGGCCTCCATGCCATAAACAAGAGAAAAAGGGGTTGCCCCTATTGAAGTGCGGACAGATGTACGATATCCATGTAAAGCAAATGGCAGTATCTCATGCCAATCTTTATACGTAACAACCATCTTCTGGATAATCTTCTTAATGTTCTTATTAGTAGCTTCAACAGCCCCATTCATCTTGGGTCTGTAAGGAGAAGAATTATGATGTGCAATCTTGAACTCGCTACACAGCTCTTTCATCATCTTGTTGTTCAAGTTAGATCCATTATCAGTAATGATCTTATCAGGCACACCATAGCGGCATATGAGTTGATTCTTGATAAACTTCACGACCACCTGCCTGGTCACATTTGCATACGATGCCGCTTCAACCCACTTGGTGAAGTAATCAATTGCTACGAGAATAAATCTGTGCCCGTTGGACACTTTCGGCTCTATCATGCCAATCATGTCGATTCCCCACATAGATAAAGGCCATGGTGATGAAATGACGTTCAGAAGTGTCGGAGGAATATGAATCTTATCCGCGTAAATCTGGCACTTGTGGCATTTCTTCACATATTTGCAGCAGTCAGACTCCATTGTCAGCCAATAGTAGCCTGCTCTCAATATCTTTCTAGCCATGGCATGTCCATTGGAGTGAGTACCAAATGAACCCTCATGGACCTCAGTCATTAACAGGTTTGCTTCGTGTCTATCCACGCATCTGAGCAGAACCATGTCAAAATTTCTCTTATAAAGCACTTCACCATTGAGGTAGAAACTGCCTGACAATCTCCTCAAAGTCTTCCTATCTTTCACAGATGCCTCGGGCGGGTAAATCTGGCTCTGAAGGAAACATTTAATGTCATAATACCATGGCTTATCATCTTTCACTTCTTCAACTGCAAAGACATGAGCTGGTCTATCCAAGCGCATCATAGTGATATTGGGAACTTCATTCCACAGTTTAACCATAATCATTGAAGCAAGTGTAGCAAGAGCGTCTGCCATCCGATTCTCATCTCGAGGAATATGATGGAAGTCAACCTCAGTAAAGAACGTCGAAATCCTTCTCGCATAATCCCTATATGGAATAAGACCAGGCTGATTCATTTCCCATTCACCCTTAATCTGATTGACAACGAGGGCCGAATCACCATATACATCAAGATGCTTGATCCTTAGATCAATACATTCTTCCAATCCCATAATACAGGCCTCATACTCAGCCATATTATTCGTGCATTTGAAAGTTAGCCTTGCTGTAAAAGGAATATGTGTGCCCTGAGGAGTAATAATCACTGCCCCAATACCATTTCCATACTGATTTACAGCGCCATCAAACACCATACTCCATCTAGAACCAGGCTCTGGCCCTTCATCGAGTGTAGGCTCATCATAATCTTTCATTTTTAAATACAGAATCTCCTCATCTGGGAAATCATACTGAACTGACTGATAATCTTCAATCGGCTGATGTGCCAAGTGGTCAGCCAAGGTACTACCTTTAATAGCCTTCTGAGCTCGATACTCTATATCATGCTCAAATAACAACATCTGCCAACGGGCAATCCTCCTTGTTAAAGCGGGCTTCTCAAAGATGTACTTGATTGGGTCCATTCTGGATATCAACCAAGTTGTATGATTTATCATATACTGGCGTAAGCACTTAGCAACCCAAGCCAAAGCATAGCATGTCTTCTCAAGCATTGAGTATCGAGACTCACAATTGGTGAACTTCTTACTCAGGTAGTAAATAGCATATTCTTTCTTTCCTGATTCATCTTGCTGACCAAGGACACAACCCATTGAGTCTTCAAGAACAGTCAGATACATGATCAATGGTCTTCCCTCCACAGGCGGAGACAGGATCAGAGGCTCAGACAGATACTCTTTGATACTTTCGAAAGCTTTTTGGCAATCCTCGGTCCAATCATGAGACTGATCTTTCCAGAGGAGCTTGAATATCGGCGCACATGTGGCAGTCATGTGGGATATGAATCTGGAAATATAATTCAAGCGGCCAAGAAAACCTCAGACTTGCTTCCCAGTTTTCATTTCTTGTATTGCTTTGACCTTTGCAGGATCAACCTCAATACCTCTTTCACTGACAATGGAGCCCAATAACTTGCCAGAACGGACTCCAAATGTACACTTGTTAGGATTTAGACGAAGCTTATATTTTCTCAAACGCTGAAAAAGCTTCAACAAGTGTTCTACATGTTCAACTTCCGTTCTTGACTTAGCAATCATATCATCAACATATACCTCAATCTCCTTGTGCATCATATCATGAAACAAGGTAGTCATAGCTCGTTGATACGTGGCTCCGGCGTTCTTCAAACCGAAGGGCATCACTCGATAACAGAATGTTCCCCAAGGTGTGATGAATGTTGTCTTCTCCATATCCTCGGGTGCCATCTTAATCTGATTATATCCGGAAAATCCATCCATAAATGAGAAGACATTGAATTTAGCTGTATTGTCTACCAACATATCAATATGTGGTAGAGGGAAATCATCTTTTGGACTAGCTTTATTCAAGTCTCTATAATCCACACACATTCGGACTTTTCCATCTTTCTTAGGCACGGGCACAATATTGGCCACCCACTGAGGATATGTAGAAGTCACCAGAAACCCCGCATCAATTTGCTTCTGAACTTCCTCTTTAATCTTCACTGCCATATCAGGATGAGTTCTTCTGAGCTTCTGCTTCACAGGCACGCACTCAGGCTTCAAGGGTAGGAAATGTTGCACAATATCAGTATCTAGTCCTGGCATGTCTTCATACGACCAAGCAAAGACGTCAACATATTCTCGTAGCAATTCAATCAATCCCTTCTTAATAGATTCTTCAAGGAGTGCCCCAATTTTCACCTCTCGCACACAATCCTCAGACCCCAAGTTGACTGTTTCCAGATTCTCAAGATGCGGCTGAATGATCTTTTCTTCATGCTCAAGTAAACGGGTAATCTCATCAGGAATCTCTTCAACATCATCTTCTTCCGCCTCGAATATAGGGAATTCAAAATTGGGAGATGGTGTTGGATCATTATGTTCAATGGGTTTGATCAACCTGCATAATGATTTTGGATATGAAAGGCTTTAGAAATCAAACAAGGCAAATCATTATGCAGATGAAAAGATTGATTTTATTCTACTTTTTAGGGTTTTATGTGATCACCGATTTCATGCAAAAAGCAAAAAGGGAAAATATTTGGAAAAACAAACATTTAACATGAATTTATTGGATGAAAATATCATTGTATTTATGTTGCCAACAATGTCGTCACTTCTCCTTTTGGCATGGGAGAAGGGTTTTTAAACAAAGTGATCATTACGTTGACTTATGGATGACTGTAGGAATATCCACAGCGACCCAATTGTTACAGACCCCTCCAGGGATAATGAAATTGCCAGAATCCTCTGCATCCTCTTCCAAGACAACAACAACCTCCTCATCCTGATCGGTGTGGATAAAACCTCCACTCTTGAATAGCCCTTTTCTCGTTGAAAACCCCAGAAGAAAAACCAATTCCAGCTCGGGACTTATTGTCTTCTAGCTCAATCATTTTTCCTAGACCAGCAATCGCACCATACTCAATGGCCAATTTCGCATCTCTATAGGAAGTAAATGAAGGAGTTCTCTTCTCAATAGGCTCAGCTATAGATAAAGCTTGGAAAGGAGTTCCAACTTCATCCTCAGCATCTATGTATGAGAAGGAAGACAAATGGCTAACCAGGAGAGCCTTTTCTCCCCCTACCACCACCAGTTTCTTATTCTTCACAAACTTCAGCTTCTGGTGTAGGGTGGATGTCACGGCGCCCGCCTCGTGAATCCATGGTCTGCCTAAGAGACAACTGTATGATGGGTGGATATCCATAACCTGGAAGGTAATTTGGAAATCACTGGGTCCAATCTTGATTGGGAGATCAACTTCCCCAATCACAGTCTTTCGAGACCCATCGAAAGCTTTCACAACTACCCCACTCTGCCTCATGGGAGGCCCTTGATAAGACAATTTTGAAAGAGTAGTTTTCGGAAATACATTCAGGGATGACCCAGTGTCCACCAGCACATTGGACATGGCGTCGTCTCTGCAGTTCATGGAGATGTGTAATGCCAAGTTGTGGTCTCTTCCCTCCTCAGGGAGATCAGAGTCACAGAAACTCAAATTGTTACAAGCAGTAATGTTTGCAACAATGCTATCGAATTGTTCTATAGTGACATCATGATCTACATATGCCACATCCAAAACTTTTTGCAGAGCCTCTCTATGTGGTTCTGAATTTAGAAGCAATGATAACACGGATATCTTGGATGGTGTCTGTAGAAGCTGGTCTACGAAATTGTACTCACTCTTCTTGATCAGCCTTAGCATCTCATCACAGTCTTCTTTCACATTGCCACTAGGGCCGACAGAAGTAGGAGCTTTTAGTACAGAGGAGGGATTAACAGCAAGTGCCGGATTCGGAGAATTCATCGCATTCCCAATCGGGCGTTCAACAAAATCAGCCTTAGCCTGGGGCTTTGGTGGTGCTAAAAATACACGACCGCTACGGGTCAAACCACTTACATCAGCGATATTCACCACAGATGAAGAAGGCAAAGGCACCTCTTTCCCATCTTCTATAGCAACAGCGTTGTAACGAAAGGGAATTTCCTTCTCGGAAGAATATGGCACAGGTCCGACAGGTTTAATGATTAAGGAAGGAGAAACCTTCTGCTTGCTACCATCGTATTTAATGATAACAGGTTCGGGCATCCGGAATACCGGGGAAATTACGTTGACCTCTGGCTCATCTTCGTCAACATTCCTATTCTGAAGAATCTCAATGACTCCTTCATCCAGCATTTCTTGAAGATCCTTGCGCACCTGGCGACAACCTAATCGGTTAACAGGGCAGATTCGGCATCTATCATGGTCGTGCTCATAATGACTGTAATCACACAGCAAACGGTGCAACTCGACCAGAGACTGTCGAATATGACTAACATATTTGACCTTGTACTTGCCAGGGCAGCCCTGGACCATGTTAACAGATTTCCCATGCTCGGGCAATGGGTTCTTCTTCACATTAGGACCTACGTCCTCAAAACACAGAATGCCACACCTCACGAGGTCTTGAACCTTGGTCTTCAAAGGATAACAATTCTCCACGTCGTGGTCGGGAGCACCAGAGTGATAAACACAATGCAATTCGGGCTTATACTACCACTGAGGGTTAACAGGTATAGCCGGTGGGTCTCTCGGAGTAATCAGCTTCCTCTCTATCAAAGAGGGATATAACTCTGCATACGTCATTAGAATAGGATCAAAAGTGATCTTCTTCCTCTCGTAACTCGTGCTGGTTTGATTACTGTTTCGAGGCTGGTAAGCCTGCTGTTGCGGACGGTGCTGTTGTTGATATTGCTGAGGTGGTTGCTGATTATTGCTATGTTACTGATATTGTTGATTATCTCTGAAAACAGGTGCTATGTGAGCCACCTGATGCTGGTTACCGGCGAGTTGCATGGTCTTCCTCCTTGTAACACCCTAAAAAAAAATTTGCCCTCCTCATTCATGCATTCACTTTTTAGGTCATTTAGCATTTCATACCACATTGCATCATGTCAATCGGAATTAGCTCCAAGAAGCTCGGACATCATCCAGGACACTTTGTGGGTTTTATTCAAATGATCAGTCAACATAAGGAAAAGACTTGAGGTACTACCAACAGGACCAAATGGGGCCTATTCACCGTACAAATCGCCAAGCTGGAAGAAGCAAGAATCTGCTGCTGAGCTGTCATGCTCGCTAGGCGAGCAGATGCTTCGCCTAGCGAAGAGCACTGTCATGCTCGCTAGGCGAGCAGATCCTTCGCTAGGCGAAGGGCGCGCATTTCAGGAAATAACAGAAAGCTTTGGGATTGAGTTGCCCTCATTTGAGCCCACTACCCGCGAAATCAGTCTATAAATACTGAAGTTTCAGTAGAGGAAAAGACACGGGGGAAATAGACTTGGAGTTTCATTTGGAGAAAGATCTTGAGAGAAGGAAACCTAGGAACTACTCTGCAGCGACCTTCAGACAGCCCTGAGAAGTTCACTCCGCCTCACGTAAACCCTAACGATACCTTGCCAATCCAGCCGTGTCGTTCAATTCCAATTGGTCTCTCATCAGCTGGAGAGATCTCAGGGTTGCTAGTCCTTTAATTGCTGTAACTTCTGATCTTTATTCGTGTGGTAATTTTTTCCCTTTCTCGTACTTTATCGCTTTCTTAGCTGGAAGACCTCAATAGGAGGCAATGTTTGAGCCCCTTGGTGGCATTTTACTTTAAGATACATGTTTTGCATGGTGTGATCGCTTCCCCATAGGACACGAGGCTTCGGATAGTCTCCCGTTTGCACGCCAATTAAGGTAGCACTGTTCCTTCACCTAAGACTTCCTTTTTGCATGCGCGTTCCTACAACGCGAACAAACCCTAAAACCCAAAGCAACATGTTATCTCCCTTCTACTACAGGCGAGTAAGTCTCCAAAGGTCGAGCATCCGGTAGATTGCGTAGTAACGTTGTTCGTCCAAAACCCAATCCATAACCCCGTAGTTAGCCGAACTACGGCTTGCTCTGATTCTCATTCCAGATGAGATACGTAGGCATAAGACGCGATGTCTTAGCGAGCACACATCCCCCAACCCATAGGTCAGCCGAGCTACGAAGACTCTGATTCTCATATTCAGATGAGATACGTATGCAGTGGATGCGACATCCGCGCGAGTCATTTCTCTTAACCTTTTTTAGTAAATAAACACATTAGGTAAACTCACACCCTTTAGACAAGAACCACAAAAGTGGATCCCGTAGAGTACTATGGATGCGTAGGGGTGCTAATACCTTCCCTTCGCATAACCGACTCCCGAACCCAAGATTTGGTTGCGAGACCCTATCTTGTCCTTTCCTTTTTCGGGTTTACTTCGAGCGTTTCCTTTCCCTCCTTTGGGATGAATAACGCACAGTGGCGACTCTTCTGTCATTTTCTTTCGCCGGTTGTTTTTTTGCGCACTGTATTTTTCAGGTTGCGACAGCTGGCGACTCTGCTGGGGACTGTAGAAGTTGACCTCTTGCTGGTCCATCTTCCCTAAGCGAGTCCCTCCTAGCTTTTGTGATTTCTGGTTCATTGGGTGTTCATGCTTTTGTACATTTATTTACTTACTTGCTTGCATTCATCTGCTGTATCTGTTGGAGCTGTTGTTTGTTTGTTGGGATGGGATGTTCTACGAGAGATAAGCCCATTACCCAGGCTTGAGTGTACACACAGGTTTTAGAGTGGATGATCATGAGGCTTGCGTGGCATGTTGCTACGTTAAGTCGTTCGTGAAGAACCACACCCAGACGAGGTTTCTTTTGGATATATTATGTCCTACGGATGTTCCGTAACGACATGATGTTCCTTTAGAAATCGTCGACTCTGGTGACCATTTCCTGAGAACTCAGTCGAGGCCTCTCCTCCGAGACATGATTATGTTAGCTCTGGTGGGCGCATTCTCGCTGACCAATCCGAGGACCCCGAGACTGGGAAGTTGCTTTAGGATGTCCTGTTGAGGGGAGTCAGTGGAGGTCTTTTATCCCGTAATAATGCCAAACCTTCAGTGGTAAACGTATTATTCGCGACTGAAGGGCTGAAGTTGACGAACTTCTGTTCTTAGAACCTACCAGTGAGGGGCGGGCTAAATTCAGAAAACCTTAACCTCCAACCAACCCGGTTTTCTGGAGCAGGGCTTTGATCTTGTATTATATTCCTCAGTGGTTTTCTCTTCAGACAGTGTAACCCGACAGATGTTCAAGCAGATACTGCAATCCTGATTGAAATGCCACTGCATTGCATTCACATCCTCACATCATTTGCATTCATATCATTTAACACATGTTTATCCATTTCAAGGGGGTTTAAATCTTCTTCTTGATTCCAGTCGGAGTTTTTCTGGTTCTCTTAAGATGGATATTGGCAGAAAGAGACTTGTCGCCTACAAGTTTCCGGTGGTCTGTCTGGAGCCCATCCAACAGTTGATGCAGTTAATGGATCCTGGTTCTCTAGAAGGATTCCGAGAGGATTACAGTCTGATTCTAAGTTTCGTCACGGTTCTTTCCAAAGATCAACATGACGCTCTATTCACACTACTACAGTTCTATGACCCTCCACTGAGATGTTTCACTTTCCCGGATTATATTTTGGTCCCTACTCTGGAGGAGATTGCCAGTTTTCTCAGAGTTCCTATCAGGTCACAGTTATTGTTCCACAGTTCTGAGTTTCTGCCCGATCTCAGCATGGTTGCTTCAACCGCATATTTGGAGGAATCAGTCTGGAAGGCTAATATGTGTCAGAAGGGAGAAGTTAGTGGTTTTCATATGAGTTTCTTACTGGGAGAAGCAAAGAAGAAGCTGGAAGACGGTAACCAGAGGGGTTTCAATGCTGTGTTGGCTCTTTGTGTGTATGGGATTGTCTTGTTCCCTAATACTGCCAAATTTGTGGACATGGACGCAATACGCCTCTTCGTGTTGAGAAATCCAGTACCGACCTTGCTAGGAGATTTCTTTCATTCAGTGCACCACAGAAATAAGAATAGAAAAGGGGGATTGTTGAATTGTTGTGTGCCTTTGTTTTATAAGTGGTTCAGTTCTCACCTACCCAAATCAGGAGTGTTCGTTAATGTCAAGGACTCATTGAGTTGGTCGAAGAGATTGATGGGGTTGAGAGCTGAAGATATTTCTTGGTGGTCCGACCGGAGCTTGCTTCGGGAAGATATTATTCATAGTTGTGGGAACTTCCCAAATGTTCCGTTGGTAGGAAGAAGAGGAGGAATCAACTATAATCCTTCTCTAGCAGTTAGACAGTTTGGATATGCTTTAAGAACTCCGCCTTTGGAAAAGGATGTGGAAGAATCTCTGTTTTTCCATTCTTCGCCTGATTTGACGGTATCCCGTGAGGCAGCTGAGGCCTGGCTCAAGGTGATCAAGAGAGGAAGAACCGTCCTTGGAAAAGGAGATTGTAGAACTTACCCTCGGTATGAAGAATGGCTTCAAGGAAGAGTCGAAGAGTTTGGTCTGCCGTTCCCTATTGAAGAACCTTTGTATCCACCTACTTCTGAGCAGTCAATAATGGTGAGCCGAGAGGAGTACGACAAGTTGAAGAGTGCCATGGAGGGACTTCAAACCAAGAACTCAGAGTTAAGTGAGAAGTTGCAAGACTGTATGCATCAATTCCAGGAGGCAGAATATCAGAAGGGGGAAGTCGTCAGAGTGCAAAAGGAAGCAGAGCGGAAATTTGCTGTGGAGGCGGACTTCTTCAGGAAGACAGACGAAGCCTTGAGATCATCTAGTTCTGAGTTGAGGCGAGTCAAGCAGCAGTTAGTAGATGCTCATGGTAAATTAGCTGGGTGGCAGGAGCAATGGGATACATTTTCAACTTCTCGGAAGGCAAAGGAGGAAGAGACAGTAGCCGAACTGACTGGTCAAATAGAGAAATTGACGACTTTGCTGAAGGGGAAGAGCAATGAGCTTCTGTGCGCCCGTTCTACTAATGGCTACATCACATATCAACTCAATGAGGCTCGAGGACAGATTGAAGAACTCAAGGTGTTGGCAGGTTTGAAGAAATCCAGACTTGAAGAGGTATTCGGAGAAGATGATGGGAATTACTACAGAGAGCACATCAACGAACTGGATGGGATCATTCACAAGAGGAATCTGCTTATCCGGTATTTGACAGAATCTCCATTTCATCCCGACACGGTGGCATTACTGGATGAAGTGAGGAGCAGTCCTTATGGGTTGTATACAGGAGGCTGATTCCTGGTTTTTGTTCCTCCCTTTACTTTTTGTTTTGTTGTTGTGTAGTGATAATCCACAGGCTTGTTGTGGGGATCCTCTTTTTATGTACTTTTGGCTAAGGCCCCTTTCTTGGCACTCATTTGTATGTTGGTTTCCCTTTGTTGCATCTTGATCTCAGAAGTTTATCCATGACTCAGTCTTCTTGCACTATTCGCCTGATGTGAGACTGGAATCAAGGGGGTAGAATACCTTTTGGATTTGATAAACATGGCATTGCATTTACATATTCATTGTCATATCTTGCATAACAGGTACCGCTGCAGTGTTCTCATATTGTTTGGTGTCCCACTAGCAGGATAGCTGACTCAGGCATTCACCGATACGGTACCCGAAGGAATCAACAGAGAGCGATGGAGAGCCTACAAGCAGAGCTCGCCGAGATGAAGATTCGCATGAATCAATTCATGGATTTGGTTCAAGGGGTGGCTCAAGGACAGCAGGAGCTTAGATTGTTGGAGCAGAGGGATCCCCCTATTACTCAACCGGAGACGTTGGCTGATCCTCCAGCTGGAGAGGGTAATGGTCCCAATGGACTGGGGCCTATCCCGATCCCGCATGTCAACCTAGATCAACAACCCATTCAGGATGGTCAGGATGATCAGTTCCCCTTGCTTCAGGAAGACTTTGGCATGGACCCCATGTTTAGAAGATTGGAAGAGAGGTTGAAAGCAGTGGAAGGACAGAATCCTCTGGGAGTAGATGTTGCTGACTTGGGGCTGGTCCCAGGTGTGAGAGTGCCACCGAAATTCAAGGTCCCGATATTTGACAAATACAATGGCAGCTCTTGCCCCAAAACTCACGTGCAAGCCTATTTCCGTAAAATGGTTGCATACTCTGATGACGAGAAGCTACTTATGTACTTCTTTCAGGACAGCCTGGCTGGGGCATCCTTGGAATGGTATATGAGGCTGGACAGAACCCACATCCATTGCTGGAGGGATTTGGCAGAGGCTTTCGTGAAGCAGTATCAGTATAATGCAGACATGGCTCCGGACAGAACTCAACTTCAGAATCTGTCTCTTAAAAGCAGTGAGTGCTTCAGGGAGTACGCTCAACGCTGGAGGGAGACAGCTTCCCGTGTTCAGCCTCCGATGTTGGAAAAGGAAATGGCCAACATGTTCATGAACACTCTGCCCGGACCTTACTTGGAGCGTCTGGTAGGTTGCAATGCTTCCAACTTTGCTGATGTGGTCTCTACCGGAGAAAGGGTGGAGAATTACCTGAAGACCTGCAAGATCCAAAATGGAGTTGGATCTTCATCAGGGGTAAAAAAGTCATTCATTGGAGGGCATAAGCAGAGAGAGGGGGGAGTGAATTCTTTGACTTCCTATCAGAACAGAGGTGTTAGAAGGAATAGTTTCCAGAATTATCATCAACAACCGTATGTTGCGGCTGTGGCCATTCCAGCTGCAGCACCACTACAACAACAACAACCACCACTTCAACCAGCTCAGTACCAACAGCAGCAACAACCGGGTAACAGACCCGCCTATCAACAGAGGCAAAGGATGATGGACCGGCGTTTCGACACCCTTCCAATGTCGTACGCTCAGTTGCTTTCTAGTCTTCAACAACTACAACTTGTGCAACTGCGCACTCTGGCTCCTCCTGTTGGTAGACTTCCGGTGGGTTACGACGCCAACGCTAGGTGTAGCTTCCACTCTGGGGCACCTGGCCACAATATTGAGAACTGTAAAGCTTTTAAGCACGTAGTTCAGGACCTCATAGATTCAAAGGCTATCAACCTTGCACCGGCTCCGAATGTCGTCAACAATCCCATGCCCCAGCATGGTAGTGCAAATGTTAACATGGTTGAAGGAGAAGCCAAATCAGTTGGCCAGGTCTCTGCGGTCAACGATGAAGATGGGGATAGCGATTGCGACATCGATAACTGGGTGCGTCCGAGGATCCCGGGTGAAGTCATCAACAATTGGTCTTCTGAGGAGATTGTCCAAGTCACTTTTCTGAAGGAGTAATTTTCTTTGTTTATTCATGCATGTCCAAGTCTTACGTTCCGCCCAGGGCGTAATGACTCATTGTAGGGCTCATCTATGTGACACTTGCATTTTTTTATCATAAATAAAGGACGTCTTTTTGCATTCAAATATTTCGTTTCCTGTCTTTCTATTTTTACAGTTTTTCAAAATAAAAAAAATGGCAATGTTTTGTTTAGTTTCCACTTTTTTCTTTCACACTCATAAGCACATACCATCACTCATGCAGATGCACATCACCGGATCCTATTGATAACGGTTCTGCTACGGCTCGTTTCGACTTTGAAAATCCAATCTTTCAAGCTGAAGAAGAGGGTGATGAAGACTGTGAACTCCCTGAAAAGCTTACCAGGTTATTAAAACAAGAGGAAAGGGTTATTCAACCGCATCAAGAGTCTGTTGAAGTGATTAATCTCGGCACCGAGGACGCCAAGAGAGAAATCAAGATAGGGGCTGCTTTAGAAGACAATGTGAAGAAGGGGTTGATTGAATTGCTGCAAGAATACGTTGACATCTTCGCCTGGTCTTATCAGGACATGCCCGGGCTGGACACAGACATCGTGGTACACCGCTTGCCTCTCAAAGAAGGTTGTCCTCCGGTCAAGCAGAAGCTCAGAAGAACAAGACCAGAGATGGCTGTCAAGATAAAGGAAGAAGTGCAAAAGCAGTTGGATGCAGGGTTTCTAGCAGTCACCAATTATCCGCCATGGGTTGCAAACATCGTCCCAGTACCTAAGAAGGATGGAAAGGTACGGATGTGTGTCGACTACCGGGATCTGAACAGAGCTAGCCCTAAAGATGATTTCCCATTACCTCACATCGACGTTTTGGTGGATAATACAGTTCAGTTCTCGGTATTCTCCTTCATGGATGGCTTTTCTGGCTATAACCAAATCAAGATGGCACCAGAGGACATGGAAAAGACAACTTTCATAACCCCATGGGGCACCTTCTGCTACAAGGTGATGCCGTTTGGTCTGAAAAATGCCGGAGCAACATATCAACGAGCTATGGTGACTCTGTTCCATGATATGATTCATCATGAAATCGAGGTTTATATGGACGATATGATTGCCAAATCTCAGACAGAAGAAGAACATTTGGTGAATCTGCAGAAATTGTTTGAACGGTTAAGGAAATTCAAACTGAGACTTAATCCGAACAAGTGCACTTTCGGGGTGAGATCGGGAAAATTGCTGGGTTTTATTGTTAGCGGAAAAGGGATTGAGGTGGATCCCGACAAAGTAAAAGCGATACAGGAAATGCCAGAGCCAAGAACGGAGAAGCAAGTCCGTAGTTTCTTAGGGAGGTTGAACTACATTGCAAGGTTCATCTCTCACCTAACAACCACGTGTGAGCCAATTTTCAAATTGCTGAGGAAAGATCAGGCTATCAGGTGGAATGAAGATTGTCAAAG
Source organism: Lathyrus oleraceus (assembly GCF_024323335.1). NCBI lineage: Eukaryota > Viridiplantae > Streptophyta > Magnoliopsida > Fabales > Fabaceae > Lathyrus > Lathyrus oleraceus. Next base: position 315,844,817 of record NC_066585.1, on the reverse strand, counting down.
GGCTTTCTAGAAGATAAAAGAGTATCTACAGAAACCTCCAATCCTTATACCTCCAGTTCCTGGGAGACCTCTGATAATGTACCTGTCAGTGGCTGAGAACTCGATGGGGTGTGTATTGGGACAGCATGACGAGTCTGGTCGAAAAGAGCATGCCATATACTACCTTAGCAAAAAGTTTACCGACTGTGAAATCAAATATTCGCAGCTTGAGAAAACTTGCTGTGCTTTGGCCTGGGCTGCTCGCCGACTGAGGCAGTATATGTTGAACCATACTACCTTGTTGATTTCTAAGATGGATCCAGTCAAATACATATTCGAGAAGCCAGCTCTCACCGGAAAGATGGCTCGTTGGCAAATGGTACTGACAGAGTACGATATCCAGTATACATCCCAGAAAGCCATCAAGGGGAGTATTCTGTCAGACTATCTTGCTCAGCAGCCGATTGATGATTATGAGCCGATGAAGTTTGATTTTCCAGATGAAGACATCATGTTCCTCAAGATGAAAGATTATGAAGAGCCAGTTATTGAGGAGGGACCTGATCTAAACGAAAAGTGGACTTTGTTGTTTGATGGGGCTGTCAACGCCAGAGGAAGTGGAATTGGTGCTGTCATTATAACTCCGAAAGGCGCCCACATACCTTTCACCGCTCTTTTGACTTTTGAGTGCACAAATAATGAAGCTGAGTACGAGGCCTGTATTTTGGGTATTGAGCAAGCCATTGATCTGAGAATCAAGACTCTGGACATCTTCGGAGATTCAGCTCTGGTGATCAATCAAGTGAATGGTGATTGGAATACTCTCCAGCCCACTCTGGTCCCCTACAAAGACTACACGAGAAGACTGTTGACTTTCTTCACAACAGTAAAATTGTATCATATACCTCGTGATGAGAACCAGATGGCAGATGCACTTGCTACTCTATCCTCCATGATCAAGGTAATTCGTTGGAACCATGCTCCCAGGATCGATGTGATGCGCCTTGACAGGGACGCATATGTGTTTGCTGCTGAACTGGTAGTTGATGACAAGCCCTGGTATCACGATATCAAGTGCTTTCTGAAGAATCAAGAGTACCCTGCAGGGGTATCCAACAACGACAGAAAGACTTTGAGAAGATTGGTAGGCAGTTTCTTCTTGAACAAATACAATGTGCTGTATAAGAGGAACTTCGACATGGTTTTGCTCAGATGCATGGACAGACACGAGGCGGACATGTTAATGCAGGAAGTTCATGAAGGTTCCTTCGGTACTCATGCCGGCGGACATGCAATGGCTAAGAAATTGTTAAGAGCGGGTTATTATTGGATGACCATGGAATCAGATTGCTTCAAATATGCTCGGAAGTGTCATAAATGCCAGATTTATGCTGATAAGGTGCATGTGCCGCCAAATCCTCTGAATGTGATGACTTCGCCGTGGCCGTTTGCTATGTGGGGCATTGACATGATTGGAAAGATTGAGCCGACTGCTTCCAATGGGCATCGCTTCATCCTTGTTGCCATCGACTATTTCACCAAGTGGGTCGAAGCAGCGTCGTTCGCGAATGTCACCAGACATGTGGTTGCCCGTTTCATCAAGAAAGAAATCATTTGTTGCTATGGGATTCCCGAAAGAATCATTACTGATAATGGTTCTAATCTCAACAACAAAATGATGAAGGAGTTGTGTCAGAACTTCAACATTCAGCATCACAATTCTTCCCCTTACCGCCCTAAGATGAACGACGTTGTTGAGGCGGCAAATAAGAACATAAAGAAGATTGTGCAGAAGATGGTCATCACGTACAGAGATTGGCATGAGATGCTACCCTTCGCCTTGCATGGGTACCGTACTTCAGTACGTACGTCGATTGGGGCAACCCCTTACTCCCTGGTGTATGGTATGGAAGCAGTCCTACCTGTTGAAGTGGAGATTCCTTCTCTAAGAGTCCTGTTGGATGTCAAGTTAGACGAAGCCGAATGGATTCGGACAAGGTTCGACGAATTGAGTCTTATCGAAGAGAAGCGAATGGCAGCCATTTGTCATGGGCAGTTATATCAGAGTCGGATGAAGAGAGCCTTTGATCAGAAAGTGCGTCCTCGTTGTTTCCAAGTCGGAGATTTAGTGTTGAAAAGGATCCTTCCTCCTCAGACAGATCACAGGGGCAAGTGGACTCCTAACTATGATGGACCGTATATTTTCACCAAGGTTTTTGATGGTGGGGCCCTAATGCTTGCAACTATGGATGGTGAAAACTTCACTTCCCCTGTGAACTCAGACGCAGTTAAAAAATACTTCGCATAAAATAGACCCGCTGGACAGTAAAAAGAATAGTCCAGGCAAAAATGGGCATCCCGACGAACCAAGAAAATGAAAAGGTTCGGGCAAAAATTAGGGATTTAAATTGAAAAGATCGTACACCCGGTAAGTTGAAAACCTGAAAAGGCAACTTAGACAAAAATGGGTATCCCGGTGGATTGAAAACCCGAAAAGGGCGATCCAGGCAAAAGTTAGGGATTAAGCGAATGACTGCGTTCTGAGTTAGTTCTGAATCTCATCTCATGTCGATGACTGGAAATTTTCGAAAGGTAGGAAACAGTCCAATCACCTTTTCAGAAGGCTGATCATCTGGAGGATCTTGAAGACGAGCAAGTCATAGCAGAATTGGAACCCAATAGAAATCCATTTCACATTGCCATTAGATTAATTTCTATTTTTATCTTTCGTGCGATTACCTCTTTCCAGGGATTGCTTCCTGATGTAAATGCCTATTCAGAGGCCATTCAATCAATAAAATCATGTTATTCAGTATATCTCTGTTTTCATTTTCATTTTACTGTTTTGTTTGCAAAAATGACGTCCGAATTTTTGATAAACATTGCATCATGACACATAAGGGCTTTACAGGTACATGCTTAATAAACATTTAAAATTGCTGTAAATTTTAAGTGCTTTGGATCGTCTATTCAGAACAGATACCCTCGGGGCATTTCCTTAAAAACCCCTGCAGATGATCGTGAATATCTTCTCCAGTGAAGTCGCCAACAGACGAATCCGGTGTCTTATCCCTGCAGAGCTGATCAGAGTGTTGGATTCTTCAATCCCCAGCAGGTTCTCACCACTGTACTTCCCCAAGCGTTTGTTTCAGGACATACACTCCCCAACGGAGTTGACAGTGCCAGACTGTATCTTCCCAGCAGAATCGGCTACTCCTTAGAGTTCGAGGCCAGATCAATAATCCCAATGCCAGATCCATGGTTTCTTTCCGTGAAGCAGAACCTCGGTACCGTATCAGTGTTTGCTTCCCCTGCTGAGTCATCTCCCGCAGATCGTGGTTTCCAGAACCACTATCGCTTTCCCCAACAACAGGTTTTCAGTGTCGTTCTCTCCCCAGTCAGAATCTCGGCATCTCATCATTGCTAGAACACCGTGTGGCGGGTCATTTCCCCACATATTTCTTTGCGCTGTGCATCTCCAGCAGCCTTGCTAGAGCCCAAAGGATGGTGATCATTTCCCCAGCAGATCCCCTTGCCTCAGCTTGGCATTCTACCCAACATTTCGCATCCCTGCATGTAGAATCATATTGCATTGCAAATCGCGTAGCATTTCCATTTTCATGGAGCATTACGCCATTGAAAAATTCAACCATACGCATGTAAGCATAAAACATTCTCGGTATCCCAAGTGATAAGCTAGAAGTTGTTTCCAATACTCAGACTGAAGATTGTTCATGACTCACCTTGGTTATCCCCAGCAAGTGTCATTGGCCCATGCACCGCCTCTATTATCCTTCCCTATTTCTGCCGATGCTGACAGGCATGAAGTTTTCCGGTATCCAGACCGAAGTGGCATTCATGCCAGTTTTCCGGTATCCAGACCGAAGTGGCGTTCAGGCCAGTGTTCCGGTATCCAGACCGAAGTGGCATTCAGGCCAGTGTTCCGATATTCAGATCGAAGTGGCATTCAGGCCAGTTTTCCGGTATCCAGACCGAAGTGGCATTCAGGCCAGTGTTCCGATATTCAGATCGAAGTGGCGTTCAGGCCAATTTTCCGGTATCCAGACCGAAGTGGCGTTCAGGCCAGTGTTCCGGTATCCAGACCGAAGTGGCATTCAGGCCAGTTTTCCGGTATCCAGACCGAAGTGGCGTTCAGGCCAGTGTTCCGGTATCCAGACCGAAGTGGCATTCAGACCAGTTTTCTGATGTTCAGATCGAAGTCCTTTCCAGTATTCAGACTGATGAGCGGCATTCAGGCCATGGTTATTTCTGTGCTACCATTTATTTTGGGTATCCAGTTTAACATTCCTTGTCGGTATTCAGACGGACTTTCACCGTACCAGACGGATTCTTCTTTCAAGACCACCTCTTTGCCGATTATGACAGGCATTGTTACTTCACTTCACTTAAGTGCAAATTTTTGGGCTTTTATTGTATTCAATCCCTTGATACCTCGAAAGTACGAAAGCCGCTGCCATCTTCTTTCCGGGTCTCCAGTTGATTGAATAGGGGCAGCTGTAACACCCTAAAATTTGCCCTCCTCATTCATGCATTCACTTTTTAGGTCATTTAGCATTTCATACCACATTGCATCATGTCAATCGGAATTAGCTCCAAGAAGCTCGGACATCATCCAGGACACCTTGTGGGTTTTATTCAAATGATCAGTCAACACAAGGAAAAGACTTGAGGTACTACCAACATGACCAAATGGGGCCTATTCACCGTACAAATCGCCAAGTTGGAAGAAGCAAGAATCTGCTGCTGAGCTGTCATGCTCGCTAGGCGAGCAGATGCTTCGCCTAGCGAAGAGCACTATCATGCTCGCTAGGCGAGCAGATCATTCGCTAGGCGAAGGGCGCGCATTTCAGGAAATAACAGAAAGCTTTGGGCTTGAGTTGCCCTCATTTGCTCCCACTACCCACGAAATCAGTCTATAAATACTGAAGTTTCAGTAGAGGAAAAGACACGGGGGAAATAGACTTGGAGTTTCATTTGGAGAAAGATCTTGAGAGAAGGAAACCTAGGAACTACTCTGCAGCGACCTTCAGGAAGCCCTGAGAAGTTCACTCCGCCTCACGTAAACCCTAACGATACCTTGCCAATCCAGCCGTGTCGTTCAATTCCAATCGGTCTCTCATCAGCTGGAGAGATCTCAGGGTTGCTAGTCCTTTAATTGCTGTAACTTCGGATCTTTATCCGTGTGGTAATTTTTTCCCTTTCTCGTACTTTATCGCTTTCTTAGCTGGAAGACCTCAATAGGAGGCAATGTTTGAGCCCCTTGGTGGCATTTTACTTTAAGATACATGTTTTGCGTGGTGTGATCGCTTCCCCATAGGACATGAGGCTTTGGATAGTCTCCCGTTTGCACGCCAATTAAGGTAGCACTGTTCCTTCACCTAAGACTTCCTTTTTGCATGCGCGTTCCTACAACGCGAACAAACCCTAAAATCCAAAGCAACATGTTATCTCCCTTCTACTACAGGCGAGTAAGTCTCCAAAGGTCGAGCATCCGGTAGATTCCGTAGTAACGTTGTTCGTCCAAAACCCAATCCATAACCCCGTAGTTAGCCGAACTACGGCTTGCTCTGATTCTCATTCCAGATGAGATACGTAGGCATAAGATACGATGTCTTAGCGAGCACACATCCCCCAACCCATAGGTCAGCCGAGCTACGAAGACTCTGATTCTCATATTCAGATGAGATACGTATGCAATGGATGCGACATCCGCGCGAGTCATTTCTCTTAACCTTTTTTAGTAAATAAACACATTAGGTAAACTCACACCCTTTAGACAAGAACCACAAAAGTGGATCCCGTAGAGTACTATGGATGCGTAGGGGTGCTAATACCTTCCCTTCGCATAACCGACTCCCGAATCCAAGATTTGGTTGCGAGACCCTATCTTGTCCTTTCCTTTTTCGGGTTTACTTCGAGCGTTTCCTTTCCCTCCTTTGGGATGAATAACGCTAGGTGGCGACTCTTCTGTCATTTTCTTTCGCCGGTTGTTTTTTCGCGCACTGTATTTTTCAGGTTGCGACACTCCTCATAGGGGGTCTTCTTGGTTTCACATGGGAGGTCACAGCATGTGCCTCTCTCCATCTTTCTTCTTTGCAAACGCCCCATAGCGCTTGGCAGAAGAGCCTTCTTCTTTGGTTAGACGTCCTTCTCTAACCCCCTCTTCTAAATGCATCCCCATATTCACCATCTCGGTGAAGTCAGAAGGAGCGCTAGCAATCATCTTCTCATAATAGAATGAACTCAAATTCTTCAGAAAGATCTTGGTCATTTCCTTCTCTTCCAGCGGAGGCACGATCTGTGCTGCCAACTCTCGCCACCTCTGGGCGTACTCTTTGAATGTTTCTGTGTCCTTTTGGGACATGGCCCTTAGCTGATCCCTATCGGGAGCCATGTCCACATTATACTTGTATTGCTTGACGAAGGCCTCGCCAAGGTCGTTGAAGGATCAGATGTTCGTACTGTCTAACCCCATATACCATCTCAGGGCAGCACCAGACAGACTGTCCTGAAAGTAGTGGATGAGCAACTGGTCGTTATCAGTCTGAGTAGACATCTTCCTGGCATACATGACCAGGTGGCTGAGAGGACAAGTATTTCCTTTGTATTTTTCAAAGTCAGGGACCTTGAATTTTATCGGGATCTTCACATTGGGAACCAAGCACAGATCGGCAGCAGACTTGCCAAAAAGATCCTTTCCTCTGAGAGTCTTCAATTCCTTGCGAAGCTCAAGAAATTGATCGTTCATGGCGTCCATCTTCTCATAGACATCTGGGCCTTCAGACGGCTCAGAATGATAAATGGTGTCGTCTACCCTAGGCATGGTATGCACGACAGGAGGAGGAACAGCAAGGACCGGGCTAGATGTCGACATAGAAGCAAAAGTTGGAGCAGGACCCTCAGGCATGAAATTGGGAGGCATCCCCCACGGGAATCCGGATGGCATAGATGCTGGAGAAAAATGTGCATTGGCTGCAGGCACAATTGAGGAGACAATCTCAGAAATGACTGTCCTTTAGGGAGGAGTTGAAGGCGTCGGAGAAGACTGACTCTGGGCAGCCAGGAACGATTCCATCAAAGCGCTCAGTCTGGCCACTTCTTCCTTGAGTTCACAGTTCTCTTGCTCTAGTTGATCCATCAGTCTTGCAGAGTTGGCTCTAGTGTAGTACAGGTGAGTCAGCTTGTCTTCAAAATAAATGAAGAGCACAGAGTTAGACCACAAGACAAGAAACCGGGAACCAAAACCTGCTTATGCATATGATGCATGCAATGCTTGTGCATATGATTTGTTTTTATATTTCAAAGGAACTTTAGGGTTTTATTTGCAAATTTTGGAATCATTTAACATTTATCGCATATAGAAATGTCTCATAGAATAATATCAGGAGAAGGAAGTACAACATTGCCAATCATATACAAGAGAAAAGGAAAGTGATCATCCTATGGATCCCTAGAAACAATCATCTAATGCTCGGGACACAGGAAGATAAGTTGCACGAAGCCTCTTCACTTCCTTCTCATAAGCTGCCTCCATATCCGCCTTCTCTTTGGCGAGTCGATCGTACTTCCTCTTCCAAAATCGGGAAGACTGAGGAAGTAGAGAAGTCCATGCATCATTAGGATCATCAATGACCTGATGCTCAAGGAACTCTATCAAAGCGTCTTTCTCCTTAATCTGCTGAAGCAATTCTTCACGTTCACGGATCCAAGCACGTGAACGGTCTTCGTCTCTCACCTCCTCTACTCCTTGATTAGGGAGGGTTGAAGGCCCAACCACAATCATAGGTGTAGGTCTCGGATACTCGTACGGCATGAGATACTCAGAAGCTCTCTTCCTTACCCAAGCAGTGTAAGGCTCCAAAGCGATGCAATTCTTAGGACCCAACTCCTTCTTTCCTTTCTTATGAATCTTGCGCCAAGCGCGTACCATCCTAACTTTCAAGCCTTGGGGATCTTTACTCTCCTGAAAGAACACACCCTCTAACAGAATGTTATTAGGTTTATCCTTTAAGGGGAACCCAAGCTGACGACGTGCCAAAGCAAGGTTGTAGTTAATCCCACCACATGTACCAAGAAGAGGCACATTGGAGAATTCACCACAAGAGTCAATAATCTGCACACCATCATACACACGGTTATACCAAGAGATATCATCATTAGTGAGAGACATAAGTCTCGTGGACCACCATAGACATCCCTTGTTCTCCTTGAAAGCGACCGTCTGAGGTAAGTGAGAAATAAACCACTTATACAACAGAGGCAAACAGCACACAATGGCGCCACCACCCTTTGCATTCCTCATATGCAAAGAGAAATAGGTATCACCCAACAGAGTCGGAACAGGATTAAGAGTAGAAAAGATCCTAATAGCGTTCACATACACAAACTTGTCGATGTTGGGGAACAATACCAATCCATAGATGAGAAGTACAAATATGGCCTCAAAGGCATCCTCATTCATGGCCTTTCCATAGACAGTAGCTTGAGCAATGAGGAACTCAGAAGGGAGACCTTGAATTCCACCTTTGGTAGTCATATGAGCACTAACCAGAGATTCATCTATGTGCAACATGTCATCTATCTCTTGAGAAGTAGGAACACTCTCCAAGACATTGAACGACACTTGGTCTAGAATAGGTATACCCGCAAGATAAGCATACTCCTCAAGGGTAGGCAACAGCTGAAAGTCCGGAAACGTGAAGCAACGGTACAAGGGATCATAAAACTGGACCAATACACTCATTAATCCTTCGTCCACCTGAGTAGTCAGAAGAGGAAGAAGTTTCCCAAAGCGAGCTTTGAAACCCAAGGGATCTAGTACATAGGATGTCAGATTCCTTAACTCTTTCAGATCTGGTTGTCTGAAGCTGTACTTCTTTGTATTCCTTCTTTGTCTTTCCATGTCTGAAATTTTTGCAAATAAACCCCTTAAGTTCCTTGAAAATTTTCTTCATTATTGATGATATGGATGCAAATGAGTGCATGAATGCATGAATGCAACAATCACACTCAAGGATCAAGCAAAGCACACCAAACAAAGGTCATGGGATGGATCATATCATCCTTAATATCAATCATCCATTTTGGTGGATTATGGTTTACACCTTATCAACACCCAAGTTCCATTGATATTAAGGATACATGAACAGATCAACCATGAATCAAGGGTTTGTTGCAAGTCACGAGCATGGAGTCTTGGTTAAGAACCACCCAAAGGGAGTGTACTAGGGTTTAAACCTGTCAAACATGTTCTACAAGAGGTTCCCATAGTCATCACCCCATCTTTCGTATATTATCGGAGAAACGACTACTCGTATTCCAAAAATATTCTCAAGAGAGACTCTTATGAGTGTAGTATCGCGTAACAATCGTATCAAATCTTACATTTGGACGACTTTCGCACTACATCCTAAGAATAGGCCGAGATGGGCTTGGTAAACTAAGGTCCTTGGCTTCTAAGGTCTATATTGGAAAGAGTCATGTCTAACCACAACTTACTTGTGTGACATTATTGATCCCAACATGACCTCCACCAAGTGAATGGACTTGCAAGTCAACTTGCTAAGGAATAACTCCACACAAGTCAACCAGACTATGTCATTCTCCTATCCTAAGTGCACTCGAGTCCGGGTATAGAACTCATCTCACAAAGATCACCAAGCATACAAGGAATTAATATCAAGCAAATCAATCATTACATACAATACAGTAATCCCAAATTGCACAAAAATATGTCACAAAACAATACAATACAACAAGCATGAAAAGTTGGCAAAACCCACTAGGCAAATTTCTCCCCAGCAGAGTCGCCACTTTTCTGTAGCGGGGTATTCATTACCATTAGAGATATTGACTAAATCTAAGGTAAATCATACAAGTTGAGTCGCCACCGCACTTCTATTTATCCAAAGGAATGGTTAGAAAGCGAACAAAAACCTAATAGTTTTAACAAAAACTAGTAAAAGAAACAGAGATCTGGGTAAGGGGGTTGGTTATGTAATGTGAAGGTGTTAGGCACCCAAAACATCCTAGGTACTCCTAGGGATCCCTTTTCACACTTGTGAAGGTTGTTGTCTTGTGAAAAATTTGTTTGTGCAAACATGATTGAAGAGATGAGAAGAGAATGTACAAGTTATTTACATTTTGTGTTTGGAATGGATAAACCTATTACCTACGTACCATCTTATAAAAAGATTAGGATCAAAACCTCGTAGTTCGGGGTAAAAATTTCAAAATGAGTTGTGGAATTGATTGGTCCAAAAGCCTTAAGGTCTTTTGTTATCAAAGGGAGAAAACTCAACCAAACCAAAAATCCACCATGTGAGGATAGCTTCAACATGCTAGCGAGGGGTTAACCCTATAATAAGCATGGAAGACTCATTGTCCCTCACTAAGGATATAGGTGAGTATTACATCTACCACAAGGATAACTCAAACCTAATAGCTAAAGGTTATGGAAATTTTGATTAAGAAGGTGGCCATTGGAACCACAAAAAGAAGTTTGAATGGGTTATATTTACCAATTAGAAGTATAAACAAAAATGGTCAAAATTGACTTAAAAGTTCAATTCAAAATAAGTGTTATGAAAAGAAAGTTTGAAAATCAAAAACATAAGGCTTAGGTTTCTAATGTTTGAAAACAATAGTTAAATGTTTGCACAAAAAGGGTTTTGGCTTGGGTTAGAGTGGAGAGATGAAGAAGAAAGGCTAAATCCTAAGGAAAACAAAAAGATGAGGGATAAGAAATAAAACTACACTAGGAGTTCCTCTCTTGAGATCATATTGATGATCCAAGTAGCTCCCATCCTTTGGAATAAGCAAGCACAAAGTATAAGCAATCAACAAGTCTCATAAGAGATCCTCAATGTATCTTGTATCTTCCACTTGGATGAACTTGGTAATGATCCTCCAATTAAGCTCAAATGGGAACTCCTAGCACAAAAGCACACACATCAAAAGTTCCATGGGGTAAAACAAGAATGGACAAAAGTGAGTTTAGAGATTTGGTTCTTCTAATCCATCTTCAACATTAAGATCCTTTTACTCCCATTTTTGCATAAGGAAAAGGTCCTAGAATCTAAGTCCAATTCTCCATTTCTTTGCATAGGGGAAGTCCTAGAAACTAAGTCCATTTCTTTGCATTTGGTCCACAACAATCAAAACAAAAGCCAAGCACAATAATATATGCACAATTATATGCTCAAGTGAGCAAAAGGCAAATGGCATTAACATAAACATGTGCTCAAGTGAGCAAAGAGAAAATCAAATGGATAATATGTGCAAGAATAGTAAATTGCATAAAAGTAAATTGCATAAAGTAAAAGTTAGGTGTTAATAGTTAGTGTTAGTAGTTAGTGTGCCATACGGCAAATTTAGCGCTATGTTAAGCAATCGTAATTGGACTTATGTAGAAGTCACAACTATCTGAGGCCGGTCAATAATAATGTAGGCAACAAACACAAGTTAGGAATCTTGATTAGTGAACCAAGTCCTAAAAAACTTGCCATGCCAAAAAGAAGAAGAGAAAGGATCTTGTATTGGTTTAAGTCTTTTGCATGATTTAAAAGACAACCTATCCTTAATGCAAAGCCATTCACTTGATCAATTGATCAAGATGAATTAGATTTGAATCAAGGAAGGTTAAATCCCTCTAATCAATGCTAACTTATCAACCTTCAACTCATTGATCAAAAAGAAAAAAGAAGAAGAAGAAGAAGAAAGAAATGGAAATGACAAAATTAAAGTGCATTAAATGAAACCTCATGTATAAATCCTCATATGTTGACCAATAACATTGAAAGTCAAGGTCAAATAATCAAAAATAGAAGTGAGATGAGGATTGGAAGTCAAGAAATGAATAAACTATTTTTTGGCATTTTTTTTAATATTAAAAATAAACTTGAATTAAAATGAATGGAAAGGTCAAACTTCAAAATTACTTCAAATCAACCTTGAAAGGTCCAAGTAATTTATCCTAAGCTCAACAAGGTCAAACAAAGTTTGACAAAAAATTTCAGCATTTTTAAAAGTCAGAAACTATTTTTAATCAATTAAAAATGAATAAAAATAACCTAATTGAACTAAAATCTCAAATAATTCTCAAATCAATTCAAAAATTGATGAGAATATTTTTCATAGACCCATCATCACTCAAATAGGTTAGGAAAATATTTTTGTATTTTTTGAATATCAAAAGCTATTTAAAATGAATTAAAAATAACCAGAAAAGAGAAAATTCACAAAAAATATCAAATGATGAAATAAAAAATATTAAAAATCAGAAATAGAAACTAGAATTTATTTGGGAAATAATGCAATTGGTCCCATAATTTTTGGATTAAAAATGAAGAAGATATTAATTTTTGAAAATAAGTGGAATTAAAGAAAATAAAAATTAGAAAAAACCAGGAGCGTCTGATGGAACTCATTAATTGACGTGGCAACATCTAATGGTCCAGGAGTGCATTCCCACGGTAGGCCTTAGTCCACGCGTGACATGATTAATTAATGAAAGTAAACACAATGCATGGCTGAGATTAAAACGTGGGATGTACATCCAACGGTCAGCATTCAAACTGGAGAGAGGCGGCCACCTGAGCCACCTTCTTCTCCGGTGAGCCTGCAAATTCCGGCCAAACTTGCAGGTTTTTAAACCTCCATGAAAATACACGATCCTTATACCAAAATGAAGCTGGGGTGATGTGCATCACCCCTGTAACCTTGAATCACGCTCAAGATCTCTATAAATAGAGAAATCTGAGGTGGAAGATTCAGGTATGAAAAATGCAGATCAAGGAAAAACAAAATTGAAGCTACCACTAGCTTGCCTCTCAAGTGAGGACTTCAGAAAACATTAGATCCAAGCAAAAAGGTCCATGGATGAAGAGAATCGAAGAAATTACCAGTTGGAGTGCAAGCTTGAGTTCTGGTGATTTGAGCTTGAAACCTTGCTTGCTTTATCAAAACAGAAGTTCAATGAAGTGTATGGTGAAGGTCTAGAAGCATTAGATCTATGAATACAACCAGACGTAGTTGAATTCGAGATCTGAAAATCTTAAGAGAAATGAAACTTGATTCTTTAGTGATGGTTAGGGAATGAATTCTGCAGCATTTCAGGTTGAAATTGGGGTGTGAAATGGAGGGAATGAAACTTCTATTTATAGAGGAATTGGCAAGGGAAGTGTGAAGCAATCTGTGTGCATGAATTTGGATATCACTTGCATGGTCTTGCATGATCATGCACAAGGCCCAAAAGCAATGCCAAATGAACTCTGAGCAATGACCAAAGGGAAATGGACGTGTAATTTGCCTTGCAGTAGCTTGCATTTCAAGATTCAATGTGAATTTCACAATTGCTCACAAATATTCAGCTCTTCGAAAGTCACTCATGAAAAATCCAAACATAAGCATATGAGTAATGGTTGGAAAGGTATTTGTATAAGGAACAAATGTTATGTTGGACAAAAGCTCATTTGAAGTGTGGAAAATTATGAAATTTGAGTTTAAAGTGTGATGTGCAAAACATGTCAAGGCAAGGTTTCTAAAATTGGCCAACTTTCAAGCCCTTATGTTTTGATGATGCAAGCTTCAAATGAAAACACCTCAAACATCAAAGTTGTAGATATTTTCAAGACAATCAAAATAGACTTAAATTTTGCATCATTTGGATTTTTTATGAAGACGTTATGGGCACTTGAAGTTGGACTTTTTTGACTTTTAATGACTTTGACCCAAAAGGACCTATAATGTCTTGCATTATCACATGTATTTCCTTTGAGATTTTGAAATTTTATTCAACATAACATTTGAAGTAGACATCTTAGGCTTTCCAATGCATTTGATTCCACCTCAAAATCATAAAAAATGAATGAGTTATGTCCTTGGGAAGTTGACCCACAATTAGGGTTTCAGTCAAAATAACCTATAATGTATTGGAATGGAAGATGGTTTTATAAGCTTCAAATCAAATTGTGATGGACATGAAAGTTGTTCATATTGTCCTTAAGAACAGTTTTGCTTTTGGAACCATCTCCATTTGACCAATACATAAAAAGTTAGGTCTCAGTGCATTTCAGAATAGTTAGATGATTTGACTGATCAGCTTTTCAAGTCCACAACTCATACCTTGATGAATTGATGATTGAGAATACTCAAATAAGTTCAAATATGCATGAAATGATGAATTAAAGAACTTCCCTTGATTGTATTTGATCATGGGCTGAGGTTGCTTCATGAGCAAGCCATTGTGGTGCATAGATGAATTAGGGTTTCTCTAGGGAACAAGATCTCAAACCCTTTGACTTGTGTTGATCAAAATGATGAATTGAGATACTAGGGAGGCATATTTGATGGATGAGAGCTTTGGGAACCATTACCATGCTTGCTATCATCTCCTCTTGACCATGTCTTTGTACCAATGATCTCCTCAAAGCTTTTGACCTTGTGATTGCTCAAGCTACAAACAAAAGATGTTAGTGACATATTTTTGTGCTTTTGGTTAGTAAATAAAAATGTGAAAAAAAATAATAATACAATTCAAGCATGCTTGGTGATCTCAAACCACTCACAAGGAGTCCCACCCAAAGGCAAGGGACCAAGATGCTCAATGATCCTTGAGGCTATGCAAATGAAATGTTATGATGCCATGAGGGATCTTAGGGACAAAATTGGGGTCTTACAAACGCCAGCACCAGCTATGAGAGTAAGAGGGTCACCTTTGATCCAATTCCGATGACTTATGCTGAACTCTATCCATCTCTGATCGATAGAAAGTTAATCACTCCGCGAGGCCCTCCCGCTGTACCTGCTAACCCCCGGTGGTGGTACAAGCCTGAGCTTCATTGTGTATATCATTCCGGTGCTCCCGGACACGATGTGGAGAATTATTATCCCTTGAAGACTAAGGTGCAAGACCTTGTGAGAAGCGGGATTTTGTTTTTCGAGGACATAGGTCCGAATGTGAAGAAGAACCCATTGCCCGAGTGTAAGACCCCAATTTTGTCCCTAAGATCCCTCATGGCATCATAACATTGCATTTGCATTGCCTCAAGGATCATAAGCATCTTGGCTCCTTACCTTTGGGTGGGGGTCTCTTCTTGTGAGTGGTTTGAGATCACCAAGCATGCTTGAATTGTATATCATTGCTTTTCTCATTTTGTTTATTAACCAAAAGCACAAAAATATGTCACTAATATCTTTTGTTTGTAGCTTGAGCAATCACAAGGTCAAGGGCTTCAAGGAGATCCTCTATGCAGAGATATGGCCAAGTGAAGATGAAAGCAAGCATGGTAATGGTTCCCAAAGCTCTCATCCATCAAATATTCCTCCCTAGCATCTCAATCCATCATTTTGATCAAAGCAAGTCAAAGGGTTTGAGGTTGGTTCCCCAAGGAAACACTAATTCATCTGTGTACCATAATGCCTTGCTCTTGAAGCAACCTCAGCCCATGATCAAATACAATCAAGGGAAGTTCTTTAATTCATCATTTCATGCATATTTGAATTTATTTGAGTGTCCTCAATCATCAATTCATCAAGATATGAGTCATGGACTTGAGAAGTTGATCAGTCAATTCATCTGACTATTCTGAAAAACACTGAGACCTAACTTTTTATGTGTTGGTCAAATGGAGATGATCCCAAAAGCAAAAATGTTTTTAAGGATAATATGAACAACTTTGATGTTCATAAAAAAATGATTTTAAGCTTGGAAGGCCATCTCCAATCCAAGACATTATAGGTCATTTTGACTGAAACCCTAATTTTGGGTCAACTTCCCAAGAACATAACTCATTCAATTTTTATGATTTTGAGGTGGGATCAAATGCATTGGAAATATTAAGATGTCTAATTCAAATGGTATGTTGAACAAAATTTCAAAATCTCAAAGGAAATACATGTGATAATGCAAAACATTATAGGTCACTTTGGGCCAAATGCATTGAAAGTCAAAAAAGTCCAACTTCAAGTGTCCATAACTCTTTCATCAAAAATCCAAATGATGCAAACTTTAAGTCCATTTTGATTGTCTTGAAAAGATATACAACTTTGATGTTGGAGGTGTTTTCATTTGAGCCTTGAATAATCAAAACAGAAGGACTTGAACATTGTCCAAATTTGGAAACTTTGCCTTTGCATGTTTTGCACCTTACACTTTAAACTCAAAATTCACTAACTTCCACACTTCAAATGGATTTTTTCCCAACATAACAATTATTACTTACATCAAAAACTTTCCAACCATTACTCACATGCTCATGTTTGGATTTGGAAATTGGCATTTTCGAAGAGGAGAAGTTTTAGGCATGATTATGCATAACATGTTGAAACTCATTATACAAGCTTGTGCATTGCCAAATCCACGACCATTTCAGCTCAATTATGCTTCAGAGTGCATTTGGCATTGAATTTGGGCCTTTTGAATGATCATGCAAGCCCATGCAATGCATATCCTATTGCCATGCACACGGATTTTCCACCTCCTTGCATCAGCTTCCACTATAAATACACTTGCTTGCTTCACTTGAAATCATCCATGAGTCAACCTGAAATGCTGCTGAACTGAAAACCGAACCTCTCACCAAAGGAACTATTTCATTTTCTTCAATTTCTCAGATCTGAAATTCAACTAAATCAGGTTGAATTTCTAGATCTAAAGTTCCTAGACCTCTCTCTCATACTCCATTGATCTTCTGTTTGGCCAAAGGAAGCAAGGAAGCAAGCTCAGATCACCACAATTCAAAGGTTCTCTTCAACTGGTTTTTTCTTCGAAACTCACTATTCTTTGATCTATTTGCTTGGATATTGTGTTGTCTGAAGTCCTCTCCATAGAGGCATCGTTGCTGTGTATTCTATTTTCAAAATCAAGTAAGTTCATGATGAACACCATCAAGCTTCCATCTATGATTTTTCTCTTGATAGGAATCTAGAGTGGAAGTGAGTGGTATAGGAGTGATGTACATCACTTCCTCTTTCGATTGATGCCTGGATCGCGTGTTTTGGCGCACATTTGCTCTTCTGCAAATTTGAGCTCTCATCGGAGCTAGCCGGAGAAGACGGTGGCGTTGGCTACCGTCTGGTCTCCAGATCCAATCGTGGCCATCCATTTTTATTTCCAGATCTAATCCTGGCCTTTGCTTCTTATGACTTTTAATAATTCATTGTGTTACGCGTGGACTGAAGCCTACCATGGAAGCGCGCATCTGGAGCGTTTGATCAGCCACGTCAATTAATGAGGCTTGATCAGACGCTCCTTGTTTTTTTGAATTTTCTAATTTCTGTTTTAATTTCTTTTATTTCCATTATTTTTAAAAATTCATAACTTCTTCATTTTAATTCCAAAAATATGGGACCAATTGCATTCTTCTCCAAATAAATTCTAGTTTCTAAAATTTATTTTTAATTTATTTTTATTTTGTCATTTGATATTTTTTGTGAATTTTCTCTTTTCTAGTTATTTTTAATTCATTTTAAATAGTTTTTGATATCCAAAAAATACAAAAATATTTTCCTAACCTATTTGAATAATGATGGATCTATGAAAAATATTCTCATCAATTTTTTAATTGATTTGAGATTTATTTGAGATTTATTTGAGATTTTAGTTCAATTAGGTTATTTTTATTCATTTTTAATTGATTAAAAATAGTTTCTGACTTTTAAAAATGCTGAAAATTTTTGTCAAACTTTGTTTGACCTTGTTGAACTTGGGATAAATCACTTGGATCTTTCAAGGTTGACTTGAAGTGATTTTGAAGTTTGACCTTTCTTTTATTTTTAATTCAAGTTTATTTTAATATTAAAAATGCCAAAAATATTTTGCTTATTGTTTGACCTCCAATCTTCATCTCATTTCTGGTTTCTCATTGTTTGACTTTGACTTCCAATGTCATTTGGTCAACACACATGGATTGGTACATTTGATTTCACCTTATGCACTTTATTCTTTCCATTTCCTTTTCTATTATTCACCTTCTCCTCCTTCTTCTTCTTTCTTCCTTTTGATCAATGAGTTGAAGGTTGATAAGTTAGCATTGATTAGGGAGACTTAATCTTCTTTGATTCAAATCTAATTCATCTTGATCAATTGATCAAGTGAATGGCTTTGCATTAAGGATAGGTTATTTCCTAAATTATGCAAAAGACTTAAACCAATACAAGATCAATTCTCTTCTTCTTTTTGGCATGGCAAGTTGTTGGAACTTGGTTCACTAATCAAGACTTCTAACTTGTGTTGTTGCCTACATTATTATTAACCAGCCTCAGATAGTTGTGACTTCTACATAAGTCCAATTACGATTGCTTAACATAGCGCTAAATTTGCCTTATGGCACACTAACTACTAACACTAATCATTAACCATTAACATTTACATTTTTCTCTTTACTTTTATGCAATTTACTATTCTTGCACATATTATTCATTTGCTTTTTCCTTTGCTCACTTGAGCACATGTTTATGTTAATGCCATTTGCCTTTTGCTCACTTGAGCATATAATTGTGTATATATCTTTTGTGCTTGTGTTTGTCTATTTGTTGTGAACCAAATGCAAAGAATTGGACAAAATGGACTTAGATATTAGGACTTTACCCAAGCTAATGGAGTTTGAAGAGCAACTAGGCCTCATGCCTTTAGAATGCTTAAATGTCAAAGAGCAACTAGGCCTCATGCCTTTAGAATGCTTAAATGTCAAAGAGCAACTAGGCCTCATGCCTTTAGAATGCTTAAAGCTTGAAGATGAACATTGAAAGGACCATATTCTAAACTCCCTCTTGTCCACTCTTTGATTGTTAATAGAACCTTTTGATGTGTGTGTTTCTTTGTGCTAGGGATTCCCACATTGGGCCAAATTGAGGAACCATTACCATGAGCTCCTAAGAGAGAGAGATTCAAGATACATTAAAGAGCCTTCCAAGAGTTCATTTGATTGATGATTGCTTGAGTTTATGCTTATGTGATTGCTTATTCCAAAGGATGGGAGCTACTTGGATCATCCATATGATCTCAAGAGAGGAACTCCTTTTGTGGTTTTATTCTTTATCCCTCACCTCTTTGTATGCTTAGGACTTTAGCCTTTCTTCTTCTTCTCTCCACTCTAACCCAAGCCAAAACCTTTGTGCAAACATTTAACACTTGTTTTCAACATTAGAAACCTAAGCCTTATGCTTTTGATTTTCAATTTTTTTTCTTCTTAATACTCATTTTGAATTGAATCTCTAAGTCAACTTTGACTATATTTTGTACATACTTTTCATTGGTAAATATAACCCATTCAAATGCTTTTTGTGGTTTCAATGGCCACTTTCTTAATCAATTTTTTTCATAACCTTTAGCTATTAGGTTTGAGTTATCCTTGAGGTAGATGTAATACTCACCTATATCCTTAGTGATGGACAATGAGTCTTCCATGCTTATTATAGGGTTAACCACTCACTAGCATGTTGAAGCTATCCTCACATGGTGGATTTGTGGTTTGGTTGAGTTTTCTCCCTTGGATAACAAAAGACCTTAAGGCTTTTGGATCAATCAATTCACCAACCCATTTTGAGATTTTTACCCCGAACTACGAGGTTTTGATCCTAATCTTTTTTAAGATGGTACGTAGGCAATGGGTTTATCCATCCAAACACAAAATGTAAATAAACTTGTACATTCTCTTTTCATCTCTTCAATCATGTTTGCACAAACAAATTTTTCACAAAAAACAATAACCTTTACAACAAGTATGAAAAGGGCTCCCTAGGAGTACCTAGGATGTTTTTGGTGCCTAACACCTTCCCATTGCATAACCAACCCTCTTACCCAGATCTCTGACTCTCTTTTACTAGTTTTTGATTCGATAAAACTATTAGGTTTTTGTTCACTTTCTAACCATTCCTTTGGATAAATAGAAGTGAGGTGGAGACTCAACTTGTATGATTTACCTTGGATTTAGTCAATATCTCTAATGGTAACGAATACCCCGCTATAGAAAAGTGGCGACTCTGCTGGGGATATCAGTTGTGTTTAGTGGGTTTTGCCTACTTTTCATATTCGTTGTATTGTATTGTATTATTTTTTGTGACATATTTTTGTGCAATTTGGGATTACTGTATTGTATGTAATGATTGAATTGCTTGAATATTAATTCCTTGTATGCTTGGTGATCTTTGTGAGATGAGTTCTATACCAGAACTCGAGTGCACTTAGGATAGGAGAATGGCGTAGTCTTGTTGACTTGTGTGGAGTTATTCCCTAGCAAGTTGACTTGCAAGCCCATTCACTTGGTGGAGGTCATGTTGGGATCAATAATGTCATACAAGTAGTTGTGGTTAGACATTACTCTTTCCAATATAGACCTTAGAAGCCAAGGACCTTAGTTTACCAAGCCCATCTTGGCCTATTCTTAGGATGTAGTGCGAAAGTCGTTCAAGTGTAAGATTTGATACGATTGTTACGCGATACTACACTCATAAGAGTCTCTCTTGAGAATATTTTTGGAATACAAGTAGTCGTTTCCCTGATAATATCCGAAAGATGGGATGATGACTATGGGAACCTCTTGTAGAACATGTTTGGCAGGTTAAACCTTAGTACACTCCCTTTGGGTGGTTCTTAACCGAGACTCCATGCTCGTGACTCGCAACAAACCCTTGATTCGTGGTTGATCCGTTCATGTGCCCTTAATATCACTGGAACTTGGGTGTTGATAAGGTGTAAACCATAATCCACCAAAATGGATGATTGATATTAAGGATAACATGATCCATCCCATGACCTTTGTTTGGTGTGCTTTGTTTGATCCTTGAGTGTGATTGTTGCATGCATGCATCCATACATCCATTTGCATCCATATCATCAATAATGAAGAAAATTTTCAAGGAACTTAAGAGGTCTATTTGCAAATTTTCAGACATGGAAAGACAAAGAAGGAATACAAAGAAGTACAGTTTCAGATAACCAGACTTGAAAGAGTTAAGTAATTTGACATCCTATGTACTAGATCCCTTGGGTTTCAAGGCTCGTTTTGGGAAGCTTCTTCCTCTTCTGACCACTCAGGTGGATGAAGGGTTGATGAGTGTATTGGTGCAGTTTTATGATCCTTTGTAACGTTGCTTCACGTTTCCAGACTTTTAGCTTTTGCCTAAGCTTGAGGAGTATGCTTATCTTGTGGGTATACCAATTTTAGACCAGTTGTCGTTCAGTGGCTTGGAGAGTTTTCCCACTTCTCAAGAGATAACTGACATGTTGCATATAGATGAATCTCTGGTTGGTTCTCATATGACTACCAAAGGTGGAATTCAAGGTCTCCCTTCTGAGTTCCTCATTGCTCAAGCTACCATGTATGGGAAGGCCATGAGTGAGGATGCCTTTGAAGCCATATTTGTACTTCTCATCTATGGGTTAGTATTGTTCCCCAACATCAACAAGTTTGTGGATGTGAACGCTATTAGGATCTTCTCTACTCTTAATCCCGTTCCGACTCTGTTGGGTGACACTTATTTTTCTTTGCATATGAGGAATGCAAAGGGTGGTGGTGCTATAGTGTGTGTCGCATCGCGAAAAATAACCGGCGGGAAAAATACAGAGCCGCCACCGTGCGTTATTTATCCCAAAGGAGGGAAAGGAAACGCTCGCAGTAAACCTGAAGAAAGGAAAGGAATGGTCTTACGATCAGAGATTGCAAGGCATGGGAGTCGATTACACAAGGGGAAGGTATTAGCACCCCTCACGTCCGCCGTACTCGACGGGATCCACGCTCAAAAGAATAGAATAAGGTTGCTGATAAAAACTGCTCAAAGAATGCACACACTGGAATAATAAACAGGTGGAAGAAAACGGAGGAAGCGGACTCGGCAGGATGTCGCATCCTGGGCCTACGTAGTTTGTCAGAAACAAACATCAGAGTCAACGTAGTTCGGGGGAATGGGAAACATGCTCGCTAGGACATCGCATCCTATGCCTACGTATCTTCTCTATCCAGAGTAAGAATCAGAGCACTCGTAGCTCGGCTAACGCATGCCGAAACAAAACACTAAAAAGAGACACTGAGACGTCAAAATAAACACAACAAGGAAACAGAATGCCAATAGATGGTCTTATATCTAACTCCTCAAAACAAACAAACAACAAACAGGAAACAAAATGCCAATAGATGGTCTTACATCCGACTCCAAACAAAAGCACACGCTAACCAGCGGACACCAAAGAAAAAGGTTATCAGATTGACAAACTAATAGGGAGTTTGTAACTCGAGCCTAATAGTTGTCACACAAACACAAAGAGACGCTGAGACCTCAAAAGAAACAACACGGTTGAAAAAGAAAAAAGGGCGCCCGGAGAGATCTCGCTCGATCTCCTGCCTACGTATCTCATCTGGTATGAGAATCAGGGCGACGTAGTTCCCCTTAACAGGGGAAATGATGAACCCGAAAACTAATAGGGAGTCTGGAACTCGAACCTAATAGTGGTCAAACAAACAAAAAGAGACGCTAAGACGTCAAGAGAAACAAGAAAGTTGACAAGCACAACACAACAACAAAAAAAGAAAAGGTTGCCCGGAGAGATCTCGCTCGATCTCCTGCCTACGTATCTCATCTTGTATGAGAATCAGGACGACGTAGTTCCCCTTAACAAGGGAAAGGAGACAACAAACTATAGGGAGTCTGGAACTCGGACCTAATAGTTGCCACGCAAACAAAAAGAGACGATGAGACGTCAAAAGTAGCAAGAAGGTTGACAAGCATAACACAACAAAAAAAGAAAAGGGCGCCCGGAGAGATCTCGCACGATCTCCTGCCTACGTATCTCATATGGTATGAGAATCAGGGCGGCGTAGTTCCCCTTAACAGGGGAAAGGGGTGAGCAAAAAAAGTAAAAGGGAGACTAGTGCTCGAGCCTAATAGTTGCCAAACACACACAAACAAGAAAAGGGCGCCCGAAGAGATCTCGCTCGATCTCCTGCCTACGTATCTCATCTGGTATGAGAATCAGGGCGACGTAGTTACCCTTAACAGGGGAGAAACTCCCTCCTAACCAGAGACCGGGGAATAACAAACTAAAAGGGAGACTGACTCGAGCCTAATAGTTGTCATGCAATCCACAATAGCCCTAGGTTGAGGTATCTAATCAGAACCTAACTCGCACAGGAAGCAAGTCAAAACGAACAACAAATCAACAGATATGAAAAGCAAACACACAAGCAAATCATCACACTCTATACACAAATAAGAGGCTCAGACAAACGGTTGGGCTTTAGTCAAGGGGTCATATCAACCTCGACAAACAAGTCAAAACTGTAGGGGTATGCTGAAGCTCTTAACCATTGACATTGACCGTCAGGGTGAGCAGATGAAAAGTGGTAATGAGGGTTAGACCTCATTCTCTTAACCCTGGCCTGGTTGAGCTCAAAGCAAAGAAAACGTGGGGGTCCAGAAAGAGGGACCCTATTCCACTTGACTGACACTGTACAAGATCTTGGGTACATGTCCAAGAGCATCAACACGTAGTGCGAGCATAATGGACGACTCAACGAATAACAGGGGACTGGCTGCTAGTCCCTTCTATCTGTCAATTGCCTCTTCACTTAGGAGGACTTAACAAGTAACATGCCTCGACAAGGAGGTCTTTAGCACAAACATAAACAATCACAAACATTGCCTCTTAAGGAGGACTTCAGCCAAACGCCTGCCAAAAAAGCGACAGGGCTTCCAGATTACATGGAGTGAGAAGGCTAAACAACCTCAGTGGTGTATCAACCACACTCCAAAGCAAAGCAAAAGCTAGCTAGCAAGCAGCTAATGTACCTGTACAAAAGCTAACCAGTTAGTATTGTATTCAGAAAACCAAACAGACAACACACAGTGAAACCAATGCAACTATACACAATGCAAGTCTCAAATGCAAGCACTCAAGTGAGTTCATCACATCAATGGACCTATAACACAACAAGAGTTAGTAAACAAAGCAACTTGCATCTCAAATAATGAGCAAACCAACCATTAACGCTAAGTACCTGAAACACAAACACAATTGGTGAGTACAAACCACTAGTACAAAGACTAGGGTCAAAGGCAAGTCAAATGATCAAAACAGAAGTCAATATTTCACATGAAGCGTGTTCAATCGAGCAAGAAGAAAGCCTCAAAAGGACCAAAGCCAAATCAAAGGACAAAGCCATCATATGAACAAGATAAGGCAAAGGCAAACAATGTGATCAAACTTGGACATCAAACATAAAAAATCCATATTAAAACAGAAATGTATCCAATGATCATGAAATGTTTTATGTGACATTATCATATTATGAACAAGCATCATGCCAAAAATTAAATCTAGAAGAGCTCATATGACATATAAATGAAAATGCACAAAAGCAACATCCAATACGTGACACAAATTGTCACACCAATATGTTTATGTGTCCGAAACAGTGGTGGTAAATGGTAAAAATGCCAAACAAAAGCCAAAACATCAAGTCACATGTTATGAATAAGCATGTCAAATTTCAAGGCAATTGGATAAACCATGAACATTTCACAAATCATTATAGCACAACATGTCATTATGGCATCATGTTCAATCACACAATCACAATTAAAAATCCAGAATCACACAAATCAGGAAATTAGCATCACAAAATAATAGACATTGAAACAAACATGTGAAATTTTTTTGGATCAAATTGGACATGTATTCTATTTTTTGTGATTTTTAGAAGTTGCATGAAGTAAAATGAAATAAAGTGAAATAATGTGAAAAATGAAGTTGAAATGAAAATCAGCAACATGCATCATCCAGGAATTGAACACAGGTTCACAAGGTAACAAGAGCGCTCATGAAAATAAATTCACAAATTGCCAAAGCCAGGAATCGAGCGCAGGTACCTATGGTCGAAATAAGCGCTCAAAGAGAAATTAACTGGAACTCAAAAAACGCCTGCTACAGGTTTCGAACCCGCGCGCTAAAGGTCACTGAGCGCTCAAGTTAAATTAGAAAATACATGCGCCAAGGATCGAGCACGCGCAAGGCAGGTCACATGCGTTCATGAGCAAAACGCTGTGCTTTGGACCAAACCCTAGCTACAGTAACAGACGGCGGTGGACGATGGTTTCCACCGTCTTCTCCGACCGTCCAGGCGGAGCTGCAACCAATTTTTTTTCCAGTTTTTGACAAAATGTATATGGATCGAAAGGTTTTTCAACGTAGAACTCAAATATCATGTCCAAATCATCTAAAACTTCATGAATTTTATGGATCGAACGAAAACATTATGAACACTCAAACTTTAAATCAACATAACTTCCTCATTTCTTAACCAAAATTAATTCTACTTACATCAGAATCATCAGCATAACAGGTTCTATATAATCATGGAAAATAAAAGGTAAAACGAGAGGTTCGAAAATCCATCTACTTGGAATGACAGTGATGGAAATCCACGTGTTCAAGCCTCTAAATGATCCAGATCTTCTCCTCTATGATTGCTTTGAAGCTTTGAACAAGAATTAGCACTTGAAACCAACCAGATCCAGCTTAATTTCAGAAAACCATCTTCATGAACTTGCACTTGTGGAGCTCGAATCTGCACTAAATTCTTCAATCCAAAGCTTGATTCCTACTCAATAATGCTCAATGAACGAGATTATGCAAGAAAATTTATGAGTTATGTGAAGAAATTTCAAGTTTGAAGTGAGAGAATTTTTGGAGGGAAAAATGAATTCTAGATCTAGAATGTGTTGTTATGCCAAATTCTGTTAGGATTAAGCTTATATATGATGTGTTAATGACAATGCTAATCCAAATTAGGCTTGGTTAATTAAAATTAAGGAGAAATGAGGTGAGATGCAAATTTGGCAAATGTGAGGTGGCAAGGCAAATATGGATGTGAACAGTGCCATGCAAGGTGCATTTTCACTTAACAACATCCAATGAACATGATGGAATGATCAAATGGCTTGTAGCTTGCACCAATTTTGAATTCTCCATTTTCCCTCCAAAATGCACTTGTATGGACACTTGATCATGTGAGCTTCTTTCATGCAAGGCAATGGTTGATTTGGAAAGTATTGGTCAAGACAAGCATTTTTCAAAAAGAGTGGACCAATTTGGAGTTTTGAATCAAAAGTTATGCCATGTTGAACTTCCATGTACACTTTGTGATCATTTGGCCATAACTCATCAACCAATCATCAGATGGACATGATATAGGACTTTTTGAAAAGAGGAGAGAAAGATCTTCAACTTTCATGTTCACCAAAAATCCATTTGAAGCTTCTTTGATGTTGGAAAGTCAAGTTGAATGTGGACCAAAAACTTGCCATTTTTGGAAACTTGAAATTATAGGTCACTTTCCATTTTTGGAAACTTTTGCCCTGACTTCAAAACCTTTAAGATAGATGTTTGTAATGACATATGAACCTCTTTTGAACA
Source organism: Lathyrus oleraceus (assembly GCF_024323335.1). Taxonomy (NCBI): domain Eukaryota; kingdom Viridiplantae; phylum Streptophyta; class Magnoliopsida; order Fabales; family Fabaceae; genus Lathyrus; species Lathyrus oleraceus. The sequence goes on along the minus strand of NC_066585.1, from coordinate 315,818,407 downwards.
TGAATGAAGTGTTGAAACTCATTTCCCCACTTCATAGCCCTCAGTTGACTGCACAGTTGACTTGTTTGGTCCTCAGATGACCTTGACATGCCCTGATCAGCTTGAGCCTCAACCACTTGGGGAAATGGCTCAGAAATGAAACCCTAGCTCATGTAAGCTATCTATGATAACCATGTGATCCTCATCATCAACAAATACCTCATCTCCTTGAGAAATCCTGGCTGGAAGAATGGCATTGATTAGGGTTGACCAGAGGTCAGAACCCTAATCCAAAGGAACTTGAGCAGGACAATGAAACCCTGGATGATGATGGAACCATGATGATGGTAATATACCCTTGCCAACAAGATAATACTCAAGCTTTGAAACCCTGGTGAAAAGCAAACCCTCAGATGGTTGATCACCACTCCATGAAAACCCTCAGGCTTGAATCATGTAACATCTCCATCTTCTGAAAAAGACTTTGGAGGATGACTCTCTTATTTTCAAATGATATGCAATATGAAAATGCCTAATGTCCTAAAGCATGAAATGCAGTGTGCTAAACTAGTCTCAAGAAGAGGAGAGCAAATTTTGAGGTGTTACGGTGTGCTGTTTGCCTCTGTTTATAAGTGGTTTATTTCTCACTTGCCACAGACGGTCGCCTTCAAAGAGAACAAAGGATGTCTACGGTGGTCCACGAGACTTATGTCTCTCACTAATGATGATATCTCTTGGTACAACCGTGTGTATGATGGTGTGCAGATTATCGACTCTTGTGGTGAATTCTCTAATGTACCTTTTCTTGGTACATGTGGTGGGATCAACTACAACCCTATTTTGGCACGTCGTCAGCTTGGGTTCCCCCTAAAGGATAAACCCAATAACATTATGTTAGAGGGTGTGTTCTTTCAGGAGGGTAAAGATCCCCAAGGCTTGAAAGCCTGAATGGTCCGCGCCTGGCGCAAGACTCATAAGAAAGGAAGGAAGGAGTTAGGTCCTAAGAATTGTGTCGCTTTGGAACCTTACACTGCTTGGGTTAGGAAGAGAGCGTCTGAGTATCTCATGCCTTATGAGTATCCAAGATCTACACCTTTGGTTATGGCTGGGCCTTCAACCCTCCCTAACCAAGGCGTAGAGGAGTTGAGAGACGAAGACCGTTCACGTGCTTGGATCCGTGAACGAGAAGAGTTGCTTCAACAGATTAAGGAAAAGGATGCTTTGATTGAGTTTCTCGAGCATCAGATTATTGATGATCCTAATGATGCATGGACTTCTCTACTTCCCCGGTCTTCCAGGTTCTGGAAGAGGAAGTACGATCGACTCGCCAAAGAGAAGGCAGATATGGAGGCAGCCTATGAGGAAGAGGTGAGGAGGCTTCGTGCATCTTATCTTCCTGTGTCCCGAGCTTTAGATGATTGTTTCTAGGGATCCATAGGATGATTATTTTCCTTTTCTCTCTGTATGTGGTTACCAGTACTGTACTTCTTTGATGTAAAACTATTTTCCAGATATTAGTGACAAGATACTTTCGTATATGATAAGTTTTTAATATTGCCAAAATTTGCGAATAGAACCCTAAAGTTCCTTTGAAATAAAAATAAATCATATACACAAGCATTGCATGTATCATGTGCATAAGCAGGTTTTGTTCCCGGCTTCTTGTCCTTTGGTCTAATTCTGTGTTCTTCATTTATTTCAAAGACAAGCTGACTCACCGGTACTACACCAGAGCCAATTCTTCAAGACTGATGGATCATCTAGAACAAGAAAACCGCGAGCTGAAGGAGAAAGTAGCCAGGTTGACTGCCTTGATGGAGTCATTCTTGGCCGCTCAGAGCCAATCTTCTCCAACGCCATCAACTCCTCCCCAGAGGACGGTCATTTCTGAGATCGTGACCTCTACTGTGCCTGCTGCAACGACTCACTTCGCACCATCCATGCCAGTCGGGTTCCCTTGGGGAATGCCCCCCAACTTTGTACCAGAGGGTTTCTCCCCTACTCTTGCTTCTTTGCCGGCATCTAGCCCGGTCCTTTCAGTGCCACCGCCCGTTGTGCACACGTTACCAAGGGTCGAAGATACCATCTACCACTCGGAGCCATCTGAGGGCCCAGATGTTTATGAAAAGATGGATGATATGAAGGACCAATTCCTTGAGCTTCGCAAGGAACTGAAAATTTTGAGGGGGAAAGACCTCTTTGGTAAAAGTGCTGCTGAGTTGTGCCTTGTGCCCAGCGTGAAGATCCCTATTAAATTCGAAGTTCCTGACTTTGAGAAGTATAAGGGAAACACATGCCCTCTCAGCCATCTTGTGATGTATGCTCGCAAGATGTCAACGCAAACTGACAATGACCAACTGCTCATCCATTATTTCCAGGACAGTCTGTCCGGTGCCGCTCTCCGGTGGTACATGGGTTTGGAGAGTTCAAACATCCGATCTTTCAACGATCTTGGCGAGGCCTTCGTCAAGCAATACAAATACAATGTGGATATGGCTCCTGATAGGGACCAGTTGAGGGCGATGTCCTAGAAAGAGAAAGAGACCTTCAAAGAGTACGCCCAGAGATGGCGCGAATTGGCAGCTCAGAGAGTGCCTCCCCTAGAGGAGAAAGAGATGACCAAGATCTTCTTGAAGACCTTGAGCTCGTTTTATTACGAGAGGATGATAGCCAGTGCTCCCTCAGACTTCACCGAGATGGTGAATATGAGGATGAGACTGGAAGAAGGGGTCCGTGAAGGACGCTTAACTAGAGATGAAGGCTCTTCGGCGAAGAGATATGGAAGCTTTGCGAAGAAGAAGGAGGGAGAGGCACATGCCGTGTCTTCCCATGTCAAGAGAAGACCCTCTATGCAAAGGAAGATTGCCCGCCCAGTCAATAGTCAGCATCAGGTGGCTCATATAGCACCTGTTTTTAGGGAAGCTCAATACTATCAGGAACCACAAACTCAGCAATATCAACAACAACAACATCCACAACAACAGGCCTATCAGCCTCAAAATAACAACAACAATGTCAACACCAGCTATGAGAGGAAGAGGGTCACCTTTGATCCAATTCCGATGACTTATGCCGAACTCTATCCATCTCTGATCGATAGAAAGTTGATCACTCCGCGAGACCCTCCTGCTGTACCCGCCAATCCCCAGTGGTGGTACAAGCCCGAGCTTCATTGCGTGTATCATTCTGGTGCTTCAGGACACGATGTAGAGAACTGTTATCGTCTGAAGACCAAGGTGCAAGACCTTGTGAGAAGTGGGATTTTATTTTTCGAGGACGTCGGTCCGAATGTAAAGAAGAACCCATTGCCCGAGCATGGGAAGTCTGTCAATATAGGGCTGCCCTGGCAAGTACAAGGTGAAATATGTTAGTCATATCCGACAATCGCTGGTTGAGATGCATAGATTGCTGTGTGACTATAGCCATTATGAGCATGACCACGATAGATGTCGAGTATGCTCTGTTAATCAGAGAGGTTGCCGCCAGGTGTGTAAAGATGTGCAAGAGATGTTGGACGAAGGAGTCATTGAGATCCTTCAGAATAGAAATGTTGATGAAGATGAGCCCGAAGTCAATGTAATTTCCCCGGTGTTCCGGATACCTGAGCCTGTTGTCATCAAGTATGATGGTAGCAAGCAGAAGGCTCCTCCTGCTCTCGTCATCAAACCAGCCGGACCTGTACCATACTCCTCCGAGAAAACGGTTCCCTATCGCTACAACGCTGTGGCAGTGGAAAATGGGAAAGAGGTGTCCTTGCCCTCCTCATCTGTTGTTAACATTGCTGACGTCAGTGGTTTGACTCGCATCGGTCGTATATTTTCAGCACCGTTGAAGCCTCCAACTGATGTTCGAGGAAGTGATGCTGATTCTGTTGAGCGCCCGATTGGGAATGCTGTGAGCACCCCGAATCCGGAAGTTGTTGTTAAGCCCTCCTCTACGTTGAGAACTCCTGCTTCTGCTGGCCCGAATGGCAATACGAAAGAAGACTGTGATGAGATGCTGAGGCTCATTAAGAGAAGCGAGTACAACGTTGTAGACCAGCTTCTACAAACGCCATCCAAAATATCTGTGTTATCATTGCTCTTGAATTCAGAACCACACCGAGAAGCTCTGTAGAAGGTTTTGGATGTGGCGTACGTGGATCACGATGTCACAATAGAATAATTCGATAGCATTGTTGCAAACATTACCGCTTGTAACAACTTGAGCTTTTGTGACTCTGATCTCCCCGAGGAGGGAAGAGACCACAACTTGGCATTACACATTTCTATGGGTTGCAAAGACGACGCCATGTCTAATGTGCTGGTGGACACTGGGTCATCATTGAATGTATTGCCAAAGTCCACTCTTGCGAAGTTGTCATATCAAGAGCCTCCCATGAGGCAGAGTGGAGTAGTTGTGAAGGCTTTCGACGGGTCTCGCAAAACTGTGAGTGGCGAGGTTGATCTCCCAGTCAAAATCAGACCAAGTGATTTCCAGATTACCTTCCAGGTTATGGACATTCACCCATCGTATAGCTGTCTCTTAGGCAGACCATGGATTCACGAGGCGGGCGCCGTGACATCCACCCTACACCAGAAACTGAAGTTTGTGAAGAATAAGAAGCTGGTGGTGGTAGGGGGAGAAAAGGCTCTCCTGTTAGCCATTTGTCTTCCTTCTCTTATATAGATGCCGAGGATGAAGTTGGAACTCCATTCCAAGCTTTATCCGTTGCTGAGCCTATTAAGAAAGGAACTTCTTCATTTGCTTCCTACAAAGATTCAAAGTTGGCCATTGAGCATGGTGCAACTGCTGGTTTGGGGCAAATGATTGAGTTAAAAGACAAGAAGTCCCGGGCTGGCATCGGTTATTCTTTTGGGGTTTCCAACACGCAAGGTTTGTTCAAGAGTGGAGGTTTCATCCACACCAGTTAAGACGAGGAGGCTGCTGCCATCTTGGAAGAAGACGAAGAGGATTCTGGCAACTTTGTCATCCCTGGGGGGATCTGCAATAATTGGGTCGCTGTGGATATTCCGACAGTTATCCATAAGTCAAAGTAATGTTCATTGTGTTTAAAAACCTTTCTCCCATGCCAAAAGGAGAAGTGATGACATTGTTGGCGCATAAATACAATGATATTTTCATTCAATAGATTCATGTTAAATGTTTGTTTTTCCAATTATTTTCCCTTTTCGCTTTTGCATGAAATTGGTGATCACATAAAACCTCAAAAATAGAATAAAATCAATCTTTACATCTGCATAATGATTTGCTTTGTTTGAATTCTAAAGCTCTTTATATCCAAAATCATTATGCAGGATGATCAAACCCATTGAACATAATGATCCAACACCATCTCCCAAATTTGAATTCCCTGTATTTGAGGCGGAAGAAGATGATGTTGAAGAGATTCCTGACGAGATTACCCGTCTACTTGAGCATGAAGAGAAGATCATTCAGCCACATCTTGAGAATCTGGAAACAGTCAATTTGGGGTCTGAGGATTGTGTGCGAGAAGTGAAGATTGGGGCACTCTTGGAAGAATCTGTGAAGAAGGAGTTGATTGAGTTGCTACGAGAATATGTCGATGTCTTTGCCTGGTCATATGAAGACATGTCTGGCCTAGATACTGATATTGTGCAACATTTCCTGCCTTTGAGACCTGAGTGCGTGCCTGTGAAGCAGAAGCTCAGAAGAACTCATCCTGATATGGCAGTGAAGATCAAAGAGGAAGTTCAGAAGCAAATTGATGCGGGGTTTCTGGTGACTTCTACATATCCTTAATGGGTGGCCAATATTGTGCCCGTGCCTAAGAAAGATGGAAAAGTCCGAATGTGTGTGGACTATAGAGACTTGAATAAAGCTAGCCCGAAAGATGATTTCCCTCTACCACACATTGATATGTTGGTAGACAATACGACTAAATTCAATGTCTTCTCATTTATGGATGGATTTTCCGGATAAAATCAAATTAAAATGGCACCCGAGGATATGGAGAAAACAACATTCATCACACCTTGGGGAACATTCTGTTATCGAGTGATGCCCTTCGGTTTGAAGAACGCCGGAGCCACATATCAACGAGCTATGACTAACTTGTTTCATGATATGATGCACAAGGAAATTGAGGTATATGTTGATGATATGATCGCTAAGTCAAGAACGGAAGTTGAGCATGTAGAGCACCTGTTGAAGCTTTTTCAGCGTTTGAGAAAGTATCAGCTTCGTCTGAATCCCAACAAGTATACATTTGGGGTCCGTTCCGGTAAGTTATTGGGCTTTATTATCAGTGAAAGAGGAATTGAAGTTGATCTTGCAAAGGTCAAACCAATACAAGAGATGCCTGCGCCCAGAACTGAGAAGCAAGTCCGAGGTTTTCTTGGCCGCTTGAATTACATTTCCAGATTCATATCCCACATGACTGCCACATGTGCGCCGATATTCAAGCTCCTCCGGAAAGGTCAGTCCCATGATTGGACCAAGGATTGCCAGAAAGCTTTCGACAGTATTAAAGAGTATCTGTCTGAGCCTCCGATTTTGTCTCCATCCGTGGAAGGAAGACCATTGATTATGTATCTGACTGTTCTTGAAGACTCGATGGGTTGTGTCCTTGGTCAGCAAGACGAATCAGGAAAGAAAGAGTATGCTATCTACTACTTGAGCAAGAAGTTCACTGACTGTGAATCTCGATACTCAATGCTTGAGAAGACATGTTGTGCTTTGGCTTGGGCTGCTAAGCGCTTACGCCAGTATATGTTAAATCATACGACTTGGTTGATATCCAGAATGGATCCAATCAAGTATATCTTCGAGAAGCCTGCTTTAACCGGGAGGATTGCCCGTTGGCAGATGTTGTTGTCTGAGTATGATATTGAGTATCGAGCTCAAAAGGCTATTAAAGGTAGTATCTTGGCTGATCACTTGGCACATCAGCCGATTGAGGATTATCAGTCAGTTCAGTATGACTTCCCGGATGAGGAGATTCTGTATTTGAAAATGAAAGATTGTGATGAGCCTACGCTAAATGAAGGGCCAGAGCCTGGTTCCCGTTGGAGCATGGTATTTGATGGTGCTGTAAATCAATACGGAAATGGTATTGGGGCAGTAATTATTACTTCTCAGGACACACATTTTCCTTTTACAGCAAGGCTAACTTTCAAATGCACGAATAATATGGCTGAGTATGAGGCATGTACTATGGGGTTGGAGGAGTGCATTGATCTAAGGATCAAGCATCTTGATGTATATGGTGATTCAGCCCTCGTTGTTAATCAGATTAGGGGGTGTAGCACCTAAAATTTGCACCTCCCATTTTGTACATACATTTTCAATTTAGGTCATTAATATTGCATTGTCCATGGCATAGCTCATTGCATTATCATTTGCATAGTCAACAGTCATCAGGCAAGATCAGTCAAGACTGGTTAGGAGGTTCAGTTGTGCAAGCAAGCAAGTGAATTTTCTATGGAATCAAAGCCCTAGGGTTGGTTCAATGAGTTCATGTGACCTAGGGATCATTTTGAAGTGGTTTTGCCAAAGGTTGGATGTTCAAAGCTCATCAGTCAAGATGCAATTCATCTGAAACCCTAGAAAGTCAACCAAAGTCAACTGTCAGTTCAACCATGGATTTGAAGGTGGGAGATGGTTAGAGAGGCCTCATTCATGTCCATACAAGTCTCATTTGACATTTCAAACATCAACAATGAAGAATTTGAGGTCAGATGAAAATTTTCCAAAAATAGTAAGTGACCTGTAATTTGGAAATTGCCAAAAATGGAAAGGTTTTCTCCTCAAGATTACATCATCAAGAAAGCTTCAAATGAAATTTTGTCCAACATGAAAGTTGAAGGTCTTGCTCTCCCATTTCCAAAAATTCCAAGATCATGAATTTCTCATGTATGGTTAAGAAGATATGATCAAATCATGGCAAAATGTGCATGGAAGTTCAAATGGACATAACTTTCAAACCAAAACTCCAATTTGAGTGCCTCTTTTTGCAAAGTTCTTCTTTTGACCTATAATTTCCAAATCCTTCATTGCATTGCATGGAAAAATCTCATAGGATCATTGGTGCATACATGTGGTTTTTGGAGGGAAAATCTTCAATTTAAATTTGGTGCATGCTACAAGCTTGTTAGTCATTCTACCATGTGCATGGGATTATTTTAAGTGAGAATGCACCATGCATGCTACTATTCCATTCATGTTTGCCATGCATAGGGTGAAATTTGCAATTTGGCCTAACACCTCATTTTTGGATTAAAATTTCATTAGTAAAGTTAAGTGTGATTAGGAAATGAATTAAGCCAGCATATAAATAGCTAATTGCAACAGAATTTTCATTGGAACACAATTCTAGATCTAGATCTAAAATCTCCCTCCAAATTTTCTCTCCACCACAATTCAAAATTTCATCAAATAACACTTGATTTTGAGTGCATATTCTGTGTTCTTGATCCTCAATTGGTAGTTTTCAAGCCATGAATTGTGAAATTTGGTGAAGAATCAAGCATCTCTATGCATGAGCATGAATATGGAGATTGGAGTTTAAGCTAGATTCGTCTCGTTTCAAGCTTCCAGTTCAATTTCAGAAGCATTAGCAAGGTTGATAGAGGAGGTTTGGAGGCTTTTTGACATTCAAATCCATCACTGCCATTGATAGAGCTCCAAGAAGGTCAGATTTCGCGCGTCTTAATTCTTGTTTATAAGCATATAATCTTGAAGTCCTTTTCATCCTGATTCTACTGATATAAAATTTGTGAAAAATGGCGCGATATTGAGGGAGATATATGAATTTAAAGCTTGAATGTTCATGGAGGTTTCTTGTCGATTTGCTTTAGTCTTTAGGAATTAGAGAAAAATAATGATATATTTGAGCTCCTGAGATCAAGACGAAGCCATTAGCATAATCGTTTTTAATTTCTGCATTTTTTTTAGCGATGCACTATTCATCGCCGCCGTCTCCACGAAGGAGACGGTTGTTTCCTCCGCTGGTAACAGGGCCCGCTGCCGTCTGCAAATGACCGGGTTAGGGCTGACGTGGTAGCCACATGCGCGTTCGGTTGGCATCTCGATTGGACGAGATTTCATTGACTCGTCCACGTATTTGGAAGACTGTGACTAGGCGCCAGCGTGGTTAAGTGATACAACCGCGTTTTGGCCGGTGCTGGGTTCGATCCTTGTGGATGACAATTCCATCTCCATTAATTCCTTTTCTATTTTTGTAACTTTGTATGTTTATTTCATATTTTCTTCCACTTCAAAAATTCATAAATAAATGATTAATCATCCAAATAATGTGGGAATTTTTGCATCATGCTCCTTCTTGTTTCTAGTTTTTTGACTATTTTTCCACAATTTGTGCATGGCTGGAATTTAATTGGTGCTAGGTATTGTGAACATACATGTTTTTTGTACCTTGCTTGCCATATCTCTTGTGAAATGATGAGTTCTAATCCAATGATTATGAAATTTGACATGCTTAAACTAGACTTCATGCTGGACATTTTGGTGTTGAGTTTGCATTTTTATCATTTGTGGTTGCTGAGATATGCTCATGTTAATGTAGGTGTGACAATGTGTGTCACACCTTTGCTTGTCCAACTTGAATAATTGATTTTCCATGCCAAATAAATTCCAAATGATGTGATTTTTTGTATGATACTTACTATGCATGTTGTGAATGGTCATGAATTTTATTGGAATTTTTGGAACCATTTCTGATTTGTTTGAGATTTTCCTTTCTGGATAGTCATGTTTGAACTTTTGAATAGTCTTGAACTTCAATGATTTGTGAAATGCTTATGCTTTATCCTATGATTGTGAAATTTTGCACATTGTTTCTAGACATGTTAAAGTTTGTTGTGGCGTTGGTTTGAGGTCTTTATCATTTGTCAATTCTGTTTTAGGCTTATGCTAAGTTGATGTACCAAATTATGTCCTATTTGAGCTTGTTTGTGCTTACCTTGCCTTATGAAATTTCTTTACCATGCCTAAACTTGTCCAAATGCCCTAATTTTTTGTGTGTTGATCATGTTTTGTGTTCTGTTTAGCCATCATTTTTATTGAGATTAATTGAATCATTTTGGAATTAATGTGGAGTTGTTCATTCTGTTGTCTCAATGTGCTTTCAACTTGCATGCCTTGCCATGATTAGTTTATGAAATGAATTTGATGAATGCTAATGACATGAGACCTTTTGGATTGTATTCTTAATTGATTGACGTTGATTCATGTTGAATTTCATGTTCTGTTTTGAATTATTTCTCCCTCTTTGACCCTAGGCCTTGTCCTAGTGGTTTGTGCTTATGTTTGAGCTTTGGTTTCAGGTTAAAGAAGCACATTGCCTTAAGTGAAGTGGTTCACTCATTTGGATGGATTATTTGGTTGATGTTGACCAATCTTGACTTGTTTTGTAGGTTGATTGTAGCTCATTTGAGTTGAGCTTGTGCCTTGCACCTTGTTGCATTGCTTGTTTGACTGTGTCTGTTGACTGTTGATTATTGGTTGTCTGTTTGACTTTTTGAGTTGTGTACTGATTGAGTTAGATTGTTTTCAGGTACATTAGTTGCTTAAGTTCTTTTGAACTTGCTTTTGCTTTGCTTGGTTGCTTAAGCATTGAGGTATAATTTCTCTGACTTCATGTAGTCTGGAAGACCTGTCCTGTTACTTGGGCAGGCACCTGTCTGAAGCCCTCCTTAAGAGGCAATGCTTGTGTTTGTTTATCTTTGTGCCAAGCAGGAAAAGACCTCTAAGAGGCAATTGGCAGATATAAGAGATGTGCAATCCGTCTCCTGCTATTCAGTGTGTCATCCCTCTTGCTCACACACATTGTGTTGATGCATTGTGGATATTAACCCAAGATCTTTGTTGAGTCAGTCATATGTGGAGAAGAGTTCCAACTTTCTGAACTCCCACACTTTCATTTGTCTGAAGCTCTCCCAGGCCAGGGATAAGAGCTGTGAAGTCTTATCTTCACTTCCCATTTCATCTGCTTCACCCTAACTCTCAATGTTAGGGTTAAGAGCTAACATCACCCGATTCCAGTTGGCTTGTGTTTCACATCCTAGCCTTGTGTGAGCCCACTTTGTTTGTATATAGTGTGTGCTATTTGTGTGAATGATTGCTTTGCCTGTGCTGTTTAGGATAGCTTGCTCCCTGTGCAAGTTAGATAGCAACCTTAACTTAGGGATCGTATGCATGATAACTTCTAGGCTCGAGTCGTAGTCTCCCTAGTAGTTTGTGTCTCCCTTTGTATCTGGTTAGGCTAGTCCTTTGTTCCTGCGTAGGGGAACTACGTCGCCCTGATCCTCATACCAGATGAGGTACGTAGGCAGGAGATGAGCTGATCTCTCCGGGTGCCCTTTTTGTTTTGTCTTGTGTGTGTTAGGAGATGGATGTAAGACCAGCGATTGGCATTCCGTATCCTGTTGTTGTGTGCTTGGAGTCCGATATAAGTCCAGCGATTGGCATTTGGTTTCCAGTGTGTGTTTGTTGGTTCGGAGTCTGATGTAAGTCCAGCGATTGGCATTCAGTTTCCATGTTTGCTTGTGTGAGTAGGAGTCTGACATAAGTTCAGCGATTGGCAGTCGGTTTCCCGTTTGTGTTTTGTTTGGCGTGCGTTAGCCGAGCTACGAGTGCTCTGATTCTTCTTTAGTCCGAGAAGATACGTATGCATAGGATACGACATCCTAGCGAGCACGTTTCCCCTGTCCCGAACTACGTCGACTCTGATGTCTGTGCCTGACAGACTACGTAGGCCCAGGATGCGATATCCTGCCGAGTCCTGTTTCTTTTGTCTTTCTGTGTCTCCTTTCAGCCAGTGTGTGCAGTTGTTTGAGCAGTTTTTAGCAACCCTTATCCTTCCTTTTGTGCGTGGATCCCGTCGAGTACGACGGATGCGTAGGGGTGCTAATACCTTCCCTTCGCATAACCGACTCCCGATCCCATCTCTCCCTGGTCGCGAGACCATGTCTTTTCCAGGTTTACTTCGAGTGTTTCCTTTCCCTCTTTTGGGATAAATAACGCACGTTGGCGGCTTTGTTGTTTTGTTTTCCCGTCGGTTTTTTCGCGTAATGCGACAGCTGGCGACTCTGCTGGGGACTTATAGAGAAGTTGACCTCTTGCTGGTCCATCTTCCCTAAGTGAGTCTCTCCTAGCGCTCTCTAGGATAGGGTTTGGTTGCTTTTGCTATTTTATTTATCGCATTTATGATTATGATGTGATTGTATATATGTGCATTATGTGTTTGCATTCATCATATATTCATCTGGCTGTGCTGTGTTTGTCTCTCTGTTGGGGTGGGAGTTACATGAGGTAAAAGGCCCAATACCCAGGCTATGAGTGAAATCTAGGACACCTAGGAATAGAGTGATTCATGGGAAGCGGGTGGTATTGCGCCACTTAGCGGAACTTGATATCACGAGCAGTTCAGACTCTGATGGGGTATTATCGTTACATACTTCGGGTGTGTACATGATGATATTCTGTGAAAGGGTTATTTATGCTGCGTTTCTCTCGACCTTACCCTGGCTTAGATGACACCCGTGAGTGGGGAGGGATTGAACCATTTGCAGGTACAGATGGTGACTATGGTTCAGATGGATTTGTGGATATTTATCTCTGAGACGCCGGAATTCTGTCCACGACACTTATCAGCGGGTTCCGTTTATTTCGGATCCCCGGGTTGAATTTGAGGATACTTGTTCAGAGGATCTGGTTGTCATCCATTCAGTGGATTTCCTGTGATGATAGTGGTATATCCCTCGGTTCCGTTTATTTTGGAACTCCCCAAGTTGGGTTTATGGTTACATGGGCCCTTAGATGACTGTGACTGGTCCAGAGACTTGATGGGTCTTCAGATGACTTGGAAGATGGCACAGTGACCTGCCTGCATGCATTTGCATCATTCCCATTTCGCATTCATCTGCATTTAACCCATGTCTATCCGTATTCAGGGTCCATTATTTTTGATTGAGATTCTGGTTGAGAGACATCCAGATGTCAGAATGTTATTGATGAAAAATTATCTGTCTCGGTGACGCTAGAATCAAAGGACAGAATATTCCTGGTACGGATAGACATTGCATGTGTGAGTCATATTAACCTGTTTGCTGTTTTGTAGGTGTCAGCATTCAACCGGTGCGCATAGCTCTTCCGTTCAGATATCCTGCCAGGCTCAACAAATCCAAGCTGATGGATTCACCCAACGCCGACATTCTTGAACTGAAAGAGATGATGAGGCAGTTGTTCAGTGTTGTGCAAGGGTTTGCCTTGGGACAGAAAGCAATGGCTGAGAGATTGGAAAAGATTGAGAAATGGCTGATAGTGGAGAAAGCTCAGGGAAAGGCTCCGTCATCCGAAGTAAACAACCCCTCTGGCATTGTAGCAAAGAAACCCTCTAGCAGTGGTCCGCTCAAGAAGGAGGTTGAATCAGTTGGTGTGCAGGCCAAAAAAGAACGCGGTAAGGATCGTTACCACCCTTATGCTGCCACTGTAATCACTCCTGTCGGTAACCCACCTGTACAACCACAACAACCGCCACCTCAACAGGAAGCACAGAAAGCTAAGAGCCAAGTGAAGAAGGGGAAGACGGATCGTCAGTTCGATAAGCCACCTGTGACTTATACTCTTTTGTTCAAAAGGTTGAGGGATCTTGGGTTAGTTAAGCCAAGGATATTGATTCCTGTAGAACAGCAGCGGAGGCCTCCAAACTATGATGAAAATGCTAAGTGCGGGTTCCATTCTGGGGCACCCGGACACAACATTGAGGGTTGTAGAGCTTTTAAGCATGTCGTCCAGGACATGGTGGACTCCAAGGCCATCAGCTGGGCACAAATAATGAATGAGGATGTTAACCCCGTGCCAAGGCATGGTCCTGTAAAAGTGAAAATGATGTCAAAGGACAAGGGAGGAATAGAGATGACTGAGGGAGATCAGCTAAAAACTCCCATGTCTTTGGTCCCAAGTATTGACAATTGTTGTATGGCCGTCGCCACAAAGGGGTGCGTAGCGATGGGGGAAACGATCCAGAGAATGATGAAAGTAGAAATGGACGGTGAAAAAGTTGAAACACCAAGCCAAGCAGTCGAAACCGTCAAGGTGGAAAATGCCCTTGTTGCTGAGAAAGAGAAGAAGATGTCTATTTCTTCTTATAAACAAGCCCTAGAAGTGGTGAAGAACAGAGAGGCCCAAGGCTGGGGAAGGATCATAGACATAGTGGTAAAGGCAGACATGTTCGGGGTCGGCTATCAGCCAGATCAAGAGTCGTCTTGACAAAACAGAGGACGTCATCCACCGTACACCTTTGTCAGTGCAGGAATGCTGGATCCTGGTCATGCCTGTTCAGTGGTTGAAGAGATCGACAGTGACCGCGAGCTCGAGTCGTGGATAAAATCGTGCGTACCAGGAAACTGGCAGGCCTGCAAGACCATCACTGTCACTCATCCTGAAGTGTAGTATTTCTGTGTTTCAATTGTGTTTGCATGAAAGCCATACGTTTTGCCCGAAACGTAATGGTCCATTGTAAGGGCCACCTCATGTGTTCATTTTGCAACATTTTGCATCATTAATAAATGGATGTTTTTGTGATTAAAAAGCGGTGTTCCTTGTTTTTCATTTATTTTTGCAGTTTAAAAAACATAAAAATGGCAATGTTTATTTTCATTTTTCTTTCCTTTTGATTTGTCTTGTTCCGACCTCAGAAGTGACTATTCTCCTGATCTCATTGATAACAATTCGGTCACACCTCTGTATGACTTCGACGATCCGATCTATCATGCCGAAGAAGAAGGCGAAGAAGATTGTGATCTGCTGGAATTAGCCAGGTTGTTGAAACAAGAGGAGAAGGTGATTCAACCGCACGAGGAGCGATTTGAGATTGTTATTCCAGGCACCGCCAAGGTCAGAAAGGAAGTGAAAGTTGGGGCCGCTTCAGGGGCGAGTCGAGAACAGAATGGTAGCCCTGTTGAAAGAGCATGTTGATATCTTTGCCTGGTAGTATCAGGATACGCCAAGGTGGAATACCAATGTTGTGGGGCACAAGCTACCATTAAGAGAAGACTGTCCTCCAATGAAGCGGAAGCCGGTGCCGAAAAAGGATGAGAAGATGAGAATGTGTGTGGACTACCGAGATGTGAACGGCGCTAGCCCGAAAGATGAATTCCCGGTACTTCACAGTGATGTATTGGTTAATAATACTGCTCAGTTCTCGGTGTTTACCTTCATGGATGGCTTTTTTGGCCAAAATCAAATTGAATTGCTGCCAGATGATATGAAGTAAACAATGTCCATCACACCAAGGGGCACATTTCCTGATGCCATCCAGTCTCAAAAAGGCCAGTGCCACGGATCAAAGGTCTACGGTGACTTTGTTTCATGATACGCTTCATCATGAAGGCGAATGCCCTGTTGATGACATGATGGCAAAGTCCCAAACAGAAGAGGGGCATTCGGTAGACCGGGACAAAGTGTTTGACCGGTTGAGACAACTCAGACTGAGGTTGAGTTCGAATCGGTGCACTTGAGGAGTGCTGTCCGGCAAGTTGCCGAGGTTTATTGTGAACGAAAGAGGAATCGAGGTCGATCCTGCTAAAAAAAAAAAAAAAAAAAAGAAGAAAAAAGATCAAACGGTCAGGTAGGATAATGATTGCCAAGGGGCATTTGAAAAGTAAAAAGAATAAGTTGCAGGAACCTCTGATTCTGACACCTCCCGTGAAGAGACGGTCGCTAATTTTGTACTTGACAACCCTCGAGGGGTCTATGAGGTGTGTATTGGGTCAGCATGACGAGTCTTGTCGAAAAGAGTATGCAATTTACCTTAGCAAAAAGTTTATCGACTGTGAAACAATACATTCACTGCTCGAGAAAACTTGATGTACTTTGGCATAGGCTGCTCGCCGACTGAGACAGTATATGCTGGTTCATACCACTTTGTGGATGTCCAAGATGGATCCGATCAAGTATGTGTTTGAGAAGCTAGCATTGACCGGACGGGTTGCAAGAGGGCAAATGATTCTGATTTATTTTGCGATATTCAGTATACCTTTCAAAGAGCAGTAAGGGGGAAGTGTAATGTCTGATTATCTCACCCAAAAGTCCATTGAGGATTATCAACCAGGGAAGTTTGAGTTCCCTGATGAGGACATCTCGAGGTGCTCAAATCAAAAGATTGAGAGTAACCGATCCCGGAGGAGAGGCCTGACCCTGAATCCGAACGGATTCTGATGTCTGATGGGGGAGGTTGATGTGGATGAGTTAATGCCGTTTTGGTTACGCCAAAGGGATCCCACCTTCCTTGTGTTGACCGGATAACATTTGAATGCACCAACAATGCAGCTGAGTACGAAGCTTGTATCCTGGGTATCGAACCTCGGGGCATGCATCTACTGGGGCAACGCTTTCCTCGCTCGTGTAGGGGATAGAAGTGGTATTACCTACTGAAGGCTAGATCTCATTGTGGAGAGTCCTGATGGATGAGAAGTTAGAGAAGGCTGAGTGGATAAGGACTCGGTATGACGCGTTGAGCCTGACTGAGGAAAAGAGGCTGGCAGTTACTTGTTATAGGGATGTTGTACCCAGTGAACGAAACGAGCTTTTGACCGAAAAGTGCGACCTCGTGCGTACCACGTGGAAGAGGTGGTGTTGAAAAGGATCCTTCCTCCTCAACGATCGTAGGGGCAAGTGGACACACAATTATGAATGCCCATTCGTGGTCAAGAAGGCGTTCTATGGCAGAGCCTTGTTGTTGACGACCATGGAGGGTGAGGATTCTCCATCCCCTGGGAATGCGGACGCAGTTAGAAGATACTTCGTAAAAGAGACCCGCTGGACGAAAAGAATAAAATAGTCCAGGCAAAAATGGGCATCCCGGCGAACCAAAAAAAAATGAAAAAATGAAAAAGGTTCGGGCAAATATTAGGGATAAAAAGAAAAATTGTACACCCGGTAAGTCGAAAACCCCACAAGGGCGACTTGGGCAAAAAAGGGTATCCCGGTGGATCAAAAACCCGAAAGGGCGGTCCAGGCAAAAGAGGGAATGAAACGAACAACTGCGTCTAGCATGATCGTTTGTGCTTTGGATACGACTCGGATAATCCCAGACAGAGATCGATCGGAAGCGTCTTGTTCAGAAGGCAGAAAGTATGGAAGGTCTTGAGGACATATGGGGTGTAACCGAGTTGGAACTCGATGAGATCACGGTTTCACATTGCCATTAGGATAGATTTTTTCTTTTGTGCGCAATCACCTCTTTTCAGGGTTTGCTTCCTGTGTGTTGCTCGGTTCTGAGCCACCTTTTTGTTTCAATCGATAAATGCATGTTCAGTCAAATAATTTTGTTTTTGTCTTCATTACCGCTTTGATTGCGAAAACATCCGTTTATTTTTTATAAGAATATTTGCGTTTTGAAACATAGAGGTCCCTTCCAATACATGCTTATAAGATTGGAATCAGGAAATCTTATTCGGAAGTTTGAGTGACCTAGGTGTTGAAATGGGGCACGCCTGAGGCACGTTTTTATCTAACGATCTCTTGTGCAGGTACTGTTAGATATCTTCGTTCACTGGCAGGTCGTGATGTAAAGCTTTTTGATAAAAGAGATCCCTGTAGAGTCCAACCAGGGGCAAGGGATAGAAGAACGGCAAAGACGGTGAAGAATTACGACGACGATCCTGGAAGGTTAATCAAGAAGACTCTTCAAAGTCTGATGGCTGGAAAGTGTGTATGAATCCCAGGAGTTCGATCTCCGTGAAGTATGAAGAAGTCGGGAATACAAGGTAATGAATCAGAAAAGTCCAGACGAGTCTGGGATTTCTCAAAAGTGGAAATTCGACACTGTGGTTGGATGATGAATGCCGCTGTTCGACGGATCGACAGGTGTTCCGTGTCAAATAAGCCGTATGTCGCCGGTGGGTTTGAAAGTGTTATTTCCCTAGCAGATTCGAGATAGGTGTCTTCTCAGCGAACCTGAAGGTTGCCACGTCCCCAGTGGAAGTGTTGGTGGGTATCGTTTCTAAAGGTTAAGGATGATTTCCCAGCAGGCCTGGAAATGGGTTTGACCCCGGCTAGTTGGAAGATCGTTGATCCCCACTGAGTTGGAAGGATGTTGTATCCCCAGTAAGGATGTCCGTGGAGTTTTATTCCCCAGCGTGGTCGTGAACGCTTTTCCCCAGCGTGGTCGTGAACGCTTTTCCCCAGCAGTGTCGTTGTGGTCTATCCCCAGTGCGGTCTGGTATATTACTTTCTCCAACAGAGTTATGCCTTTCCTCAGCAGAGCGGTGAATGCTTGTCCCCGTCAGGGTTGTGAAGGTCTTCCCCCTAGAAGGCCTCCCGAGCAGAGGTTTGTGTTGGTTTTCCCAGCAGGTTCCCCGGGTGGATCAGGTCCGGTGAAGATTATCTCCAACAGAGTCTATCCAACCTGTGGATTAGTAGCTCTCCCCAGCGAAGTTACTTTGGTTGTTCCCCAAGCGGAGTCCCCGAGTGGATTGGGATCCTTTCCCCAGCAACAGTTTTATTTCTCCAGCATGAGTGAGAAGTCGGTGCTCTCCCCGCAGAGTATTCTTCAGAAAGAGTCTCCCCACAGAGTTGGAGAATTCATCAGTTTGCGTGCTCAGCAGAGCGATCCGTTTGCTCCCCAGCGGAGTTTTCATCATTTTGCATCTTGCATGTAGTAATCATTGCATCCTCAAAATGCGTAGCATTTCCATTCAATATGGAGCATTACGCCATAGAAAAATTCAAACATATGCATTCATGTGTTAAACCTAACCATATCCCCGGTAGAAGCGGATCTTTGTTCAACATCTATACGACACATTTGCTACAGTTGCTCCTGACAACATTCAGGATTGATACTCCCCAGAGAGGTTTATTTCCTCACCCAGTTGGAAGGAAGGCTTGATTCTCCCCAGTGAGGTCCCCAACAAGTGTTCAGCTTTGCCTTGACATATGTAGATGTCATCCTTGCGATACCCGTGGGTGTCGTGGTTGTCCCCACGTGAGTCCTTTCTTTTGGTGTCCGTAGACATCATCTTTCGATGTTCGTAACATCCTCACTCCTTCCCATTCATCCGTTGATGTCTGGTCACCTCTCCGTTGGTTTCGATAAACGTTGAGTTTCTCCCATTCGTCCGTTGACGTGTGGTCGAGTCCTCCCCATTCATCCGTTGATGTCTGGTCATCTCTCCGTTGGTGTCGATAAACGTCGAGCTTCTCCCGTTCGTCCGTTGACGTCTGGTCGAGTCCTCCCCATTCATTCGTTAATGTCTGGTCACCTCTCTCCGTTGGTGTCGATAAACGTCGAGCTTCTCCCGTTCGTCCGTTGACGTCTGGTCGAGTCCTCCCCATTCATCCGTTGATGTCTGGTCACCTCTCCGTTGGTTTCGATAAACGTCGAGTTTTTCCTAGTCGTCCGTTGGCGTCTAGTTGTGATTTCTTTCTCCAGTCATTCGTTAATGTCTGGTCACCTCTCTCCGTTGGTGTCGATAAACGTCGAGCTTCTCCCGTTCGTCCGTTGACGTCTGGTCGAGTCTCCCATTCATCCGTTGATGTCTGGTCACCTCTCCGTTAGTTTTGGTAAACGTTGAGTTTTTCCCATTCGTCCGTTGACGTATGGTTGTCTCTCTTTCCATTCATCCATTGATGTCTGGTTACCTCTCCGTTGGTTTCGATAAACGTCGAGTTTTTCCTGGTCGTCCGTTGACGTCTAGTTGTGATTTCTATTCCCATTCATCGTCTTTCGATGTCTGGAGATGGCTGTACCTTTGAGAAAAGAAAAATCAAAATCCCCAGTAATAAATATCAGATCCCAGTTGAAGTTGTCATTGGTGAACTTCCCTTTCTTGGATCCCCCGCAGAGTGCAAATTTCTACGGTTCTTTGGTATTCAATCCCTGTGTACCCAGAAAGTCTGACAGCCGTTGCTCTCATCCGTTCGGGTTCCCAGTTGATTGAATAGGGGCAGCTGTAGCACTTCAAATTTGCACCTCCCATTTTGTACATACATTTTCATTTTAGGTCATTAATATTGCATTGTCCATGGCATAGCTCATTGCATTATCATTTGCATAATCAATAGTCATCAGGCAAGATCAGTCAAGACTGGTTAAGAGGTTCAGTTGTGCAAGCAAGCAAGTGAATTTTCTATGGAATCAAAGCCCTAGGGTTGGTTCAATGAGTTCATGTGACCTAGGGATCATTTTGAAGTGGTTTGGCCAAAGGTTGAATGTTCAAAGCTCATCAGTCAAGATGCAATTCATCTGAAACCCTAGAAAGTCAACCAAAGTCAACTGTCAGTTCAACCATGGATTTGAAGGTGGGAGATGGTTAGAGAGGCCTCATTCATGTCCATACAAGTCTCATTTGACATTTCAAACATCAACAATGAAGAATTTGAGGTCAGATGAAAATTTTCCAAAAATAGTAAGTGACCTGTAATTTGGAAATTGCCAAAAATGGAAAGGTTTTCTCCTCAAGATTACATCATCAAGAAAGCTTCAAATGAAATTTTGTCCAACATGAAAGTTGAAGGTCTTGCTCTCCCATTTCCAAAAAATCCAAGATCACGAATTTCTCATGTATGGTTAAGAAGATATGATCAAATCATGGCAAAATGTGCATGGAAGTTCAAATGGACATAACTTTCAAACCAAAACTCCAATTTGAGTGCCTCTTTTTGCAAAGTTCTTCTTTTGACCTATAATTTCCAAATCCTTCATTGCATTGCATGGAAAAATCTCATAGGATCATTGGTGCATACATGTGGTTTTTGGAGGGAAAATCTTCAATTTAAATTTGGTGCATGCTACAAGCTTGTTAGTCATTCTACCATGTGCATGGGATTATTTTAAGTGAGAATGCACCATGCATGCTACTATTCCATTCATGTTTGCCATGCATAGGGTGAAATTTGCAATTTGGCATAACACCTCATTTTTGGATTAAAATTTCATTAGTAAAGTTAAGTGTGATTAGGAAATGAATTAAGCCAGCATATAAATAGCTAATTGCAACAGAATTTTCATTGGAACACAATTCTAGATCTAGATCTAAAATCTCCCTCCAAATTTTCTCTCCACCACAATTCAAAATTTCATCAAATAACACTTGATTTTGAGTGCATATTCTGTGTTCTTGATCCTCAATTGGTAGTTTTCAAGCCATGAATTGTGAAATTTGGTGAAGAATCAAGCATCTCTATGCATGAGCATGAATATGGAGATTGGAGTTTAAGCTAGATTCATCTCGTTTCAAGCTTCCAGTTCAATTTCAGAAGCATTAGCAAGGTTGATAGAGGAGGTTTGGAGGCTTTTTGACATTCAAATCCATCACTGCCATTGATAGAGCTCCAAGAAGGTCAGATTTCGCGCGTCTTAATTCTTGTTTATAAACATATAATCTTGAAGTCCTTTTCATCCTGATTCTACTGATATAAAATTTGTGAAAAATGGCGCGATATTGAGGGAGATATATGAATTTAAAGCTTGAATGTTCATGGAGGTTTCTTGTCGATTTGCTTTAGTCTTTAGGAATTAGAGAAAAATAATGATATATTTGAGCTCCTGAGATCAAGACGAAGCCATTAGCATAATCGTTTTTAATTTCTGCATTTTTTTTTAGCGATGCACTATTCATCGCCGCCGTCTCCACGAAGGAGACGGTTGTTTCCTCCGCTGGAAACAGGGCCCGCTGCCGTCTGCAAATGACCAGGTTAGGGCTGACGTGGTAGCCACATGCGCGTTCGGTTGGCATCTCGATTGGACGAGATTTCATTGACTCGTCCACGTATTTGGATGACTGTGACTAGGCGCCAGCGTGGTTAAGTGATACGACCGCGTTTTGCCCGGTGCTGGGTTCGATCCTTGTTGATGACAATTCCATCTCCATTAATTCCTTTTCTATTTTTGTAACTTTGTATGTTTATTTCATATTTTCTTCCATTTCATAAATTCATAAATAAATGATTAATCATCCAAATAATGTGGGAATTTTTGCATCATGCTCCTTCTTGTTTCTAGTTTTTTTTGACTATTTTTCCACAATTTGTGCATGGCTGGAATTTAATTGGTGCTAGGGATTGTGAACATACATGTTTTTTGTACCTTGCTTGCCATATCTCTTGTGAAATGATGAGTTCTAATCCAATGATTATGAAATTTGACATTCTTAAACTAGACTTCATGCTGGACATTTTGGTGTTGAGTTTGCATTTTTATCATTTGTGGTTGCTGAGATATGCTCATGTTAATGTAGGTTTGACAATATGTGTCACACCTTTGCTTGTCCAACTTGAATAATTGATTTGCCATGGCAAATAAATTCCAAATGATGTGATCTTTTGTATGATACTTGATATACATGTTGTGAATCGTCATGAATTCTATTGGAATTTTTGGAACCATTTCTGATTTGTTTGAGATTTTCCTTTCTGGATAGTCATGTTTGAACTTTTGAATAGTCTTGAACTTCAATGATTTGTGAAATGCTTATGCTTTATCCTATGCTTATGAAATTTTGCACATTGTTTCTAGACATGTTAAAGTTTGTTGTGGCTTTGGTTTGAGGTCTTTATCATTTGTCAATTCTGTTTTAGGCTTATGCTAAGTTGATGTACCAAATTGTGTCCTATTTGAGCTTGTTTGTGCTTACCTTGCCTTATGAAATTTCTTTACCATGCCTAAACTTGTCCAAATGCCCTAATTTTTTGTGTGTTGATCATGTTGTGTATTCTGTTTAGCCATCATTTTTATTGAGATTAATTGAATCATTTTGGAATTAATGTGGAGTTGTTCATTCTGTTGTCTCAATGTGCTTTCAACTTGCATGCCTTGCCATGATTAGTTTATGAAATGAATTTGATGAATGCTAATGACATGAGACCTTTTGGATTGTATTCTTAATTGATTGAGGTTGATTCTTATTGAATTTCATGTTCTGTTTTGAATTATTTCTCCCTCTTTGACCCTAGGCCTTGTCCTAGTGGTTTGTGCTTATGTTTGAGCTTTGGTTTCAGGTTAAAGAAGCACATTGCCTTAAGTGAAGTGGTTCACTCATTTGGATGGATTATTTGGTTGATGTTGACCAATCTTGACTTGTTTTGTAGGTTGATTGTAGCTCATTTGAGTTGAGCTTGTGCCTTGCACCTTGTTGCATTGCTTGTTTGACTGTGTCTGTTGACTGTTGATTATTGGTTGTCTGTTTGACTTTTTGAGTTGTGTACTGATTGAGTTAGATTGTTTTCAGGTACATTAGTTGCTTAAGTTCTTTTGAACTTGCTTTTGCTTTGCTTGGTTGCTTAAGCATTGAGGTATAATTTCTCTGACTTCATGTAGTCTGGAAGACCTGTCCTGTTACTTGGGCAGGCACCTGTCTGAAGCCCTCCTTAAGAGGCAATGCTTGTGTTTGTTTATCTTTGTGCCAAGCAGGAAAAGACCTCTAAGAGGCAATTGGCAGATATAAGAGATGTGCAATCCGTCTCCTGCTATTCAGTGTGTCATCCCTCTTTCTCACACACATTGTGTTGATGCATTGTGGATATTAACCCAAGATCTTTGTTGAGTCAGTCATATGTGGAGAAGAGTTCCAACTTTCTGAACTCCCACACTTTCATTTGTCTGAAGCTCTCCCAGGCCAGGGATAAGAGCTGTGAAGTCTTATCTTCACTTCCCATTTCATCTGCTTCACCCTAACTCTTAATGTTAGGGTTAAGAGCTAACATCACCCGATTCCAGTTGGCTTGTGTTTCACATCCTAGCCTTGTGTGAGCCCACTTTGTTTGTATATAGTGTGTGCTATTTGTGTGAATGATTTCTTTGCCTGTGCTGTTTAGGATAGCTTGCTCCCTGTGCAAGTTAGATAGCAACCTTAACTTAGGGATCGTATGCATGATAACTTCTAGGCTTGAGTCGTAGTCTCCCTAGTAGTTTGTGTCTCCCTTTGTATCTGGTTAGGCTAGTCCTTTGTCCCTGCGTAGGGGAACTACGTCGCCCTGATCCTCATACCAGATGAGGTACGTAGGCAGGAGATGAACTGATCTCTCCGGGCGCCCTTTTTGTTTTGTCTTGTGTGTGTTAGGAGATGGATGTAAGACCAGCGATTGGCATTCCGTATCCTGTTGTTGTATGCTTGGAGTCCGATATAAGTCCTGCGATTGGCATTTGGTTTCCAGTGTGTGTTTGTTGGTTCGGAGTCTGATGTAAGTCCAGCGATTGGCATTCGGTTTCCATGTTTGCTTGTGTGAGTAGGAGTCTGACATAAGTCCAGCGATTGGCAGTCGGTTTCCCGTTTGTGTTTTGTTTGGCGTGCGTTAGCCGAGCTACGAGTGCTCTGATTCTTCTTTAGTCCGAGAAGATACGTATGCATAGGATACGACATCCTAGCGAGCACGTTTCCCCTGTCCCGAACTATGTCGACTCTGATGTCTGTGCCTGACATACTACGTAGGCCCAGGATGCGATATCCTGCCGAGTCCTGTTTCTTTTGTCTTTCTGTGTCTCCTTTCAGCTAGTGTGTGCAGTTGTTTGAGAAGTTTTTAGTAACCCTTGTCCTTCCTTTTGAGCGTGGATCCCGTCGAGTACGACGGATGCGTAGGGGTGCTAATACCTTCCCTTCGCATAACCGACTCCCGATCCCATCTCTCCCTGGTCGCGAGACCATGTCTTTTCCAGGTTTACTTCGAGCGTTTCCTTTCCCTCTTTTGGGATAAATAACGCACGGTGGTGGCTCTGTTGTTTTGTTTTCCCGCCGGTTTTTTCACGTAATACGACAGGGGGAATGGGAAACGAATCAACCTGGCTTCATCCCATATAGAGATTATGCTAGGAGGATTTCAACATTCTTTACTAAGGTTGACTTCCATCATATTCCTCGAGATGAGAATCGAATGGCAGATGCTCTCGCTACACTTTCTTTGATGATTGTGGTCAAACTTTGGAATGAAGTTCCCAATATCACTGTGATGCGCTTGGATAGACCAACTCATGTGTTTGCAGTTGAAGAAGTGAAAGATGACAAGACATGGTATTATGACATCAAATGTTTCCTACAGAGCCAGATTTACCCTCCTGGGGCATCTGTGAAAGATAGGAAGACTCTGAGAAGATTGGCGGGCAGTTTCTATCTCAATGGCGATGTGCTTTATAAGAGGAATTTTGACATGGTGTTGCTCAGATGCATGGATAGACACGAAGGAGACCTGTTAATGACTGAGGTCCATGAGGGTTCATTTGGTACTCATTCCAATGGACATGCCATGGCTAGAAAGATGCTGAGAGCAGGCTACTATTGGCTGACAATGGAGTCTGACTGCTGCAAATACGTGAAGAAATGCCATAAGTGTCAGATTTATGCGGATAAGATTCATATTCCCCCGACACTTCTGAATGTGATTTCATCGCCATGGCCCTTCTCCATGTGGGGAATCGACATGATTGGCATGATAGAACCAAAAGCGTCCAATGGACACAGATTTATTCTCGTAGCAATTGATTACTTCACTAAGTGGGTTGAAGCGGCATCATATGCTAATGTGACCAGGCAGGTGGTCGTGAAGTTTATCAAGAATCAACTCATATGCCGATATGGTGTGCCAGATAAGATCATTACTGATAATGGATCTAACTGTCGCATCCGCGAAAAACAACCGGCGGGAAAAACAAAACAAACAGAGCCGCCACCGTGCGTTATTTATCCCAAAGAGGGAAAGGAAACGCTCGAAGTAAACCTAGAAAAGACATGGTCTCGCGACCAAAGAGAGATGGGATCGGGAGTCGGTTATGCGAAGGGAAGGTATTAGCACCCCTACGCATCCGTCGTACTCGACGGGATCCACGCTCAAAAGAATAGAAGAAAGGTTGCTAAACACTGCTCAAAAGAATGCACACACACACTGGAATAAGATAGGTGGGAGAAGAGGGGAACGGGCTCGCTAGGATATCGCATCCTATGCCTACGTATCTCATCTGGAATGAGAATCAGAGCTACCGTAGTTCGGCTCACGCACGCCAAACAAAACACAAACAGGAAACCGACTGCCAATCGCTGGACTTACGTCAGACTCCACACAAACAGGCAAACATGGAAACCGAATGCCAATTGCTGGACTTACATTAGACTCCGAACCAACAAACACACACGGGAAATCGACTGCCAATCGCTGGACTTACGTCAGACTCCACACAAACAAACACCAATAGGATACGGACTGCCAATCGCTGGTCTTATATCCATCTCCTAACACACACGAGAAGGTTAACAAACAAACAAGTTAATAGGGAGTTTGGAACTCGAGCCTAATAACTGTCAAGCAAACACACACAAAAAGAAAAAAGGGTGCCCGGAGAGATCTCGCACGATCTCCTGCCTACGTACCTCATCTGGTATGAGGATCAGGGCAACGTAGTTCCCCTTAACAGGGGAGAAACTTTCTCCTAACCAGAGACTGGGAAGTGACAAACTAAAAGGGAGACTGACTCGAGCCTAATAGTTATCATGCAATCCACAATGGTCATAGGTTGAGGTTTCTATCTAACTTGCACAGGCAGCAAGCTATCCTAAGCAACACAGTCAAACAACACAAGCACAAAAAGCAAGCACACACACTATATGCACACAATTGGGCTCATACAAGGTTAGGCTGTGAAACACAAGCCAACTGGAATCGGGTGTAGTTAGCTCTTAACCCTAACATTGAGAGTTAGGGTGAAGCAGATGAAATGGGAAGTGATGGTAAGACCTCACAGCTCTTATCCCTGGCCTGGGAGAGCTTCAGACAAATGAAAGTGTGGGAGTTCAGAAGGTTGGAACTCTTCTCCACATATGACTGACACAACAAAGATCTTGGGTTAATATCCACAATGCATCAACACATGGTGTGAGCAAAGTGGATGACACATTGAATAGCAGGAGATGGATTGTACATCTCTTTTATCTGCCAATTGCCTTATCAAAGGACTTTTCCTGCTTGGCACAAAAATAAACATTCACAAGCATTGCCTCTTAAGGAGGGCTTCAGACAGGTGCCTGCCCACATAACAGGACATGTCTTCCAGACTACATAAAGTCAGAGAGATTATACATAAGTGGTTAAGCAACCACGCAAAAGCAAGTTCAAAATGAACTTAAGCAACTTATGTACCTGTTGAAACATCACACTAGTCAGTTCAACTATACAGACAAACAGACAATCATGAATATCAAACAGTCACACCCAATGAGCAAAGGCATAAGCCAACAAGTCAAACTCAAATGAGTTAACAACCCTACAAAACACACAAGGTTAGTAGTCACAAGTAAACATCAAAGGCTCAAGTGATAGAGCACCCACAATTATGGAACTTGAATGCTCCACCTGAAATCAAAGCTCAAACATAAGCAACCAACCACTAGGTCAAGGCCTAGGGTCAAAGATGGAGAAAAAATCCAAAACAGAACATGAAATTTAACATGAATCAACTTCAAACAATCAAGAATACAATCCAAAAGGTCTCACATCAATATCATTAACCAAAACCATTTCATGAACCAAACATGGCAAGGTATGCAAGTTGTGATCACATTGTGACATCAGAATGAACAAATACACAATAATTCAAAAATGATTCAAACAATTTTGGCAAAATTCATGAGTAAACAGGACATACAACATGATCATCCCACAAAAAATTAGAGCATTTGGACAACATTAGGCATGGTAATCAAATTGCATAAGTCAAGGCAAACATAACAAACACATGTGTGACACCAAATGTCACACCAACTTAGCATAAGCCTAAAACAGAAATTAATCATGGTAAAAACCTCAAACCAAATCCAAAACAACATTCAACATGTCTAGAATTAGTGTGCAAAATTTCACATCCATTGGATAAAGAACAAGCATTTCCCAATCAAATGAAGATCAAGGCAATTCAAAAGCTCTCATATGACTATCCAGAATGAAAAATCTCAATTAAATCAGAAATCAACCCAAAAATTCCACCAAAAATCATGCTCATTCACAACATTCATATCAAGCATCACACAAAAAATCAAAGCAATTGAAGTTCATTTGGCATGGCAAATGCATCAACCAAGTTGGACATCACAAGGTGTGACACAAATTGTCACACCTCCCTTAACATGATCATAAAACAGAAACTACAAATGGTAAAAATACCAAATCAACACCAAATTGTCAAGCCAAGAGTCTAGTTCCAACATGTCAAATTTCATGAGCATTGGATTAAAATTGAGCATTTCACAAATGAAGAAGCAAGGCAATGTCAAGATATGATACATGTACACAAACCCTAGCACCAATTATTTTCCAGCCATGCATAATTTATAAAATAATTTTCATAAAAAACTAGAGAGGATCAGGATCATCATGCAAAAAAAATCTCACAATTTTTGGATCAATTTTCCATTTGTTATGAATTTTGGAAGTCAAAGAAAATTAAAAAATGCATAAGAGAAGCATGTGGACATGAATGGAGAGAAATAGAAAATACACAAGACATTTGAATATATGTGTTGGAGCCAGGAATCGAACACGGAGCGAGTTTAAACTCAAATGCGCGCTACAGTCAAAACGACTGTGCTTTGGACCTAACCCTAACACATGCGCCAGCACAATTCAAAAAATCCGCAGGAAAACGAGATGAACTTGTGGAAAATTCCGCAGGAAGCGCTATGCGTTCCGCAGGTAAATGCATAGGTAAACTGGGAACATGCATGCATCATGAAGAACACGATGAATGTTCTTCATGCAATTTTCCAGAAATTCTCAAACATTCCAGAAATCAAAAATGATAACATCCTCAGGTAGATCTTGCATCATACATCAACAATCAACAAACATTTCATCAATAAACACACAAACATGCACGGATCGAAGGGAATAAGTTTCATCACCAAAACTTTGAACGCATGGATCTCACTCAATTATGCACGAAATCGTTCCAAACTTGTATCAGAATCACCACAATTCAAAGATCTACACGTTTAGCATCATGATTTACAAAATCAAAGAGGTCGAAAATGTAACCTCTTGATGAGCAGCTTTGAGTCCACGTGTTTCCAAGGCTTGGCAATGCTTAGATCTCCTTCCAGTATGCTTAGGGATGTAAATGATGATGAATTGGAAGCTCAAATGCTCTTAAATCAAGCCAAATCCTCAACTGCCATGGAAGCTTCAAAAGATGAACATGAACTTGTATGCAATGAATTCCTCTGTTTCCACGTCCAAAGATGCTCAATAATAGCTCAGGATGATGAATCCACCAAGGAAAAGTGATTGTGATTGAAGAAATTTGGAGAAAAAATGGTGAGAGAGAATTTTGAGAATTTTGTGAATCTTGATCTAGAATTGGGAAATGTGATTAATTCTGTTATGATTAAGCATTTATAGTCCATGCTAAACATGATTAGGAAAGGATTAAGGCAATGCTAATGGAATTAGTGAATTAGGGAGTGTAAATGCAAAAATGAGTTTTCACCCTATGCATGAAAATGCATGGTGAATAGTGCACGAATTTCCACTTAATTTCACTCAAAAATCTGTTTTGGAACCAATGGTGATGGTCACATGTGCAAATGATGTACAAAATTTAAATTCCAATTTTCCCTCCAAAAATCAAGTGAATTTCCAAATATTTATGTGAATGTAATTCATGCCATGTAATGCAAAATTTGGAAACTAGAGGTTAAAACAAGAACAATGCAAAAAGAGCCACTTGAATTGGAGTTTTGGTTGAGAAGTTATGCTCATTTGAAGTTCCATGTTCACTTTGTCAAGTTTTTATCATATCTCTTTAACCACACATGAGAAATTGATGATCTTGGACTTTTTGGAAACGAGAGAGAAAGATCTACAACTTTCATGTTTAACAAAATTTCATTTGAAGCTTTCTTGATGATGTAATCTTGAGTTGAAAACCTTTCCATTTTTGGCAATTTCAAATTACAGGTCACTTACTATTTTTGGAAAGTTATGTCCTGACTTTATTTTCTCCAATGTTGATGTTTGAAATGTCAAATGAGACTTGTTTGAACATGAATGAAGTATTTCCAATCACTTCCCACCTCCAAATCCAACAGTTGACCTTGCAGTTGACTTTTGCAGTTGATAGATGACTTGGTCATGCACAGATGAATTTGAGCCTCAACCTCTTGATGAAATGGCTCCAAAATGAAACCCTAGCTTATACAAGCTCAATAAAATCACATGATGATCTCCAACTCATGAAAACCTCATCTCCTTGAAAAACCCTGATTGGTATAATGCAACTGATTAGGGTTGACCAGAGGTCAAAACCCTAATCTCAAAGAATCTGATCAGGAATAATGAACTTTGAGGACAATGATGCAACCATGATGATGATGATGTACCATTTCAACCAAGATAATACCCAATCTCCTTGAGAAACCAAGAAACTCTAATTGAAGCACACACCTCAGATGATTGGTGATCAATTCAATAAGACCCTCAGGCTTGCATCTCTTACCCTCTCCATCTTCTGAGAAAGACCTAGGAGGATGACTTGCTTATTGTTTCCACATGATATGCAAAAATGCAATAACTAATGCCCTAAAACATGAGATGCAATATGATAAGCTAGTCCCAAGAGAGGAGGGCAAATTTTGAGGTGCTACAGCTGCCCCTATTCAATCCACTGTGAACCTGTCGATATGAACAACCTCGGCTTTCAGATGATCAGGGTGAAGAGTGATTGAATACCAAGAACAGACGAACAATTTGCACTCCGATGGGAAATAATTAACAATGCCTGTCAGAATCGGCGAAGAAGCAATCTCAAAAGAAGAATCCGTCTAGCACGGAAAAAGTCGGCCTGAATACCGTACAGAAATATTGACCTGTATACCAAAATAAATGGTAACACAGGAACAACCATGGCCTGATCACCGCTCATCAGTCTGAATACTGAGCATCATAGTATGAGAGTATTGATATCGGTCTGAACACCGAGAGATTGGCCTGAATGCCCAAAACTGGCCTGAATGCCATTTCGGTCTGAATACCGGAAAGCTGGCCTGAGTGCCACAAGCTGCATCGATCTGAACTTCGGAAGCTTCTTCGATCTGAATATCGGAAATTGGCCTGAGTGCCACAAGTACTTCGACCTGATCATCGGAAACTTCTTCGATCTGAAAATTGGAAAATTTGGTCTGAATACCCACCTCGGTCTGAACACCGGAAAACTTGGTCTGAATACCACAAGTTCTTCGACCTGATCGTCGGAAACTTCTTCGATCTGAAAATCGGAAACTGGTCTGAATACCCACCTCGGTCTGAACACCGGAAAACTTGTCATGCCTGTCAGCACCGGCAGAAATAATGAATAGTGATAAACGAGGCGGCACGCGTGCCAACGACCCATGCCGGGGATAACAAGCCATGAACCGGCTATTCTCTATTCAACCCTAGCCAACGAACACTTTGCGCTTAGCTGGGGATTATCTCTTTCTCTTTACTTTCCTTCTTTTTTGCACCCCGAAACTCCTCTGATTATCATTCCGTCTCCGCCCGACAGAAGCCCTTCCTCCAATATCGCACTACTGGGGAATACTGTTGATTAAAATCACAATGCCAAACTCCTCGGAGTAACGCCTTCACCTTCTGGCGAAACCACCTCTTAAACAATAACCACGGCTTGAGACTAGCTTATGCTTGCAATGCTGATGCATGATATTTTTTAGCGTAATGCTCCATAACCATGGAAATGCTACGCAATTTATTATGCAATATGCTATGCTTATCTACATGATGAATGCATAAAAAGTATCCCCCTCAAGGGACTCTCCCGGGGAGCTCGAGGCACTCTGCTGAGGAACTCGACAACACTCCAACCTCCACCCTGCTGGGGAATATCACCGCTGCTGGGGAAAGGACCACCTTTACCAAGGATGACCTCCACGGAAACCCGATCCACTTGGGGACTTCGCTGGGGAATAAACCACCAACGCACTCTGTGGGGAAAACAATAATCTTCGACTCGCTAGGGAATAGCAGTCCCGACTCTGCTTGGAGAAACCACTACCAATAGATACCTCCGCTGGGGAAATAGCAACCTTCGGGCCTGGCTGCTGAGGAAACACCGATCTAAAACCTGTTGGGGAGATAACCACCCCGACCCTGCTAGGGAAGACTCGGACCTTGAATCTGCTGAAGAGGTAACAATCCCAACTCTGCTTGGGGAAACAAGGAAATTCTGGCGCAGAACATCCGTCGACTCGTCGAACCCTGGTATTCAACATCCAAATCCTAATGTCAGCTTTCCACTTTTGAGAGTTCCCAGACTCGTCTGGACTTTTCTGATTCATCACCTTGTATTCCCGACGTCTCCGTACTCCACGGCGATCGAACTCCTGGGATTCATACAGACTTTCCAATCTCGGACTTTGAAGAGTCTTCTTGATTAATATCCAGGATCGTCGTACGTCTTTCGCCGTCTTTCCACGATTCTTCGATCTCTTGTCCCTGATTGGACTCCACGGGGATCTTTTGTCAAAAGCTTCATCTCACAACCTGCAAATGAGTGAAAATATCTAACAGCACCTGCAAAAGAGATCGTTAGACAAAAACGTGCCCTAGGTATGCCAAGATTTCAACACCTGAGTCACTCAACCTTCCGAATAAGATTTCAAGTTTCAATCTTATAAGCATGCATTGGAAGGGACCTATATGTCTTTAAAATGCAAGATTCTTTATCACAAACAATTGGATGTTTTTGCAATCAAAGCGGTAATGAAAACAAAAACAAAATTATCTGACTGAATACGCATTTTATTGATTGAAAAAGTGTGGCTCACACTGAGCAATACAAAGGAAGCAATTCCTGAAAAGAGGTAATTGCGCACAAAACGAAAAATCTATCCTAATGGCAATGTGAAACCGTGATCTCATCGAGTTCCAACTCGGTTACACCCCATATGTCCTCAGACTCTCCGTGCTTTCTGCCTTCTGATCAAGACGTTTCCGACTGATCCCTACCGGGGATTATCCATGTCATACCCAAAGTACAAACGATCATGCTAGACGCAGTTGTTCGTTTCAATCCCTCTTTTGCCTGGACCGCCCTTTCGGGTTTTCAGTCCACCGGGATACCCTTTTTTCCCCAAGCCGCCTTTTCAGGTTTTCGACTTGCCAGGTGTACACTTTTCTTTTTATCCCTAATTTTTGCCCGAACCTTTTCATCATTTTTCTTTGGTTCGCCGGGATGCCCATTTTTGCCTGGACTATTTTATTCTTTTCGTCCAGCGGGTCTCTTATACGAAGTATTTTTTAACTGCGTCCGCATTCACAGGGGATGGAAAATCTACGCCATCCATGGTCGTCAACAACAAAGCTCCGCAAGAGAAAACCTTCTTGACCACGAATGGACCTTCATAATTGGGTGTCCACTTGCCCCTTCGATCGTTTTGAGGAGGAAGGATCCTTTTCAGCACCATATCACCCACGTGATACACACGAGGTCGCACCTTTCGGTCAAATGCACGCTTCATCCGCTGCTGGTATAACTGCCCATGACAAATGGCCGCCAGCCTCTTTTCCTCGATCAGGCTCAACTCTTCATACCGAGTTCTTACCCATTCAGCCTCTTGCAACTTCACGTCCATCAAGACTCTCAAAGAGGGAATTTGAACCTCAACCGGTAGCACCGCTTCCATTCCATATACCAACGAGAAAGGCGTTGCCCCAGTAGATGTACGCACCGAAGTTCGATACCCATGCAATGCAAACGGCAACATCTCATGCCAATCCTTATAGGTCACAACCATCTTCTGCACAATCTTCTTTATATTCTTATTAGCTGCCTCAACCGCCCCATTCATCTTCGGACGATAAGGAGAAGAATTGTGATGCTCGATCCTGAATTCCCGGCACAGTTCTGCCATCATCTTGTTGTTCAAATTAGAACCATTATCAATAATGATTCTCTCGGGAACCCCATATTTGCAAATAATGTCTCTTTTTAGAAATTTGGCGACGACCTGCTTCGTCACATTTGCATAAGAGGCTGCTTCCACCCACTTGGTGAAGTAATCAATAGCCACCAATATGAACTGATGCCCATTCGAAGCCGTAGGCTCAATCTTCCCAATCATATCGATGCCCCACATAGCGAACGACCACGAAGATGACATCAAACTCAACGGATTTGGAGGCATGTGCACCTTGTCAGCATAAATCTGGCATTTATGACACTTCCGCACGAAATTGAAACATTGGGCCTCCATTGTCATCCAATAATAACCTGCCCTCAGCAACTTCTTCACCATCGCATTCCCACTGGCATGGGTACCGAACGACCCTTTGTGAACCTCTTTCATCAATTGGCTTGCTTCTTTATCATCAACACATCTGAGCAAAACCCAATCGAAATTTCTCTTGTACAAAACCCCGTCCTTATTCAAGTAGAACACCATAGCCAACCTCCGCAGAGTCTTTCGGTCCTTTTTAGATGCTCCCTCAGGATACTCTTGGGTCTCCAGATAGCGCTTGATATCGTAATACCACGGCTTCTCATCATCAGGCGCTGTATCAACAGAAAATACATAAGCCGGTCTATCCAAACGTCCCACCTCAACACTGGGGAACTGATTCCACCACTGCACCTTAATCAAGGCAGCCAGAGTAGCCAAAGCATCTGCTAAAGGGTTCTCTTCTCTAGGCACATGATGCATTTTCACCTTGGTGAAAAACATCAATAATCTCCTCGTATAATCCTGGTATGGAACTAAATGAGATTGATGCATATACCATTTTCCGTTAACTTGGTTCACAACCAAAGCTGAATCTCCATATATAACAAGGTTTTTGATTCTCAAATCAATCGCCTCTTCAATCCCCAAGATACAAGCTTCGTATTCAGCCACGTTGTTGGTGCACTCAAATGTTAGCCGGGCAGCAAAAGGAATGTGGGATCCTTTCGGCGTAACCAAAACAGCACCAACACCACTACCATTTACGTTAACGGCCCCATCAAACATCAGAATCCATTCGGATTCAGGGTCAGGCCCCTCTGTCGCATTACGCGAAAAAACCGGCGGGAAACAAGAACAACAGAGCCGCCACCGTGCGTTATTTATCCCAAAAGAGGGAAAGGAAACGCTCGAAGTAAACCTGGGAAAGGATATGGTCTCGCGACCAAAGAGAATGGGATCGGGAGTCGGTTATGCGAAGGGAAGGTATTAGCACCCCTACGCATCCGTCGTACTCGACGGGATCCGCGCACAATAGAAAGGAAAATGGTTGCTATAGACACTGCTCACACACACACACACTGGCTGAGAGAGACACAAGAAAACAAACAAGACTGAAACTGACTCGGCAGGATACCGCATCCTGGGCCTACTTAGTCTATCAAGCATAGACATCAGAGTCGAAGTAGTTCAGACTGGGGAAACGACACATGCTCGCTAGGATATCGCATCCTATGCATACGTATCTCCTCGGACGAAGGAGAATCAGAGCATTCGTAGCTCGACTAACACGCACACAAACAAACACAGGCAAAGGCAAACGTGGAGCCTGAATGCCAATCACTGGACTTACATCAGCATCCGATCCAAACACACACACACTGGAACCCAAATGCCACTCGATGGACTTACATCAGCTTCCAAGCACACAACAACATAACAAGTTAATAGGGAGTCGGGGACTCGAGCCTATAACTGTCAAGCACACACTCAAACAAACAGACAACGAATTGCTAAGGAGTCAGGCACTCGAGCCTGGCAACTGTCAAACAACACACACAAAAATAAAAAAGGGCGCCCGGAGAGATCAGCTCATCTCCTGCCTACGTACCTCATCTGGTATGAGGATCAGGGCGACGTAGTTCCCCTACGCAGGGAAAAAGGACTAGCCTAACCAGATAACAGAGGGAGACACAACTAGGGAGACTACGACTCGAGCCTAGATGTTATCATGCAAAGTCGTCCCTAAGTTAAGGTTTCTAGCTAACTGGCACAGGGAGCCAGCCTATCCTAATCATGACTTGCACAGGAAGCAAGCCACACACACACTTAACTTGCACAGGAAGCAAGCCAAGCAAAACCTAACTTGCACAGGAAGCAAGTCTAAACAAACATGCAAGCACAGATAGCACACACTATACACAAGCAAGGGGCTCAAACAAGGTTAGGTTTTAGTCGAGGGGTCATATCAACCTCAACAAACAAACCACTGGAATTGGGTTAAAAGTGCTCTTAACCTTGACATTGAGAGCCAAGGTGAAGCAGATGAAAGGAGATGAGGGGTGTGCCTCATTGCTCTTATCCCTGGCCAGGGAGAGCATTTGAATATCAGAAGGTGTGGGAGTTCAGAAAGTAGGAACTCTCTCCACAAGTTAGACTCTATAGATCTTGGGCTTTTACTCACTATGCATCAACACAGGTAGTGTGAGCAAGGTGAGTGACACACAGATTAGCAGGGGATAGATTGCTTATCCCTTGGGTTCTGCCAATTGCCTCTTCACTTAGGAGGTCTTTGAGTATGTACAAGGACAAAATTTAAACAACCACAAACATTGCCTCTTAAGGAGGACTTCAGACAGTTGCCTGGCCAAGTAACAGGCCAGGTCTTCCAGACTACATGAAGATTAGAAGTATACCTCAATGCAAATTGCTTAACAAGCAAAGCAAAGCAAAAGTTCACAAGGAACTGAGCAACTAAAAGCACCTGAAATAGTCAAGCAGACATTAGTATACAACTTCAAGATTAAAGCAAAAGGAAACAGATCAACAGTCAATCATAAGCAAGTGAATGTGCAAGGCACAGGGCTCAAGGCATGTGAGCCAAGCAACCTACAAAACAAAACATGTTAGTCATGATAAACAAACACACAAAACCAATTTGTATTGGTCTCAATGGATAATTGTTGGTCAACCTGAAAACATGAGCTCAAATGTGAGTAACAGGACCACTAGGACAAGCCTAGGGTCAAAAGGGAATGAAAACATTAAAACAGCAAGTGGCAAGCATCCAAAATCATGTTCAAACAATCAAGAAACAATACCAATTGGTTTCACTTTCATATCAATCATCATCATCATTTCATGAACAAGTTAGGTCAAGGTATTGCAAACAAAAGCTCATAGAAGTCAACAGCAAGACTTAACTCAAAAGCAATCTCAAACATTTCCAAAAATCACCAAATAAATCATGATCAATCACAACCCATAGCATGGTAAGCATGTCAAATTTAATTTCATTTGGACAAGTAGAAGATAGTCAATGAAAATAAGAAAGGCAAAACAATTTTGAACATGCTCAAAGAAGTCAACCAAACATGCATCAACTTGAAAAATTCATAAATCAGGGATGGCATATGATAAATGAATGGGACTAAAACCATGGCAAAGCTTAAGATGTCTAGTAATCATATACCAAATTTCATGTCCATCTAATAAAGTATGAGCATTTCACAAAACAAATGGGGACATGTGTCACAAAAAATCAACATATAACCAAACAGGGGACAAAAATCTCAAACAATTGGAAAATACCATAAACAAATCCACAAAAAATCACATGTAAACTAGACATACTCAAGTGAATTCATGCAAAAAATCAATCCATTTTGAGGTCAAGAAGCATGGCTATGAAAATCATCAAGTTACACATCAATGGTGTGACACAAATTGTCACACCCTACTTCAAAAAATCATAACTTAATGACCAGAGATTATAAATTCATGAACTCTATACCAAAATCACCATGGATGTGTCTAGTTTGTGCATAAAAAATTTCAAGGCCATAGGATAAAGTTTCACTATTTCACAAAGGATTTGGTAAAAGGTACAAAAAATGGATACATGTCACAATCCCTAATACCAATTAAAAACCAACCATCCAAAAATTCTGGAAAAAATGTGACAAATAAGTAGAGATCATGATGAATCAAATTCAAAAAATCCCATTAATTTTGGATCAAGCATGATGGAATTATGAATTTTCAAAGTTTGGGCATCAAATGAAATTAAAATTGAGAAAAATAAATGAAATAACATGATTTTAATGGGTCAAGGGCACGACAGTGGCATTTTTGTGAATACTGAAGCCACTAATCAAAACGCAGCGTACAAGGCCATGAAACGGAATAATTTGATTGGCCAGGCTTAATGAAACAGGGCCATGTCATGCAGTGCACGTGAAATTCTGGGCAGAGGCAAGAAAATTAGGGTTTATCAACAGTGTACAACTTCATCATCTTCCCAAATTCGATTCAAAAATATTTTTCCAGAAATTGAAATTAGGTATACCAAAATGACCAGCAAGCATTCAGCATTACAAATCCACCATCCATTTTCACTAAATCAAGCTATTAAGGAAGCATCGTGTGAAAACATCAATGAACATCAACTTTCAAATCAACAAATCTTCAAGCATACTCAACCATTTTTAAAAACAAGACTACCAATGAAATCAGCATGCAAAGGCCTTTCTAAAACATATCAAGATTTATCAAATGGTGTTGTTCGAAATCTTACTTGATTTTGAAGAAATTAGTGAAACAGTGAGGATTTGGCTTGGTCTTGTTGAAACAGTTGCTCTACAGACCTCCAAATGATGAATGATGAAGTTTGCTTGGCTCAAGAAAGCTTGGTTTGGCTCCAATCCCAATCTGCCATTAATGAAGCTTGGATAAAACAGTCACGAAAATGCTGCTACAGTTGTGAAATGAAGCTTGTAATGGGCTCAAAATGGTGAGTAGATGATGTAGCAAGCAAGGCAATGTTGTATCCTTGAGATTTTTGACAGAATTTTCAAAATGAGAGAAAATGAGAATTTGAGAGAGTGAGATTTTCTGTTTCTAATTGTGGCTGCTAGGGTTGCAAAATGGCAGAGAAATGACATATATACTTCTGTTTTAAGTTTACTAATTGAGTGCTAAACACAAATTAGTTTAATTGTAAGTTTTGCTAAATGACCACTTGTGTTCCAATGGTGAGGTGCAAGGGTAAAAGCCACGAAATTGGGCTTGTAACACAACCAAAACAACATATCTGAACATATTTGAATGGCAAAAATGGTTGGAAATGGTTAAATTGAAGTTTCACTTTTTCACCTCTCTTGAAAATTAATTCATGTAAGTGCCAAAAAGGCCATTTTGATCCATGAGGTTTTGGTGCATGAGGGTTACATATTTGGAAAGAGGAGGTCAAATGTGACTTGTTGGAAAAAACCCCACCCAAATTGGCCAAATGGTTTGAGAGATGTGGCCTTTTGAAGTTCAAGAATTTTTGAAAATGAATTGATCATAACTTGCCAACCATACATGGGAATTGAGAGTTCTTGGACTTTTTGGAAATGGGAGAACAAGATCTTCAACTTTCATGTTGGGCAAAAATTCATTTGAAGCTTTTATCATGATGTAAGTTTGGGATCAAGAAGTTTCCATTTTTGGCAAGTTTCAGTTACAGGTCCAGTTTCTATTTTTGGAAATTTCTGATTTGGCTTCAAATTCTTCAATGATGATGTTTGACATGTTATATGAGGCCTATTTGGACATGAATAAGCTCTCTCAAACCAAATCCAACCAACAAAATCATAAAAACAAACCCAGTTGACCAAGTTTGACTTTTTAGGGTTTCTGACTGACTGTGCATTGACTGATGACTTCTGAGCATCCCATCCTTGACCAAAACATTTCAAATGGATCCCCAAGTCATGTGAACATGTTGGATCAACCCTAGGGCCTTGGCTCAATGAAAAACACACTTGCTTGCTTGACTGACTGATCTCCTTACTAGTTTGACCTAATTCCTCTGATGATCTTGCACTTGGGCAAAAGGGACAATGCAATGCTATGCAGTGGACCATGTTATGTTATGACCTAATATGAGAATGTATGTACAATGATAGGTGCAAATTTGAGGTGCTACAGCTGCCCCTATTCAATCAGCTGGAAACCCGAATGGATGATAGCAATGGCTGTCAGACTTTCAGGGTAAACAGGGATTGAATACCAAAGAACCGTAGAAATTTGCACCGACCGGATATAATACAAAAGGGACCACATCATTTACCGATGACAACTGCATGACAACTTCAGAAAAACAAAACCATTTACCGATGGTTAAAACTTGATATTTACCTATATCAACTTCAGCAAAAACCATTTACCGATGGCTGCTGGGAAAACAACTTGAGAAAAGCGAAAACCATTTACCGATGGTTAAAACTGGAAACTTGATATTTACCGATATCAACTTCAGCAAGACCATTTACCGATGGCTGCTGCAACTGGGAATTCGATATTTACCGATATCGAGGAAAACTGGGCCATTTACCGATGGCATCTCTGCTTGGGGAGGAACAAAAACTTTGTGGTGGAACCAGACAAGACGTTTACCGACGACTTCTGGGGATCTTGATTTTATTAACAAGAAAACAAAGCATGACCAGACATTTACCGATGACTGGGATGAGACTCGACGTTTACCGACATCGAATGATGATGTTTACCGACATCAAAAGAAATGACCAGACATTTATCGATGACTGGGGATGAGAAATTTATTGGGGAGAGACAAACAAATATTCGCAACCGGAAACCAAATAGGACATTTACAGATGACTCTACTGGGGATTTCTAGCTGGGGATTATCAGACATTTACCGATGACTGAGGGAAAGACTCGATGTTTACCGACATCGAAAGATGATGTTTACCGACATCAAAAATGACCAGACATTTACCGATGACTGGGTGAGACTCGATGTTTACCGACACCGAAACAATGGTGTTTACCGACACCAAAAGAAATGACCAGACATTTACCGATGACTGGGTGAGACTCGATGTTTACCGACACCGAAACAATGGTGTTTACCGACACCAAAAAATGACCAGACATTTTACCGATGACTGGGTGAGACTCGATGTTTACCGACACCGAAACAATGGTGTTTACCGACACCAAAAATGATAGAACACACGCGGGTGTTGACATGATACTTACTGGTATTACAAGAACGGACATCTTAGATATGTCAAGGCAAGGTTGATCACTTGCTGGGAAATTACTGAGGAGAAACAAACTTTCTGTCACCATCGGGTGAGGAAATAAACCTCTGTGGGGATATCAATTCTGAATGCTGTCGACGCAACTGTAGCAGACGTGCTGTGCTGATGTTGAATAAAGATGATCCGCCTCTGCCGGGGATATTTCCTGATGGGGGGTTTCGAACACATGAATGCATATGTTTGAATTTTTCTATGGTGCAATGCTCCATATGGAATGGAAATGCTACTCAGTTTGAGGATGCAATGATTACTATATGCAATGCAATATGATGAGAATTCCACTGGGGAATACACAGGACGACTGTGCTGAGAAATCTTCAATACAATTCCACTGGGGGAAGACAAGGTAACTTGCTGGGGAACCAACAATACAAATCCGCTAGGGGAAAACAAGGTAACTCGCTGGGGAGTAATGAAGCAACTTGCTATGGACAAAAGTACATTGTTGGGGATATCCCAATCAAACCACAAAAAACTCCGCTTGGGGAAATAACTGTTCCGCTGGGGAAGATAAACCAGGTAACTCTCTGGGGATAAGGCTCATACAAACCTCAGATACGATAAACTCTGCTTTGGGAAATATCTGTTACTCTGCCGGGGACGACCCACATAATTCACAAGTAGAATCAACTCAGCTGGGGGTGCAGGTATCGACCTGCTATGGAAACTCGTCCCATCCACTGGTAGGATGAACTCTGCTGGAGAAATGATTGCTTCGCTGGGGAAGACTTAACCAATCTATAGCTAGGAGAATAGCTCTGTTCTGGGAAATAACTGCTGGAGAATGATTACAGGTGACGACCTGCACAACGGAAAAACAGATGCCCCAGGGAATATATGGACAAGATACGCTCAAGTGTCCTCAACATTCAAAAATGATTTTCAAATGTTTTAATCTTTTTCACGTTATTGTTTAGCCTTCATGTTTTTAGATGCAATGTTTATCAAAAATTCGGACGTTTTTGCAAACAAAACAGTAAAAGTAAAAACAGGAGAGCAATTTATCTGAATAACGACTTTTATTGATTGAAAATGTGCCTGAAAAGGCAAATACATTGGGAAGCAATTCCTAGAAAGAGGTAATTGCGCACAAAAGGAAAATAAACTATCCTAATGGCAATGTGAACACGGCATCCACTGTTTCCCAACTCTGTTATAACTCATAGATCATCAATTTTCCTCCCACTCCTTGCTTTCTGAGAAGACTGACCGGACCGATCACATCTTTCGAGATGGCAACTGACGAAGCAAGATGAAGTACAGATAACTCAGACTGTAGTCTTCGCTTTAATCCCTCTTTTGGCTGGATCGCCCTTTCGGGTTTTCAATCCAC
Organism: Lathyrus oleraceus; assembly: GCF_024323335.1. Lineage (NCBI taxonomy): Eukaryota > Viridiplantae > Streptophyta > Magnoliopsida > Fabales > Fabaceae > Lathyrus > Lathyrus oleraceus. The sequence continues at coordinate 315,776,084 of NC_066585.1, read as the reverse complement.
CGGGATACCCATTTTTGCCTAAGCCGCCCTTGCGGGTTTTCGACTTACCGGGTGTACAATTTTTTTTCATTTTTATCCCTAATTTTTGCCCGAACCTTTTCTTTCTGTTTTTTGGTTCGCCTGGATGCCCATTTTTGCCTGGACTCTTTTATTCTTTTTGTCCAGCGGGTCTATTTATGCGAAGTATTTTTTGACTACATCTGAGTTAACAGGGGAAGGAAAATCTTCACCATCCATAGTTGTAAGCATCAAGGCTCCACCGGAGAAAACCTTCTTCACAACATATGGACCTTCATAATTAGGAGTCCACTTGCCCCTGTTATCTGTACCGGGAGGAAGGATCCTCTTCAAAACTAGATCACCAGTTTGAAATGTCCGAGGACGCACTTTCTGATCAAAGGCTCGCTTCATCCTTCTCTGATACAACTGCCCATGGCACACAGCTGCTAACCGTCTTTCTTCGATAAGGCTTAACTCATTAAACCTTGTACGAATCCACTCGGCTTCGTCCAGCTTGACATCCAATAATACCCTCAGAGAAGGGATCTCCACTTCAATTGGTAGGACTGCTTCCATACCATACACAAGGGAGTAGGGGGTTTCCCCGGTCGACGTACGCACTGAAGTACGGTACCCATGCAAAGCGAAAGGCAGCATCTCATGCCAATCCTTGTACGTTACGACCATCTTCTGCATAATCTTCTCGATATTCTTGTTTGCCGCCTCTACAGCACCATTCATCTTCGGTCTGTAAGGAGAAGAATTGTGATGTTCAATCTTGAAATCTCTGCAAAGCTCCTTCATCATCTTGTTGTTGAGATTCGAACCATTGTCAGTGATGATTCTCTCAGGGACTCCATAACGACAGATGATTTCTTTCTTGATGAATCGGGCAACCACTTGCTTGGTGACACTGGCAAAAGAAGCTGCTTCCACCCACTTGGTGAAGTAATCAATCGCAACCAAGATGAAGCGATGTCCATTCGAAGCAGTTGGCTCGATCTTCCCAATCATGTCGATGCCCGACATGGCGAACGGCCAGGGCGAGTTCATGACATTCAACGGGCTTGGTGGTACATGCACCTTATCAGCATAGATCTGACACTTATGGCACTTCCGAGCATATTTGAAGCAATCGGATTCCATAGTCATCCAGTAATATCCGGCTCTCAGCAATTTCTTCGACATTGCATGACCACCAGCGTGGGTACCAAACGAACCCTCGTGCACTTCTTGCATTAACATGTCTGCTTCGTGTCTATCCACGCATCTGAGCAAGACCATGTCAAAGTTCCTCTTGTACAGCACATCATCCTGATTCAGATAAAAGCTTCCAGCTAGCCTTCTCAGGGTCTTCTTATCATTCTTCGACGCACCCTCAGGATATTCTTGAGTCTTGAGGAAGTTCTTGATATCATAGTACCACGGCTTTTCATCAATCGCAACAACAGACTCGGCTGCAAACACATACGCAGGCCTCTCGAGTCGGTTCACCGCAACATGTGGCACGTGATTCCACCAATGAACCTTTATCATAGAGGATAAAGTAGCCAATGCATCAGCCATCTGATTCTCATCCCGGGGGACATGGTACAACTTCACCTTCTTGAAGAACGTCAGTATTCTTCTGGTGTAATCTCTATACGGAATCAGATGCGGCTGGTTCGTATTCCAATCTCCATTGACCTGATTGATCACTAGAGCTGAATCTCCAAATATGTCAAGTGTTTTGATCCTCAGATCAATGGCTTCTTCTATCCCCATGATACAAGCCTCATACTCAGCTTCATTGTTGGTGACGTCGAATGTCAATTTGGCAGAGAAAGGTATATGAGCACCTTTGGGATTGATCAACACTGCCCCAACACCGTTACCGTTCATATTCACAGCCCCATCAAACATCAGTGTCCACTTGTCATCAGGATCCGGTCCTTCCTCGACAAGCGGCTCTTCATAATCTTTTATCTTCAGATACATGATGTCTTCATCAGGGAATTCAAACATCATAGGCTGATAGTCGTCGATTGGTTGCTCGGCAAGGTAATCTGACAGAATACTACCCTTGATGGCCTTCTGTGACGTGTACTGAATGTCATATTCTGTTAAAATCATCTGCCATCGAGCAACGCGCCCGGTGAGAGCCGGCTTCTCAAAGATGTACTTTACTGGGTCCATTTTAGAAATCAACAGAGTAGTATGGTTCAACATATACTGTCTTAGTCGGCGAGCAGCCCAGGCCAAAGCACAGCAAGTTTTCTCGAGCAGTGAATATCTTGTTTCACAGTCGGTAAACTTTTTGCTAAGGTAGTATATGGCATGCTCTTTTCGACCAGACTCGTCATGCTGCCCCAATACACACCCCATCGAGTTCTCGGTAACTGACAGGTACATTATCAATGGTCTCCCTGGAACCGGAGGAATCAGGATTGGAGGGTTCTGTAAATACTCTTTGATCTTGTCAAATGCCTTCTGACAATCATCATTCCATTTGATCGCCTGATTCTTTTTGAGTAGTTTGAAAATTGGTTCACATGTGGCAGTTAGATGAGATATGAACCTTGCAATGTAATTCAATCTCCCTAAAAACCCACGGACTTGCTTCTCCGTTTTCGGTTCAGGCATCTCTTGAATAGCTCTGACTTTTGCTGGGTCAACCTCAATCCCTTTTTCACTGACAATGAAGCCTAAAAGCTTCCCTGATCTCACCCCAAACGTACACTTGTTCGGATTCAGCCTCAGTTTGAACTTGACCAACCTGTCAAACAAGTTCTGCAAATTAACCAGGTGCTCCTCTTCCGTCTGCGACTTCGCAATCATATCATCCACGTACACTTCAATTTCTTTGTGCATCATGTCATGAAAGAGAGTCGTCATTGCCCTTTGATAGGTAGCACCGGCATTCTTCAGCCCAAATGGCATCACTTTGTAGCAGAACGTGCCCCAAGGTGTAATGAATGTCGTCTTTTCCATGTCCTCTGGCGCCATCTTGATCTGGTTGTAGCCCGAGAAACCGTCCATGAAAGAGAATACCGAGGATTGAGCCGTATTATCAACCAATACATCGATGTGAGGTAATGGGAAATCATCTTTCGGACTCGCCCTATTCAGATCCCGGTAATCGACACACATTCTGACTTTGCCATCCTTCTTTGGCACAGGAACAATGTTGGCCACCCACGGTGGATACCTGGTAACAGCTAGAAAACCTGCATCCCACTGCTTCTGAACCTCTTCCTTGATCTTGACAGCCATATCAGGACTTGTTCTGCGAAGCTTCTGTTTGACTGACAGACACTCTTCTTTCAGAGGTAACCGATGCACCACAATGTTTGTATCCAGCCCAGGCATGTCTTGATATGTCCAGGCGAATATTTCCACGTATTCTCTTAGCATCTCTATTAGCCTCCTCTTGACAGAGTCTTCTAAAGCAGCCCCAATCTTGATCTCTTTTCTGGCGTCCTCAGTACCCAGATTAACAATTTCCAACTCCTCCTGATGAGGTTGGATAACCCTTTCCTCCTGCTTCAGCAATCTGACCAATTCTGCGGGGAGTTCACAGTCTTCCTCACTCTCCTCTTCAGCTTGGTAGATGGGATTATCAAAATCATACTGAGCCATAGCAGAGTCGTTCACAGTGGATGCCAAAATATCACTTCTGCATGTTTAATGTTTTGTTTTTAGAAAAAGATTTCAATAAAGTCACAAAAACAAAAACCTTGCCATTTTTATTTTTTTTGAAAAAGTGAAAACAAAAATAGAAAGACCAAGATCTCAAAATTTGATTGCAAAACGTCCTTTATTTATGATAATCATTTAAACATGATGAGGCCCTACAATGAACCACTACGCCTTGGGCAGAACGTAGGGTTTTCATGCAAAATGAAAAAAACAAAGGAAAATTACTCTGTCAGAAGAGTAACTTGGACCACTTCTTCAGCCGTCCAATTGTTGATAGATTCCCCTGGTGCACAAGGGCGGACCCAGACGTCTACATCACAATCATCGTCACAGTCTTCACCATCAGTAGCAAAGACATCTCCATGGTTCATCAGCCCAGCGCTGGTAAAGGTGCTCGGACCCACACTCTGTTCTGCCTGAAGAGGCTCATAACCGATTCCAAACTTGTCTTCCTTGACCGGTAAGTCAACCATCTTTCCCCAGCCCTCAGCTCTCCCGGAGTCAACCACCTCCTTGGCTTGCTTGTAGGATGCAATCGAAGCACCTGGCTTCCTCTGCTCAGCACAAGCTACTCTCTCAAGCGCCACGGTCTCAAATGCCTGGCACAAGGTTTCATGGATCTCGCCATCTACCTCGACATACTTGAACGAGGACAGGTGGCTCACCAGAATCTCTTCTTCGCCACATACGGTCACAATCTGACCGTTCCAGACATATTTGAGTTTTTGGTGGAGAGTCGACGAGACTGCCCCAGCTGCGTGTATCCACGGACGCCCCAACAAACAGCTATAGGCGGGCTGAATGTCCATCACATAGAAGATTACATCAAATACTTTCGGACCTATCTTCACCGGCAAGGTAACTTCACCAAACACAGACCGTTTGGATCCGTCAAATGCACGCACAATGAGGTCATTGGGAGTGAGCACAACTCCCTCAACGTCAATCTTCTTCAAAATCTGCTTCGGTAGGACATTCAGGGACGACCCGGTGTCTACCAACACGTGAGACAGAACAGCACCTTTGCACTCCATAGTGATGTGCAAGGCTTTGTTATGATTACGACCCTCAGGCGTCAAGTCTAGGTCAGTGAAACCTACACCATGCCTGGTGCTCACGTTGGCTAGCACACCCTCCAGTTGGTTGACGGAGATCTCTTGCGGTACGTATGCCATGTTCAACATCTTCAGCAAGGCATCACGATGTGCCTCTGAGCACAACAGCAAAGAGAGTATTGAAATCTTAGACGGAGTCTGGTTGAGCTGATCTACTATCTTGTAGTCACTCTTCTTGATAATCTTCATGAATTCCTCGACGTCTTTTTCAAAAGAACCCTCAGCCTCCTTCTGAACCGGTTCCTCGTCAACCACAACCTGTTTACCCTTAGCCCTAGCAGACGCCTCAGCATTAGCATCTCTCAATGGCTGAGGAGCAAACAGTCGTCCACTCCGGGTAAAACCTCCTGGTCCACCGACATTGTCCACCACAGGACTTGCAACCACAGGAGTTCTAACCGGTGCACTGATAGTCACAGGCGCTTGAGCTGCTGGCCTTATCTGATTGTCAGGCCTCCGATTGCTGCGGTAGGCATTGTCATACCTCCAAGGAACAGCCCTACTATTCTCAACTGGTCTTCTGCCAGACGCAACGATAGTAGTCGGAGCACTGATGGTTACCGGAGCAGGAATGGTAACCGGAGCGGGAATGGTAACTGGAGCACTGCTTGCTGCTGATGTACCAACAACCCCTCGTCCTCGTCCTTCAGACGGCTTAAAATAAATGGTGACAGTAGATACTGACCCATTGTCTTTAACGGCCCGACTAAACTGGAGACAACCTTCATCAATTAATCTTTGAATACCAGCCCTCAACTGGTCACAACCATCATTAGCTTCAGAACAACCCAAACAGTCTTCACCACAGCCTGGGTAAACACCCCCCTTCAACAGACGGTCTTTCACAACTGATAAAGAAGTCTGAACATCTTCAACATTATTAACCAGATTTTCAGCTTCTCCTCCTTCAATATTGTTTACCCTATGCCCACCATGTTGGGGCATAGGATTGTTCACCACATTCGGTACCGGAGCAAAGTTGATCGCCTTGGCATCGATCAAATCTTGTACCTTGTGCTGGAAAGCCCGACATCTCTCAGTATGATGGCCTGGTGCCCCAGAATGAAAGTCACAGCGGACGTTCGCATCATAACCAGGAGGCAATACTGTTGGAGTAGCCATGGTACGCAATTCAACAAACCCTAACCGGAGTAGTTCGGGTAATAATTCGGCGTACGTCATTGGCAACGGGTCAAACCTTCTATACAACCAAGAGTCAACAGAAATCCGAAACAGAGTACAAACAAATGAATCCCATCCAACAAGCCTGGAGGTGATTCTCAACAAAAAAGAATCCCAGAGACGGAGTACAAACAAATGAATCCCATCCAACAAGCCTGGAGGTGATTCTCAACAAATACATCAAAAAAAATACGAACTAAGACAGACGGTCTTCTGGAATGAGGGTCTTCAGGTAATGGCACTGGTCTATCAACAGTGTGCATTCTGAACATTCTGGTAGAGGGGTGATCTTCTCTTCCAACTGTCTTCTAAGCTCCAAGACTTCTCCTCCAAGATAGTCCTCTGATTTCTGTCTCAAGTCTAGTTCCTTCTTCAACTGAATGTCTTTGTTTTTAAGTTGCTTCTCTAGGTCTCTGATCTTCTTTTGATAGTTGACTTCTGCTCTCTGCAGTCTCAAACACTCCCTATGCTCTGCATCCAACATGGACTCCATCTCCTCATAGGATCTCTTCTTGCTCCTGGCTCTGCTAGCATCCTCTCCTTGCACTTCCCTGAGTTGATGGGCCAAGTGCAACCTATCAGCTTTAGCTTTGTACAACTCCATCTGAGTGTCCTGCTCCTTCTCCCTCAAGCGGCGACTTTCCATCAGAGCTTGCTTATAGTGCTCAGCAGGCACACTATCAGCAAGAACCAAAGGTGGTTGCTCCTGCAACGGCTCCATCCTATCATAGGGTAGCAATAAGGTTTCCACTCTCTTCTTTACCCAATCGGTGTAATCGGGCATTGCAATGGCAAACCTTTTCCCTAAGACGGATCCATCCTTCACTCCAACAGATCTCCAGGCTCTTCCTATCTGCTCCAACCTAACAGGGTCATCTTTCTTCTCAAAATACACACTCTCAACTACTTCAGCTTCAAGCGGTCTTCTACTCATAACAAACCCTAACTGGCGAAGAGAAAGAACTGGATTATAGTTTATACAGCCCTTGGTCCCCACGAGTGGCACGTTCCGGAATTCACCACAACTCATAACAACATTCCGTACGTCCATCCGGTAAGATTGCCATCTGATGTCGTAGGATGTAAGCGACATGACCCTCTGAGTCCACTTAAGAGTGCTCTGGGTATCCACAAAGGGTCCACCAACATGCAGGAGTGACATAAACCATCTGAACAGGAGAGGTAGACAGCACCTGATGACTCCGCCCTTACCATGCCTACTGTGAATGGCGTAGTAAGTATCAGCTAAAAGAGTGGGGACTGGATTCCCTCTGATGAAGATAGTGATAGCAGCATAGTCGATGAAATTAGGCATACTTGGGAATAAGATGATCCCATAGATCATGGCAGCTAGCTGTGCGTGAAAAACTTCCCAATTCCCCTTCTCTGCTTCATCTCTAGCAATCCTCAACAGAAACTTCAATGGCAGACCCACAACTTCCCCACAGGGCTTCCAATTATCACATACTTCCTTGACACTCAACCGGAGAGCTCTGGCAACAACTCTGAAATCAACCTCCTTTGGGACGTCCAAAAAAGGTAGCTGATGCTGAATAGGGACACCCAACAGGATAGAATACTCCTCGAGAGTAGGCGCCAACTGGTAGTCTTGAAAGGTGAAACATCTGAGCTCCGGATCATAGAACTGAAGAAGTGTCTGCAGAGGTACCGGATCAACTACAGTCTTTAATAAAGTCAGAACATCTCCATACTGCCCAACAAAACCCTTCAGACGAACATCAGTCACAAGACTACCCAACTCGATCAATGAAGTCAAGGGCTCACGATGAAAGCTGTAGGAACAGGTCTTCCGCTTCGGCTCTGAGACTGTTGCCATCTCTATCAGTGAATCAAGCTCTGGAATGTACCTGAGAAATGATATGCATGCAGAGATTAGCTTTTTCTTTTTTTTTCTTTTTTTTTTCTTCTTTTTTTTTCTTTTTTTTTTGCGTTTCTTTTGAAAAATAAATATGCTATGATGCAAATGATGCAGACTGGACTGGCTGGTTGTGCAATCTCTGATCACAAGGTTGATGCTTCAGTCAAAATTCAGAACCCAAATCCAACTTGAAAAACCCAAGGTCAACTGAATACACTATTGTCTGAACCCGAAGTCACCAACAGAACCAAGAGTAACCAATGGTACCTGTAATAATGAACCCTTCCCCACTCACGGGTGTAGTCTAGGCCAGGGTAAGGTCGAGAGAAACGCAGCATAAATAACCTTTCGCAGAATACCATCATATACACACCCGAAGTATGTAACGACGATATCCCACCAGGGTCTGAACTGCTCGTGATATCAATGTTCCGCTAAGTGGCGCAATACCACCCGCTTCCCATGAATCACTCTATTCCTAATCATCCTAGATTTCACTCATGGTCTGGGTATTGGACCTTTTACCTCAACTGACTCCCACCCCACAAAGAAAAACAGACAACCAGCCAGGCAGAATGAATAATGAATATGAATGCAAACATAATTACAAACATAAATGCAAACAATAGACAATGAATGCAAACAGTAAATAATGAATGCAATAAATAAACACAGCACACAGCAACCAAAACCCTAACCTAGAGAGCGCTAGGAGAGACTCGCTTAGGGAAGATGGACCAGCACAGGTCAACTTCTCTTGTCCCCAGCAGAGTCGCCAGCTGTCGCATTACGCGAAAAAACCGGCGGGAAACAAGAACAACAGAGCCGCCACCGTGCGTTATTTATCCCAAAAGAGGGAAAGGAAACGCTCGAAGTAAACCTGGGAAAGGATATGGTCTCGCGACCAAAGAGAATGGGATCGGGAGTCGGTTATGCGAAGGGAAGGTATTAGCACCCCTACGCATCCGTCGTACTCGACGGGATCCGCGCACAATAGAAAGGAAAATGGTTGCTATAGACACTGCTCACACACACACACTGGCTGAGAGAGACACAAGAAAACAAACAAGACTGAAACTGACTCGGCAGGATACCGCATCCTGGGCCTACTTAGTCTATCAAGCATAGACATCAGAGTCGAAGTAGTTCAGACTGGGGAAACGACACATGCTCGCTAGGATATCGCATCCTATGCATACGTATCTCCTCGGACGAAGGAGAATCAGAGGATTCGTAGCTCGACTAACACGCACACAAACAAACACAGGCAAAGGCAAACGTGGAGCCTGAATGCCAATCACTGGACTTACATCAGCATCCGATCCAAACACACACACACTGGAACCCGAATGCCACTCGATGGACTTACATCAGCTTCCAAGCACACAACAACATAACAAGTTAATAGGGAGTCGGGGACTCGAGCCTATAACTGTCAAGCACACACTCAAACAAACAGACAACGAATTGCTAAGGAGTCAGGCACTCGAGCCTGGCAAGTGTCAAACAACACACACAAAAATAAAAAAGGGCGCCCGGAGAGATCAGCTCATCTCCTGCCTACGTACCTCATCTGGTATGAGGATCAGGGCGACGTAGTTCCCCTACGCAGGGAAAAAGGACTAGCCTAACCAGATAACAGAGGGAGACACAACTAGGGAGACTACGACTCGAGCCTAGATGTTATCATGCAAAGTCGTCCCTAAGTTAAGGTTTCTAGCTAACTGGCACAGGGAGCCAGCCTATCCTAATCATGACTTGCACAGGAAGCAAGCCACACACACACTTAACTTGCACAGGAAGCAAGCCAAGCAAAACCTAACTTGCACAGGAAGCAAGTCTAAACAAACATGCAAGCACAGATAGCACACACTATACACAAGCAAGGGGCTCAAACAAGGTTAGGTTTTAGTCGAGGGGTCATATCAACCTCAACAAACAAACCACTGGAATTGGGTTAAAAGTGCTCTTAACCTTGACATTGAGAGCCAAGGTGAAGCAGATGAAAGGAGATGAGGGGTGTGCCTCATTGCTCTTATCCCTGGCCAGGGAGAGCATTTGAATATCAGAAGGTGTGGGAGTTCAGAAAGTAGGAACTCTCTCCACAAGTTAGACTCTATAGATCTTGGGCTTTTATACACTATGCATCAACACAGGTAGTGTGAGCAAGGTGAGTGACACACAGATTAGCAGGGGATAAATTGCTTATCCCTTGGGTTCTGCCAATTGCCTCTTCACTTAGGAGGTCTTTGAGTATGTACAAGGACAAAATTTAAACAACCACAAACATTGCCTCTTAAGGAGGACTTCAGACAGTTGCCTGGCCAAGTAACAGGCCAGGTCTTCCAGACTACATGAAGATTAGAAGTATACCTCAATGCAAATTGCTTAACAAGCAAAGCAAAGCAAAAGTTCACAAGGAACTGAGCAACTAAAAGCACCTGAAATAGTCAAGCAGACATTAGTATACAACTTCAAGATTAAAGCAAAAGGAAACAGATCAACAGTCAATCATAAGCAAGTGAATGTGCAAGGCACAGGGCTCAAGGCATGTGAGCCAAGCAACCTACAAAACAAAACATGTTAGTCATGATAAACAAACACACACAACCAATTTGTATTGGTCTCAATGGATAATTGTTGGTCAACCTGAAAACATGAGCTCAAATGTGAGTAGCAGGACCACTAGGACAAGCCTAGGGTCAAAAGGGAATGAAAACATTAAAACAGCAAGTGGCAAGCATCCAAAATCATGTTCAAACAATCAAGAAACAATACCAATTGGTTTCACTTTCATATCAATCATCATCATCATTTCATGAACAAGTTAGGTCAAGGTATTGCAAACAAAAGCTCATAGAAGTCAACAGCAAGACTTAACTCAAAAGCAATCTCAAACATTTCCAAAAATCACCAAATAAATCATGATCAATCACAACCCATAGCATGGTAAGCATGTCAAATTTCATTTCATTTGGACAAGTAGAAGATAGTCAATGAAAATCAGAAAGGCAAAACAATTTTGAACATGCTCAAAGAAGTCAACCAAACATGCATCAACTTGAAAAATTCATAAATCAGGGATGGCATATGATAAATGAATGGGACTAAAACCATGGCAAAGCTTAAGATGTCTAGTAATCATATACCAAATTTCATGTCCATCTAATAAAGTATGAGCATTTCACAAAACAAATGGGGACATGTGTCACAAAAAATCAACATATGACCAAACAGGGGACAAAAATCTCAAACAATTGGAAAATACCATAAACAAATCCACAAAAAATCACATGTAAACTAGACATACTCAAGTGAATTCATGCAAAAATTCAATCCATTTTGAGGTCAAGAAGCATGGCTATGAAAATCATCAAGTTACACATCAATGATGTGACACAAATTGTCACACCCTACTTCAAAAAATCATAACTTAATGACCAGAGATGATAAATTCATGAACTCTATACCAAAATCACCATGGATGTGTCTAGTTTGCGCATAAAAAATTTCAAGGCCATAGGATAAAGTGTCACTATTTCACAAAGGATTTGGTAAAAGGTACAAAAAATGGATACATGTCACAATCCCTAATACCAATTAAAAACCAACCATCCAAAAATTCTGGAAAAAATATGACAAATAAGTAGAGATCATGATGAATCAAATGCAAAAAATCCCATTAATTTTGGATCAAGCATGATGGAATTATGAATTTTCAAAGTTTGGGCATCAAATGAAATTAAAATTGAGAAAAATAAATGAAATAACATGATTTTAATGGGTCAAGGGCACGGCAGTGGCATTTTTGTGAATACTGAAGCCACTAATCAAAACGCAGTGTACAAGGCCATGAAACGGAATAATTTGATTGGCCAGGCTTAATGAAACAGGGCCATGACATGCAGTGCACGTGAAATTCTGGGCAGAGGCAAGAAAATTAGGGTTTATCAACAGTGTACAACTTCATCATCTTCCCAAATTCGATTCAAAAATATTTTTCCAGAAATTGAAATTAGGTATACCAAAATGACCAGCAAGCATTCAGCATTACAAATCGACCATCCATTTTCACTAAATCAAGCTATTAAGGAAGCATCGTGTGAAAACATCAATGAACATCAACTTTCAAATCAACAAATCTTCAAGCATACTCAACCATTTTTAAAAACAAGACTACCAATGAAATCAGCATGCAAAGGCCTTTCTAAAACATATCAAGATTTATCAAATGGTGCTGTTCGAAATCTTACTTGATTTTGAAGAAATTAGTGAAACAGTGAGGATTTGGCTTGGTCTTGTTGAAACAGTTGCTCTACAGACCTCCAAATGATGAATGATGAAGTTTGCTTGGCTCAAGAAAGCTTGGTTTGGCTCCAATCCCAATCTGCCATTAATGAAGCTTGGAGAAAACAGTCACGAAAATGCTGCTACAGTTGTGAAATGAAGCTTGTAATGGGCTCAAAATGGTGAATAGATGATGTAGCAAGCAAGGCAATGTTGTATCCTTGAGATTTTTGACAGAATTTTCAAAATGAGAGAAAATGAGAATTTGAGAGAGTGAGATTTTCTGTTTCTAATTGTGGCTGCTAGGGTTGCAAAATGGCAGAGAAATGACATATATACTTCTGTTTTAAGTTTACTAATTGAGTGCTAAACACAAATTAGTTTAATTGTAAGTTTTGCTAAATGACCACTTGTGTTCCAATGGTGAGGTGCAAGGGTAAAAGCCACGAAATTGGGCTTGTAACACAACCAAAACAACATATCTGAACATATTTGAATGGCAAAAATGGTTGGAAATGGTTAAATTGAAGTTTCACTTTTTCACCTCTCTTGAAAATTAATTCATGTAAGTGCCAAAAAGGCCATTTTGATCCATGAGGTTTTGGTGCATGAGGGTTACATATTTGGAAAGAGGAGGTCAAATGTGACTTGTTGGAAAAAACCCCACCCAAATTGGCCAAATGGTTTGAGAGATGTGGCCTTTTGAAGTTCAAGAATTTTTGAAAATGAATTGATCATAACTTGCCAACCACACATGGGAATTGAGAGTTCTTGGACTTTTTGGAAATGGGAGAACAAGATCTTCAACTTTCATGTTGGGCAAAAATTCATTTGAAGCTTTTATCATGATGTAAGTTTGGGATCAAGAAGTTTCCATTTTTGGCAAGTTTCAGTTACAGGTCCAGTTTCTATTTTTGGAAATTTCTGATTTGGCTTCAAATTCTTCAATGATGATGTTTGACATGTTATATGAGGCCTATTTGGACATGAATAAGCTCTCTCAAACCAAATCCAACCAACAAAATCATAAAAACAAACCCAGTTGACCAAGTTTGACTTTTTAGGGTTTCTGACTGACTGTGCATTGACTGATGACTTCTGAGCATCCCATCCTTGACCAAAACACTTCAAATGGATCCCCAAGTCATGTGAACATGTTGGATCAACCCTAGGGCCTTGGCTCAATGAAAAACACACTTGCTTGCTTGACTGACTGATCTCCTGACTAGTTTGACCTAATTCCTCTGATGATCTTGCACTTGGGCAAAAGGGACAATGCAATGCTATGCAGTGGACCATGTTATGTTATGACCTAATATGAGAATGTATGTACAATGATAGGTGCAAATTTGAGGTGCTACAGCCTCCCCCGGGATCGGTTCCTCGCAATCTTTCGATTTGAGAAACATGATGTCCTCATCAGGGAACTCAAACTTTATTGGTTGATAATCCTCAATAGGTTGCTGGGCGAGGTAATCAGACAATACACTCCCCTTGATTGCTTTCTGAGAAGTATATTGTATATCATATTCGGTCAAAATCATTTGCCACCTCGCAACCCGTCCGATCAATGCTGGCTTTTCAAAAATGTACTTGATTGGATCCATCTTGGAAATCAATAAAGTGGTATGAACCAGCATATACTGCCTTAGTCGGCGAGCAGCCCAGACCAAAGCACAACAAGTTTTCTCGAGTAGTGAATATCTTGTTTCACAGTCGATAAACTTTTTGCTAAGGTAGTATATGGCATGCTCTTTTCGACCAGACTCGTCATGCTGCCCCAGTACACACCCCATACACCCCTCGAGGACCGTCAAGTACAGGATTAACGGTCGTCCCTCCACAGGAGGCATCAGAATCGGAGGCTCCTGCAAATACTCTTTTATTTTTTCGAATGCCGCTTGGCAATCATTATTCCACCTGACCGCTTGATCTTTTCTCAATAACTTGAATATTGGTTCACACGTGGCGGTTAGATGAGATATGAACCGTGAAATATAGTTCAATCTGTAACACCCCAAAATTTGCCCTTCTCATTCATGCATTCACTTTTTAGGTCATTTAGCATTTCATACCACATTGCATCATGTCAATCGGAATTAGCTCCAAGAAGCTCGGACATTATACAGGACACTTTGTGGGTTCTACTTAGACGATCAGTCAACACAAGGAAAAGACTTGAGGTACTACCAACAGGGCCAGATGGGGCCTATTCACCGTGCAAACCGCCAGGCTGGAAGAAGCAAGAATCTGCTGCTGAGCTGTCATGCTCGCTAGGCGAGCAGATGCTTCGCCTAGCGAAGAGCACTGTCATGCTCGCTAGGCGAGCAGATCCTTCGCTAGGCGAAAGGCGTGCATTTCAGAAAATATCAGAAAGATTTTGGGCTTGAGCTGTCCTCATTCAAAGCCCACAAGCTGCGAAATTTGGTCTATAAATACCAGAGTGGTCAATGAAATAAAGTGAACACTGGCTGAACAGAAAAGACCAGAGACTGGAGAAAGAAACCTAGGAACTACTCTGCAGCAACCTTCAGGCAGCTCTGAGAAGTTCACTCAACCTCACACAAACCCTAGTATTACTTTGCAGATCCAGCCGTACCGTTCAATCTTAATCAGTCTCTCTCATCAGGTATGCCTTTATTCCTATTACTTTACGCCTTGAGTTTGAATATTATGAATGTATGAGGTAATATCAGGTTTTGCCCACGGGTCCGAATAGGCATGAATGTGTAACAATACCTTGAATGTTTTAATCATTTTCGTTTATGAGATGGATACCATAGGGTTTCGGATCATAGAGATCGAGCTGTTATCAAGGAGGAATCCAAAACCCGCAGGCCTTCGCTAGCCGCTTCGCTAGGCGAGCCTATAGCGAAGCTTCGCTAAGCCTTCGCTAGGCGAAGCAGTCGCGAATATGACAGTATTTGCCGTTTCGTTCTGTTTTGTTCTCATCTGTCTTGTGTTGCCATGGCATTGTTTTCCCTAGATTTCATCTTGTTTGTCTAACCTTTCTGTTGAGTTTTCGTGAGGGCTCACATACTCTTGCAGGGATACCATTCGGAGGTTTATTCTGATTACTCGTACTGACTGATCTTCTTTGATGGTCTAGTTGGAGAGATCTCAGGGTTGCTAATCCTTTAATTGCTGTAACTTCGGATCTTTATCCGTGTGGTAATTTTTTCCCTTTCTCGTACTTTATCGCTTTCTTAGCTGGAAGACCTCGATAGGAGGCAATGTTTGAGCACCTTGGCGGCATTTTACTTTAAGATACATGTTTTGTGTGTTGTGATCGCTTCCCCATAGGATGCGAGGCTTCGTATAGTCTCCCGTCTGCATGCCAATTAAGGTAGCACTGTTCCTTCGCCTAGGACTTCCTTTTTGCATGCGCGTTCCTACAACGCAAACAAACCCTGAAACCCAAAGCAACACGTTTACTACTTCTACTACAGGTGAGTAAGTCTCCAAAGGTCGAGCATCCGGTAGATTGCGTAGTAACGTTGTTCGTCCAAAACCCAATCCATAACCCCGTAGTTAGCCGAACTACGGCTTGCTCTGATTCTCATTCCAGATGAGATACGTAGGCATAAGACGCGATGTCTTAGCGAGCACACATCCCCCCAACCCATAGGTCAGCCGAGCTACGAAGACTCTGATTCTCATATTCAGATGAGATACGTATGCAGTGGATGCGACATCCGCGCGAGTCATTTCTCTTAACCTTTTTTTTAGTAAACAGCACAAGATAAATCACACCCTTTAGACAAGAACCACAAAAGTGGATCCCGTAGAATACTATGGATGCGTAGGGGTGCTAATACCTTCCCTTCGCATAACCGACTCCCGAACCCAAGATTTGGTTGCAAGACCTTGTCCTTTCCTTTCCTTTTTCCAGGTTTACTTCGAGCGTTTCTTTTCCCCCCTTTGGGATGAATAACACACGGTGGCGACTCTTCTGTCATTTTCTTTCGCCGGTCGTTTTTTCGCGCACTGTATTTTTCAGGTTGCGACAGCTGGCGACTCTGCTGGGGACTTAAGAAGTTGATCTCTTGCTGGTCCATCTTCCCTAAGCGAGTCCCTCCTAGCTTGTGTGATTTCTTGTTTATTGGGTGTTCATGCTTTTGTACATTTATTTGCTTACTTGCTTGCATTCACCTGCTGTATCTGTTGGAGCTGTTGTTTGTTTATTTGTTGGGATGTTCTACGAGGGATAAGCCCATTACCCAGGCTTGAGTGTACACACAGGTTTTAGAGTGGATGATCATGAGGCTTGCGTGGCATGTTGCTACGTTAAGTCGTTCGTGAAGAACCACACCCAGACGAGGTTTCTTTTGGATATATTATGTCCTACGGATGTTCCGTAACGACATGATGTTCCTTTAGAAATTGTCGACTCTGGTGACCATTTCCCGAGAACTCAGTCGAGGCCTCTCCTCCGAGACGTGATTATGTTAGCTCTGGTGGGCGCATTCTCGCCGATCAATCCGAGGACCCCGAGACTGGGAACTTGCTTTAGGATGTCCTGTTGAGGGGAGTCAGTGGAGGTCTTTTATCCCGTAATAATGCCAAACCTTCAGTGGTAAACATATTATTCGCGACTGAAGGGCTGAAGTTGACGAACTTCTGTTCTTAGAACATACCAGTGAGGGGCGGGCTAAATTCAGGAAACCTTAACCTCCAACCAACCCGGTTTTCTGGAGCAGAGCTTTGATCTTGTATTATATTCCTCAGTGGTTTTCTCTTCAGACAGTGTAACCCGACAGATGTTCAAGCAGATACAGCAATCCTGATTGACATGCCACTACATTGCATTCACATCATCACATCATTTGCATTCATATCATTTAACACATGTTTATCCATTTCTAGGGGGTTTACATCTTCTTCTTGATTCTAGTCGGGGTTTTCTTCTTACACTGTTTATCAAATGTGAGACTGGAATCAAGGAGGTAGAATGCCTTTTGGAATTGATAAACATGTCATTGCATTTGCATAGTCATCCGCATATCTTGCTTAACAGGTACCGCTGCAGTGTTCTCATATTGTTTGGTGTCCCACTAGCAGGATAACTGACTCAGGCATTCACCGATACGGTACCCGAAGGAATCAACAGAGAGCGATCGAGAGCCTACAAGCAGAGCTCGCCGAGATGAAGATTCGCATGAATCAATTCATGGATTTGGTTCAAGGGGTGGCTCAAGGACAGCAGGAGCTTAGATTGTTGGTGCAGAGGGATCCCCCTACTACTCAACCGGAGACGTTGGCTGATCCTCCAGCTAGAGAGGCTAATAGTCCCAATGGACCGGGGCCTATCCCGATCCCGCATGTCAACCTAGATCAACAACCCATTCAGGATGGTCAAGATGATCAGTTCCCCTTGCTTCAGGAAGACTTTGGCATGGACCCCATGTTTAGAAGATTGGAAGAGAGGTTGAAAGCAGTGGAAGGACAGAATCTTCTGGGAGTAGATGTTGCTGACTTGGGGCTGGTCCCAGGTGTGAGAGTGCCACCGAAATTCAAGGTCCTGATATTTGACAAATACAATGGCAGCTCTTGCCCCAAAACTCACGTGCAAGCCTATTTCCGTAAAATGGTTGCATACTCTGATGACGAGAAGCTACTTATGTACTTCTTCTAGGACAGCCTGGCTGGGGCATCCTTGGAATGGTATATGAGGCTGGACAGAGCTCACATCCGTTGCTGGAGGGATTTGGCAGAGGCTTTCGTGAAGCAGTATCAGTATAATGCAGACATGGCTCCGGACAGAACTCAACTTCAGAATCTGTCTCTTAAAAGCAATGAGTGCTTCAGGGAGTACGCTCAACGCTGGAGGGAGACAGCTTCCCGTGTTCAGCCTCCGATGTTGGAAATGGAAATGGCCAACATGTTCATGAACACTCTGCCCGGACCTTACTTGGAGCGTATGGTAGGTTGCAATGCTTCCAACTTTGCTGATGTGGTCTCTACTGGAGAAAGGGTGGAGAATTACCTAAAGACCTATAAGAGTCAGAGTGGAGGTGGATCCTCATCAGGGGTGAAGAAGCCGTTCATTCAGGGACAAAAGAGGAGAGAAGGGGATGCAAATGCCATATCTTCTTATCAGAACAGGGATAACCGGAGGAATAACTTTCAGAATTATCATCTGCAACCGTATGTTGCGGCTGTGACCATTCCAGCTGCAGCACCACTACAACATCAACAACCACAACGTCAACCAGCTCAGTATCAACAGCAGCAGCAACCGGGTAACAGACCCGCTTATCAACAGAGGCAAAGGATGATGGACCGGCGTTTCGACACCCTTCCAATGTCGTACGCTCAGTTGCTTTCTAGTCTTCAACAACTACAACTTGTGCAACTGCGCACTCTGGCTCCTCCTGTTGGTAGACTTCCGGTGGGTTACGATGCCAACGCTAGGTGTAGCTTCCACTCTGGGGCACCTGGCCACAATATTGAGAACTGCAAAGCTTTTAAGCACGTAGTTCAGGACCTCATAGATTCAAAGGCCATCGACTTTGCACCGGTTCCAAATGTCGTCAACAATCCCATGCCACAACATGTTGGGGAAAATGTTAACATGGTTGAAGGAGAAGCCAAATCAGTTGTCCAGATATCAGCAATCAATGAAGAGGGTGGGGATAATGATTGTGACATTGACAACTGGGTGCGTCCGAGGATCCCGGGTGAAGTCATCAACAATTGGTCTTCTGAAGAGATTATCCATGTCACTCTTCTTGAAGAGTAATTTTCTTTGTTTATTCATGCATATCCAAGTCTTACGTTCCGCCCAGGGCGTAATGACTCATTGTAGGGCTCATCTATGTGACACTTGCATTTTTATCATAAATAAAGGACGTATTTTTGCATTCAAATATTTTGTTCCCTGTCTTTCTATTTGTGCAGTTTTTTTCAAAATAAAAAATGGCAATGTTTTGTTTAGTTTTCACTTCTTGTTCACACTCATGAGCACATACCATCACTCATGCAGATGCACATCACCGGATCCTATTGATAACATTTCTGCTACGGCTCGTTTCGACTTTGAAAATCCAATCTTTCAAGCTGAAGAAGAGGGTGATGAAGACTGTGAACTCCCTGAAGAGCTTACCAGGTTATTAAAACAAGAGGAAAGGGTTATTCAACCGCATCAAGAGTCTGTTGAAGTGATTAATCTCGGCACCGAAGACGCCAAGAGAGAAATCAAGATAGGGGTTGCTTTAGAAGACAATGTGAAGAAGGGGTTGATTGAATTGCTGCAAGAATACGTTGACATCTTCGCCTGGTCTTATCAGGACATGCCTGGGCTGGACACAGACATCGTGGTACACCGCTTGCCTCTCAAAGAAGGTTGTCCTCCGGTCAAGCAGAAGCTCAGAAGAACAAGACCAGAGATGGCTGTCAAGATAAAGGAAGAAGTGCAAAAGCAGTTGGATGCAGGGTTTCTAGCAGTCACCAATTATCCGCCATGGGTTGCAAACATCGTCCCAGTACCTAACAAGGATGGAAAGGTACGGATGTGTGTCGACTACCGGGATCTGAACAGAGCTAGCCCTAAAGATGATTTCCCATTACCTCACATCGATGTTTTGGTGGATAATACAGCTCAGTTCTTGGTATTCTCCTTCAAGGATGGCTTTTCTGGCTATAACCAAATCAAGATGGCACCAGAAGACATGGAAAAGACAACTTTCATAACCCCATGGGGCACCTTCTGCTACAAGGTGATGCTGTTTGGTCTGAAAAATGCCGGAGCAACATATCAACGAGCTATGGTGACTCTGTTCAATGATATGATTCATCATGAAATCGAGGTTTATGTGGACGATATGATTGCCAAATCTCAGACAGAAGAAGAACATTTGGTGAATTTGCAGAAACTGTTTGAGCGTTTGAGGAAATTCAAACTGAGACTTAATCCGAACAAGTGCACTTTCGGGGTGAGATCGGGAAAATTGCTGGGTTTTATTGTTAGCGGAAAAGGGATTGAGGTGGATCCCGACAAAGTAAAAGCGATACAGGAAATGCCAGAGCCAAGAACAGAGAAGCAAGTCCGTAGTTTCTTAGGGAGGTTGAACTACATTGCAAGGTTCATCTCTCACCTAACAACCACATGCGAGCCAATTTTCAAATTGCTGAGGAAAGATCAGGCTATCAGGTGGAATGAAGATTGTCAAAGGGCTTTCGAGAAGATAAAAGAGTATCTACAGAAACCTCCGATCCTTATACCTCCAGTTCCTGGGAGACCTCTGATAATGTACCTGTCAGTGACGGAGAACTCGATGGGGTGTGTATTGGGATAGCATGACGAGTCTGGTCGAAAAGAGCATGCCATATACTACCTTAGCAAAAAGTTTACCGACTGTGAAATCAAATTTTCGCAGCTTGAGAAAACTTGTTGTGCTTTGGCCTGGGCTGCTCGCCGACTGAGACAGTATATGTTGAACCATACTACCTTGTTGATTTCTAAGATGGATCCAGTCAAGTACATATTCGAGAAGCCAACTCTCACCGGAAGGGTGGCTCGTTGGCAAATGGTACTGACAGAGTACGATATCCAATATACATCCCAGAAAGCCATCAAAGGGAGTATTCTGTCAGACTATCTTGCTCAGCAGCCGATTGATGATTATGAGCCGATGATGTTTGATTTTCTAGATGAAGACATCATGTTCCTCAAGATGAAAGACTGTGAAGAGCCAGTTGTTGAGGAGGGACCTGATCCAAACGAAAAGTGGACTTTGTTGTTTGATGGGGCTGTCAACGCCAGAGGAAGTGGAATTGGTGCTGTCATTACAACTCCGAAAGGTGCCCACATACCTTTTACCGCTCGTTTGACTTTTGAGTGCACAAATAATGAAGCTGAGTACGAGGCCTGTATTTTGGGTATTGAGCAAGCCATTGATCTGAGAATCAAGACTCTGGACATCTTCGGAGATTCAGCTCTGGTGATCAATCAAGTGAATGGTGATTGGAATACTCTCCAGCCCACTCTGGTCCCCTACAGAGACTACACGAGAAGACTGTTGACTTTCTTCACAACAGTAAAATTGTATCATATACCTCGTGATGAGAACCAGATGGCAGACTCACTTGCTACTCTATCCTCCATGATCAGGGTAATTCATTGGAACCATGCTCCCAGGATCGATGTGATGCGCCTTGACAGGGCCGCATATGTGTTTGCTGCTGAACTGGTAGTCGACGACAAGCCTTGGTATCACGATATCAAGTGCTTTCTGAAGAATCAAGAGTACCCTGCAGGGGCATCCAACAACGACAGAAAGACTTTGAGAAGATTGGCAGGCAGTTTCTTCTTGAACAAAGACAATGTGCTGTATAAGAGGAACTTCGACATGGTTTTGCTCAGATGCGTGGACAGACACGAAGCGGACATGTTAATACAGGAAGTTCATGAAGGTTCCTTCGGTACTCATGCCGGCAGACATGCAATGGCTAAGAAATTGTTGAGAGCGGGTTATTATTGGATGACCATGGAATGAGATTGCTTCAAATATGCTCGGAAGTGTCATAAATGCCAGATTTATGCTGATAAGGTGCATGTGCCGCCAAATCCTCTGAATGTGATGACTTCGCCGTGGCCGTTTGCTATGTGGGGCATTGATATGATTGTAAAGATTGAGCCGACAGCTTCCAATGGGCATCGCTTCATCCTTGTTGCCATCGACTATTTCACCAAGTGGGTCGAAGCAGCATCGTTCGCAAATGTCACCAGACATGTGGTTGCCTGTTTCATCAAGAAAGAAATCATTTGTCGCTACGGGATTCCCGAAAGAATCATTACTGATAATGGTTCTAATCTCAACAACAAAATGATGAAGGAGTTGTGTCAGAACTTCAACATTCAGCATCACAATTCTTCCCCTTACCGCCCTAAGATGAACGGTGTTGTTGAGGCGGCAAATAAGAACATAAAGAAGATTGTGCAGAAGATGGTCATCACGTACAGAGATTGGCATGAGATGCTACCCTTTGCCTTGCATGGGTACCGTACTTCAGTACGTACGTCGATTGGGGCAACCCCTTACTCCCTGGTGTATGGTATGGAAGCAGTCCTACCTGTTGAAGTGGAGATTCCTTCTCTAAGAGTCCTGTTGGATGTCAAATTAGACGAAGCCGAATGGGTTCGGACAAGGTTCAATGAGTTGAGTCTTATCGAAGAGAAGCGAATGGCAACCATTTGTCATGGGCAGTTGTATCAGAGTCGGATGAAGAGAGCCTTTGATCAGAAAGTGCGTCCTCATTGTTTCCAAGTCGGAGATTTAGTGTTGAAAAGGATCCTTCCTCCTCAGACCGATCACAGGGGCAAGTGGACTCCTAACTATGATGGACCGTATATTGTCACCAAGGTTTTTGATGGTGGGGCCTTAATGCTTGCAACTATGGATGGTGAAAACTTCACTTCCCCTGTGAACTCAGACGCAGTTAAAAAATACTTCGCATAAAATAGACCCGCTGGACAGTAAAAAGAATAGTCCAGGCAAAAATGGGCATCCCGACGAACCAAGAAAATGAAAAGGTTCGGGCAAAAATTAGGGATTAAAAATGAAAAGATCGTACACCCGGTAAGTTGAAAACCTGAAAAGGAAACTTAGGCAAAAATGGGTATCCCGGTGGATTGAAAACCCGAAAAGGGTGATCCAGGCAAAAGTTAGGGATTAAGCGAATGACTGCGTTCTGAGTTAGTTCTGAATCTCATCTCATGTCGATGACTGGAAATTTTCGAAAGGTAGGAAACAGTCGAATCACCTTTTCAGAAGGCTGATCATCTGGAGGATCTTGAAGACGGGCAAGTCATAGCAGAATTGGAACCCAATAGAAATCCATTTCACATTACTGTATCAGTGTTTGCTTCCCCTGCTGAGTCATCTCTCGCAGATCGTGGTTTCCAGAACCACTATCGCTTTCCCCAACAGCAGGTTTTCAGTGTCGTTCTCTCCCTTGTCAGAATCTCGACATTTCATCATTGCTAGAGCACCGTGTGGCGGGTCATTTCCCCACATATTCTTTGTGCTGTGCATCTCCAACAGCCTTGCCAGGGTCCAGAAGATGGTGATCATTTCCCCAGCAGATCCCCTTGCCTCAGCTTGGCATTCTACCCAGCATGTCGCATCCCTGCATGTAGAATCATATTGCATTGCATTCTCCCAAATCGCGTAGCATTTCCATTCTCATGGAGCATTACGCCATTGAAAAATTCAGACATACGCATGTAAGCATAAAACATTCTCGGTATCCCAAGTGATAAGCTAGAAGTTGTTTCCAGTACTCAGACTGAAGATTGTTCATGACTCACCTTGGTTATCCCCAGCAAGTGTCACTGGCCCATGCGCCGCCTCTATTATCATTCCCTATTTCTGCCGATGCTGACGGGCATGAAGTTTTCCGGTATCAAGACCGAAGTGGCGTTCATGCCAGTTTTCCGATATTCAGATCGAAGTGGCATTCAGGCCAATTTTCCGATGTTCAGATCGAAGTGGCGTTCAGGCCAATTTTCCGATGTTCAGATCGAAGTGGCGTTCAGGCCAGTTTTCCGGTATCCAGACCGAAGTGGCATTCAGGCCAGTGTTCCGATATTCAGATCGAAGTGGCATTCAGGCCAATTTTCCGATGTTCAAATCGAAATGGCATTCAGGCCAGTTTTCCGATATTCAGATCGAAGTGGCGTTCAGGCCAATTTTCCGATGTTCAGATCGAAGTGGCGTTCAGGCCAGTTTTCCGATATTCAGATCGAAGTGGCGTTCAGGCCAATTTTCCGATATTCAAATCGAAGTGGCATTCAGGCCAATTTTCCGATATTCAGATCGAAGTGGCATTCAGGCCAATTTTCCGATGTTCAGATCGAAGTGGCGTTCAGGCCAGTTTTCCGATGTTCAGATCGAAGTGGCGTTCAGGCCAGTTTTCCAATGTTCAGATCGAAGTGGCATTCAGGCCAGTTTTCCGATGTTCAGATTGAAGAAGTTTCCGACGTTCAGGTCGATGCAACTTGTGGCATTCAGGCCAATTTTGCGATGTTCAGATCGAAGTGACATTCAGGCCAATGTTCCGATATTCAGATCGAAGTGGCGTTCAGGCCAGTGTTCCGGTATCCAGACCGAAGTGGCGTTCAGGCCAGTGCTCCGGTATCCAGACCGAAGTGGCATTCAGGCCAATGTTCCGATATTCAGATCGAAGTGGCGTTCAGGCCAGCCTCTCGGTGTTCAGACCGATATTAATAATCTCATATCTCCCGATGTTCAGATCGAAGTCATTTCCAGTATTCAGACTGATGAGCGGCATTCAGGCCATGGTTATTTTTCTGTGTTACCATTTATTTTGGTATCCAAGTTGACGTTCTTTTTCGGTATTCAGACTGACTTTCACCGTACCAGACGGATTCTTCTTTCAAGACCACCTCTTTGCCGATTCTGACAGGCATTGTTACTTTACTTCACTTCAGTGCAAATTTTCGGGCTTTTATTGTATTCAATCCCTTGATACCTCGAAAGTACGAAAGCCGCTGCCATCTTCTTCCCGGGTCTCTAGTTGATTGAATAGGGGCAGCTGTAACACCCCAAAATTTGCCGTCCTCATTCATGCATTCACTTTTTAGGTCATTTAGCATTTCATACCACATTGCATCATGTCAATCGGAATTAGCTCCAAGAAGCTCGGACATTATACAGGACACTTTGTGGGTTCTACTTAGACGATCAGTCAACACAAGGAAAAGACTTGAGGTACTACCAACAGGGCCAGATGGGGCCTATTCACCGTGCAAACCGCCAGGCTGGAAGAAGCAAGAATCTGCTGCTGAGCTGTCATGCTCGCTAGGCGAGCAGATGCTTCGCCTAGCGAAGAGCACTGTCATGCTCGCTAGGCGAGCAGATCCTTCGCTAGGCGAAAGGCGTGCATTTCAGAAAATATCAGAAAGATTTTGGGCTTGAGCTGTCCTCATTCAAAGCCCACAAGCTGCGAAATTTGGTCTATAAATACCAGAGTGGTCAATGAAATAAAGTGAACACTGGCTGAACAGAAAAGACCAGAGACTGGAGAAAGAAACCTAGGAACTACTCTGCAGCAACCTTCAGGCAGCTCTGAGAAGTTCACTCCGCCTCACACAAACCCTAGTATTACTTTGCAGATCCAGCCGTACCATTCAATCTTAATCAGTCTCTCTCATCAGGTATGCCTTTGTTCCTATTACTTTACGCCTTGAATTTGAATATTATGAATGTATGAGGTAATATCAGGTTTTGCCCACGGGTCCGAATAGGCATGAATGTGTAACAATACCTTGAATGTTTTAATCATTTTCGTTTATGAGATGGATACCACAGGGTTTCGGATCATAGAGATCGAGCTGTTATCAAGGAGGAATCCAAAACCCGCAGGCCTTCGCTAGGCGAGCCTGTAGCGAAGCTTCGCTAAGCCTTCGCTAGGCGAAGCAGTCGCGAATATGACAGTATTTGCCGTTTCGTTCTGTTTTGTCCTCATCTGTCTTGTGTTGCCATGGCATTGTTTTCCCTAGATTTCATCTTGTTTGTCTAACCTTTTTGTTGAGTTTTCGTGAGGGCTCACATACTCTTGCAGGGATACCATTCGGAGGTTTATTTTGATTACTCGTACTGACTGATCTTCTTTGATGGTCTAGCTGGAGAGATCTCAGGGTTGCTAATCCTTTAATTGCTGTAACTTCGGATCTTTATCCGTGTGGTAATTTTTTCCCTTTCTCGTACTTTATCGCTTTCTTATCTGGAAGACCTCGATAGGAGGCAATGTTTGAGCCCCTTGGCGGCATTTTACTTTAAGATACATGTTTTGTGTGGTGTGATCGCTTCCCCATAGGATGCGAGGCTTCGTATAGTCTCCCGTCTGCATGCCAATTAAGGTAGCACTGTTCCTTCGCCTAGGACTTCCTTTTTGCATGCGCGTTCCTACAACGTAAACAAACCCTGAAACCCAAAGCAACACGTTTACTCCTTCTACTACAGGCGAGTAAGTCTCCAAAGGTCGAGCATCCGGTAGATTGCGTAGTAACGTTGTTCGTCCAAAACCCAATCCATAACCCCGTAGTTAGCCGAACTACGGCTTGCTCTGATTCTCATTCCAGATGAGATACGTAGGCATAAGACGCGATGTCTTAGCGAGCACACATCCCCCCAACCCATAGGTCAGCCGAGCTACGAAGACTCTGATTCTCATATTCAGATGAGATACGTATGCAGTGGATGCGACATCCGCGCGAGTCATTTCTCTTAACCTTTTTTTTAGTAAACAGCACAAGATAAACTCACACCCTTTAGACAAGAACCACAAAAGTGGATCCCGTAGAATACTATGGATGCGTAGGGGTGCTAATACCTTCCCTTCGCATAACCGACTCCCGAACCCAAGATTTGGTTGCAAGACCTTGTCCTTTCCTTTCCTTTTTCCAGGTTTACTTCGAGCGTTTCCTTTCCCCCCTTTGGGATGAATAACGCACGGTGGCGACTCTTCTGTCATTTTCTTTCGCCGGTCGTTTTTTCGCGCACTGTATTTTTCAGGTTGCGACACAATCTACCTAAGAAACCACGAACCTCCTTCTCCGTTCTCGGTTCAGGCATTTCTCTTATCGCTTTTACTTTAGCAGGATCAACCTCGATTCCTTTTCCACTTACAATGAACCCCAGCAATTTACCGGACCGCACTCCGAAAGTGCACTTGTTCGGATTCAACCTCAGTCTGAATTGTCTCAGCCGGTCAAACAACTTGGCCAGATCCACCAAATGCCTCTCTTATGTTTGGGACTTTGCTATCATGTCATCAACATAGCATTCGATTTCATGATGAATCATATCATGAAACAAAGTCACCATGGCCCTCTGATATGTAGCACCGGCGTTCTTGAGACCAAATGGCATCACCTTATAACAGAAAGTGCCCCACGGTGTGATGAACGTTGTTTTCTCCATATCATCTGGCGACATTTTGATTTGATTATAGCCAGAAAAGCCATCCATGAAGGAAAACACCGAGAATTGAGCTGTATTATCTACCAACACATCAATGTGAGGTAATGGAAAATCATCCTTCGGGCTAGCTCTGTTCAAATCCCGGTAGTCCACACACATTCTCACCTTCCCATCTTTCTTCGGGACTGGCACAATATTTGCAACCCAAGGTGGATAATTAGTGACAGCTAGGAAACCAGCATCCCACTATTTATGCACTTCCTCTTTAATTTTCATGGCCATCTCAGGTCGAGTTCTGCACAACTTCTGCTTCACTGGAGGACAATCTGCTCTCAACGGTAGCTTGTGCACAACAATATCGGTATCCAACCCTGGCATATCTTGATAAGACCAGGCAAAGATGTCGACATACTCTTTCAACAATGCCACCATTCTGCTCTTGACACTTTCCTCCAAAGCAGCCCCGATCTTCACTTCCTTTCTGACCTCGTCGGTACCCAGATTCACTATCTCAACTCGCTCTTCGTGCAGCTGAATCACCTTCTCCTCTTATTTCAACAACCTGGCTAATTCCTCCGGCAGTTCACAATCTTCTTCGCCCTCTTCTTCGGCATGATAGATCGGACTGTCGAAATCATATGAGGGTGTAACAGGATTGTTATCAATGAGATCCGGCGAGAAATCGCATCTGCATGAATGTTGATTCATGCATTGCTTTAGAACCGGAGCGAGACAAATTGAAAAGAAAAATGAAAACATTGCCATTTTTATTTTGTTTTTAAACTGCAAAAATAAATGAAAAACAGGGAACACCGCTTTTAATTGAAAAACATCCTTATATTTATGATGCAAATTTTGCAAAATGAAACATGAGGTGGCCCTTACAATGAACCATTACGTTTCGGGCAAAACGTATGGCTTCCATGCAGATAAAACTGAAAACAGAAAATATTACTCTTCCAGTAGAGTGACAGTGATGATCTTCTCGGCTTTCCAGTTCTGGACTTCCATCCCTGGTACGCACGGCTTTATCCATTGATCAATCTCGCAGTCACTGTCAACTCCTTCACTCACCATACAGATGTGATCTGGATCCAGCATTCCAGCACTGGTGAATGTGAATGACGGACGACGTCCTCTACCTTGCCCAGACGAGCCTCGGCCCGACTGATAACCCACTCCGAATCGGTCTTTCTTGGCGGCGATGTCCATCATCTTCCCCCAACCAGGAGCTTCTCCACTCTTCACCACCTCAGCGGCCTGCTTATACGAAGAAATGGACGATTTCTCCTCTTCTTTGGCAAAATGAGCATTCTCCACCTTAACGGTTTCGAATGCTTGACTTGGTGTTTCCCATATCTCACCGTCCATTTCCACGTATTTGAACGATGATAGGTGGCTGACAAAGATATCCTCCTCCCCACAAACTGTGACGACCTGCCCGTCCCAAATATACTTCAGCTTTTGGTGCAAAGTCGAGGTCACTACCCCGGCAACATGAATCCATGGGCGACCCAACAGGCAACTGTATGCCGGCTGAATATCCATGACATAAAAAACGGACTTAAACACCTCGGGCCCGATCTTCACAGGAAGCTCCACTTCCCCGAACACAGCCCGCTTCGAACCGTCGAAAGCCCTCACTATCAGGTCAGTGGGTGTCAAAATTAAACCTTCACAGTCCAACTTCGCCAAGGCTTTCTTTGGCAACACATTTAAAGAGGAGCCGGTATCAACCAGCACATGCGAAAGCACGGCTCCTTTACACTCCATAGCAATGTGTAATGCCCGATTATGATTCTGCCCATTCATAGTTAAATCCAGGTCAGTGAAACCCAGCCCATGACTGGCATTGACATTAGACACCACCGTCTCCAACTAATTAATTATTATCTCCTAGGGAACATAGGCTCTTTTCAGAATCTTCAACAAAGCCTCTTTATGCCCCTCGGAGCTCAACAATAAGGACAAGATTGAGATCTTGGATGGGGTCTGTTGCAGATGGTCAATAAGTTTGTACTCTGACTTCTTGATGATTCTCAAAAATTCTTCCGCTTCATCATCAAGTTCTTTCTCCGACCCAACAGGCGCCGGTGTCACCACTGGAGTACCTTCATTCACCAGTTGTTTTCCCCTTGCCCTGGCTAAAGCCTCAGCCTTTTCTTTCTTTTCTTTTTCTCCTTCCCCACTCCTCAAAGTGTCTGGTGCAAACAACCTTCCACTGCGAGTGAAACCACTAGGTCCGGAATTATCCACCTTTGAAATGGTGGTTTCATCCGCAGTCTGATCCTCCAACTTCTCCCCATTACAATACACCTCCCCACCATAATGCCACGGCACGACATCATCTTTGTCATAAGGAATTGGTCCAGGTACCGTGATAGTAACTGGAGCCGCATCTGCCAGCGTTGACAAATCAACTGGGTCAAAATAAATGGTGATGTACACCCCTTGACAGCAATAGTGCACGCAGCACAACAATCATCACAGCCCAGAAAGACCCCATTCTTCAATAACTGTCTTTTGATCTCAGCCAATGGAGTCTTCAACTGATCTATACTCAACAGCCCGATTCTGCCCTCTTCAGAAACTGCATTCACCCCCATATGACCATGCGCTGGCATGGGATTAGCATTCACATTTAGAGATGGATCAAAGTTGATGGCCTTAGAATCCACCAAGTCCTGGACCACATGCTTAAAAGCTTTGCAATTTTCTACGTTGTATCCAGGGGCACCTGAGTGAAATTCACATTTGGCGTTCTCATCAAAACTGGCTGGCCTCTGATCAGGTCTCAAAGGAGCCAAAGTCCTCAGCTGGACCAACCCCAAGTCCTTCAACTTTTTCAACAAGAATGAATAGTCACAGGTGGTCTATCAAATTGACGATCATTCATTCGTCCTCGCACCTGATACCCAGCCCTCTGCGGTCTCTGTTGAAACGGCTGTCTTTGTTATTGCGGTTGTTGCTGCTGTTGTTGTGCAGGCTGATTATCAGCAGGAATGGTTACCGCAGCAGTGTGTTGGTAGTAACGATCCCTACTCTGCCCCCTCTGAGCATACACAGCGCTGGCGTCTCCCTCCTCTTCCTCTGACCATTTCCAAAGGGCTTCTTTGATCCAGATGACGAAGCACTACCCTGGATTTTCCCCAGCTTCAACCAACTTTCAATCCTCTTTCCGGCCACCACAATATCGGCAAAATTGGTAATCGGGCATCCGACCATCCTTTCTGCAAATGTCCCCTGAAGGGTACCCATAAACAGATCTGACATCTCTCTATCCACCAATGGAGGTTGGACCCTGGCAACCAGCTCCCTCCACCTCTGGGCATATTCTTTAAACCCCTCATTAGGCTTCTGAGACATACCCTGCAGCTGGGTACGACTAGGAGCCATATCAGCGTTGAACTGGTATTGTTTAAAGAATGCATCTCCAAGATCTTGCCAGCTTTTGATGTCAGAAGACTTCAACTTAGTGTACCATTCCAAGGATCCCCCAGACAGACTGTCCTGGAAAAAGTACATCCACAACTTCTGATCCATCGTATAAGCAGAAATCTTGCGGACGAAGGCCTGGAGGTGAGTTTCCGGGCAGGAACTCCCATTGTATCTGTCAAATGCAGGCGCTTTGAACTTTTGTGGGATCACAATCCCCTCGACCAGCCCCATATTTGACATGTTAACAAATCCTGGAGTAGCATGACTCTCTAAAGCTCTGATCTTCTCTACCAGCAACTGAATCTCCTTATTTGGCGGTTGAACACCATACTGACCAAATGGTTCATTCAGCATAGAGAATTGATCTGCTTCCCTATCTTCCTCTCTATCCTCCTCAGCCCCAAAGAAAGGAGGAAACAGACTGTCTTTCAAATTATTGCCCATCGGACCTGGTCTACCGCTTGTGGCAGCACCGAAACCCCCAGCATTGTTAATCACTACACCAGCAGTTGTCTTTTTTCCAAGATCTCCTCCATCCCTGGAACCACCAAGGCCATGGTTAGAGACACCTTCTAGATTGACACCACTGTTAGCAGCTGAAGCCCGCTCGAGCTTCTCCACTTTATCAGCAAGTGCTTTCTGCCCGACGGCAAACCCTTGCATGACATTGATCAGTTCATTCATCTTCTCCTTCAGCTCGAGAGAATCTGTATTGGGTAGATCCATCAGCCTTGGTGTGTTGCGTCTAGTGAAGTATCTGTGCGGACGGGTTGTGTGCAAGGGAATGACTCTACGTGCACGAGCAATGATTCCTGAAACAACCAAGCACGTTAGAAACTGACACCTGCAAAATAGAAGACAAGTTATTATGACTATGCATGAATGCAATGTCTATCCACATGAGGAACACTCTGTCTTTCGATCCTGGCTTCATTGAGACAGATAATAACTCGGCAGCAATATTCTGACATTCACCTTTTGATTTCATCATACAGATCAGAGATATATGATTTAGCAAAGATACCCCCCAACCACGTGTGTGCGATGTGAAAGCATACAGGAAAGCAAATAAAGCTTGAAGATGGATCATTGAATGAAAACAACCACTGCATATCAAAAAGTGCACCATATGTGCGAAAGTCATACATCAGGCTGATATCAATCACATACAATTCTCCAGAATCAGAAAGAAAATACAAGCAAGTGAATTCTGTCAACAGGCCTGACGGTAATCCAACACAAATAAGAAAGGTCTACACTGAAGAGGGTCCCACAGACGGCTCTGCATCATCAACCATCTTGGTAAACTTCACCGCGAACCTAAGCTCAGTGTTCTCCTGTTGCAATCTCCCTATCTCCTTCTGGTGAATCTTCATCTGTCTAAAGTAATGATCCCTCTCCGCAAGATAATGATCTCTCTCAGCAACGATATTCGCTTTCTCAGCTTCCCATTCTGTAGCAATGATTTTGGCTCTGGCATCTCTCTGATCCCTCACAAGAATTTGTCTTCTCTTCTCATCTCCAATGACCTTCGAAGCCCTAGCCAACCTCTCCTTGGTGATGTCGTGCTCCTTTGTAGACGACTCCAATGCTTGGCTGATCTTGCGGTAATAGGCAGTGTCTATTTCAAAGCGTTTCGCTTCCATGGCATGTTTCTTATCCTGATCTTCCATTCTCCCCTTGATCTCCTGATTGGCTATCTGAATCTTAGCAACACTCATCTCCAATTCAGTCTTCTCTGCTTGCAGCTGATCTCTGGCTCTCTTCATCTCAAGGAACTCTTCCATACTGACAGAAGAATGTGGCCCCTCAATCAAAGGACACCAAGGGTCACCTCCAGGAAATGGTAGATGCGTGAGCTCAATCCTCTTCCTAAGCCAATCATCAAATGAAGGAAAAGACCTGCTGTTGACCTTGCCAAAAGGAACCTTGCCCTTCCTCTGAATGTCACGCCACTGATCCGACACCTGCCTTAACTTTGTCTGATTGCCCTCAATTGGAAAGTATAAGGACCCCTGAATCTCTCGCCCGAGAGGAGGACCCTCCACAGCAAATCCCATCTGTCTCCTAAGAAGCATCGGGTTGTAATTAATGCAACCTTGAACTCCTATAAGAGGTACATTGGGAAGATTCCCACAACTGTAAATAAAATCTCGTCCAGCCATACCGTTGTGAGTCCAAGCTATGTCATCGGCTCGCAAACCCATCAACCTGACTGACCACTTGACAGTAGGGTCAAGACAGGCAAAGGCACCCCTGGTAGGCAAATACCCCATAAACCACTTGTACAGCAGCTGAGCACAACATCTGATTAGTCCCCCACGCCGCTTCTCGTTCCGATTATGGACCGAGTAATATACATCTCCAACCAAGGTAGGAATGGGATTCCTCTGCCTAAACAACCTGATGGCATTAATATCCACAAAGTTCCTCTGGTTAGGAAACAAGATGGTCCCATAGATGCTCACAGCAATCAAGGCACATACAGTCCTCCAATTACCCCCAACAGCATGCTCCTTGGCCTTAGCCTCCAAGAAACTCAGATGAAGACCGGGCAACTTTCCCTTCTCCTTCAAACCCCCCTTTGTCACCTCTGGGCTCAAATAAAGAGCACGAGAAATCTCAGCAACATCAAGCTCCCCCTTAGTGGCAAAGAAAGGAATCTGATCTCGGATCTGAATACTCAGGATGCTAGCATAATCCTCCATCAAGGGTCCCAACAAGTAATCCGGAAACACGAAGCATCTCAAGCCCGGGTCATAGAACTGGAGAAGAGTATGAATGGCGCTCCTATCACTGTCTGTGAGCCTGAAAAACAACTTCAGAATACCACCGTATGCCTCACGAAACAACCCCACATGGTCAGGCGTAATCAATGCTATCATATCTCTCAACACACCAATCTCTGGGTCGAAGAAACTGTAGACGACGTCATCTTTCAAGCCGGTCCTCATGTCTGGAACAAAGAAATCTCTCGACCAGGATCTCAATCAAAATGTCCCCTGCATATGGATAAACATGTGTTAGATGCAGATAAATGCAAAATGTGAATGATGCTGATGTATGAATGCAATGCACTGTGCCACCCTCCCAGTCATCTGAACAACCACTGCACTAAGTTACGGCCTCTGAACTGATCACAACCATCTGAGGTACTGAGCAACCCACAAATCCGACTTAGGAGTTCCGAAATAAACGGAACTGAAAGATACATCACCATCATCACCAGAAAGTCCTCTGAACCAGCCCAGGGAATCCTGAAATAAACGGATCCCCACTGATAAATACCATAGACAGAACTCCGGCGTCTCAGAAATAAATCCGTAAATCCGACTTATAAATAGGACTCTGATCAATAACTGAACCATTAGTCACCATCAAAGTCACCATCAGAACATGCATCTGTACGAATCAACCCTCCCCTCACAGGTGAGTTCTAATCAGGTCATCCTAAGGCGGATAATGGTCTCGACAATCGGGCAAAGATACTCAACGGGGTTGCCCTTTCGGGTGTGTCGTTGCAGCTCTCTTAAGATCGTCTAAGCCAAAGATCCGGGAAAGATCGGTCACCGAAGTCAATAGCTCAGATGAAGTGACTCAACCAAAGTGGATACTCCATAAAGGAAAAGCACCCTCAAAAGAACCTCGTCCGGCTTGTGGTATGTCACGTTGCCAAAAACATGTTGACCTAACATGAGAGGCAACATGAGACCACACTAATCCTAGGTGTATACTTGGGCCTGGGTTTTAGCCCCACTCAGAACACCCACCCCAAAACAGAGGAACCAACCTGTACAAAAGACAGCACAATAATAGTATGATGCATGCAAACATTTATGCAAATATATACACAACATAATAATCATAAATGCAATAAATAGAACAGCACAAGCAACCTAAACTATCCTAGAGAGCGCTAGGAGAGACTCGCTTAGGGAAGATGGACCAGCAAAAGGTCAACTTCAGTATTCCCCAGCAGAGTCGCCAGCTGTCGCATCCGCGAAAAACAACCGGCGGGAAAAACAAAACAAACAGAGCCGCCACCGTGCGTTATTTATCCCAAAGAGGGAAAGGAAACGCTCGAAGTAAACCTGGAAAAGACATGGTCTCGCGACCAAAGAGAGATGGGATCGGGAGTCAGTTATGCGAAGGGAAGGTATTAGCACCCCTACGCATCCGTCGTACTCGACAGGATCCACGCTCAAAAGAATAGAAGAAAGGTTGCTAAACACTGCTCAAAAGAATGCACACACACACTGGAATAAGACAGGTGGGAGAAGAGGGGAACGGGCTCGCTAGGATATCGCATCCTATGCCTACGTATCTCATCTGGAATGAGAATCAGAGCTACCATAGTTCGGCTCCCGCACGCCAAACAAAACACAAACAGGAAACCGACTGCCAATCACCGGACTTACGTCAGACTCCACACAAACAGGCAAACATGGAAACCGAATGCCAATTACTGGACTTACATCAGACTCCGAACCAACAAACACACACGGGAAACCGACTGCCAATCGCTGGACTTACGTCAGACTCCACACAAACAAACACCAATAGGATACGGACTGCCAATCGCTGGTCTTATATCCATCTCCTAACACACACGAGAAAGTTAACAAACAAACAAGTTAATAGGGAGTCTGGAACTCGAGCCTAATAACTGTCAAGCAAACACACACAAAAAGAAAAAAGGGTGCCCGGAGAGATCTCGCACGATCTCCTGCCTACGTATCTCATCTGGTATGAGGATCAGGGCAACGTAGTTCCCCTTAACAGGGGAGAAACTTTCTCCTAACCAGAGACTGGGAAGTGACAAACTAAAAGGGAGACTGACTCGAGCCTAATAGTTATCATGCAATCCACAATGGTCCTAGGTTGAGGTTTCTATCTAACTTGCACAGGCAGCAAGCTATCCTAAGCAACACAGTCAAACAACACAAGCACAAAAAGCAAGCACACACACTATATGCACACAATTGGGCTCATACAAGGTTAGGCTGTGAAACACAAGCCAACTGGAATCGGGTGTAGTTAGCTCTTAACCCTAACATTGAGAGTTAGGGTGAAGCAGATGAAATGGGAAGTGAGGGTAAGACCTCACAGCTCTTATCCCTGGCCTGGGAGAGCTTCAGACAAATGAAAGTGTGGGAGTTCAGAAGGTTGGAACTCTTCTCCACATATGACTGACACAACAAAGATCTTGGGTTAATATCCACAATGCATCAACACATGGTGTGAGCAAAGTGGATGACACACTGAATAGCAGGAGATGGATTATACATCTCTTTTATCTGCCAATTGCCTTATCAAAGGACTTTTCCTGCTTGGCACAAAAGTAAACATTCACAAGCATTGCCTCTTAAGGAGGGCTTCAGACAGGTGCCTGCCCACATAACAGGACATGTCTTCCAGACTACATGAAGTCAGAGAGATTATACCTAAGTGGTTAAGCAACCAAGCAAAAGCAAGTTCAAAATGAACTTAAGCAACTTATGTACCTGTTGAAACATCACACAAGTCAGTTCAACTATACAGACAAACAGACAATCATGAATATCAAACAGTCAAACCCAATGAGCAAAGGCATAAGCCAACAAGTCAAACTCAAATGAGTTAACAACCCTACAAAACACACAAGGTTAGTAGTCACAAGTAAACATCAAAGGCTCAAGTGATAGAGCACCCACAATTATGGAACTTGAATGCTCCACCTAAAATCAAAGCTCAAACATAAGCAACCAACCACTAGGTCAAGGCCTAGGGTCAAAGATGGAGAAAAAATCCAAAACAGAACATGAAATTTAACATGAATCAACTTCAAACAATCAAGAATACAATCCAAAAGGTCTCACATCAATATCATTAACCAAAACCATTTCATGAACCAAACATGGCAAGGTATGCAAGTTGTGATCACATTGTGACATCAGAATGAACAAATACACAATAATTCAAAAATGATTCAAACAATTTTGGCAAAATTCATGAGTAAACAGGACATACAACATGATCATCCCACAAACAATTAGAGCATTTGGACAACATTAGGCATGGTAATCAAATTGCATAAGTCAAGGCAAACATAACAAACACATGTGTGACACCAAATGTCACACCAACTTAGCATAAGCCTAAAACAGAAATTAATCATGGTAAAAACCTCAAACCAAAGCCAAAACAACATTCAACATGTCTAGAATTAGTGTGCAAAATTTCACATCCATTGGATAAAGAACAAGCATTTCCCAATCAAATGAAGATCAAGGCAATTCAAAAGCTCTCATATGACTATCCAGAATGAAAAATCTCAATTAAATCAGAAATCAACCCAAAAATTCCACCAAAAATCATGCTCATTCACAACATTCATATCAAGAATCACACAAAAAATCAAAGCAATTGAAGTTCATTTGGCATGGCAAATGCATCAACCAAGTTGGACATCACAAGGTGTGACACAAATTGTCACACCTCCCTTAACATGATCATAAAACAGAAACTACAAATGGTAAAAATACCAAATCAACACCAAATTGTCAAGCCAAGAGTCTAGTTCCAACATGTCAAATTTCATGAGCATTGGATTAAAATTGAGCATTTCACAAATGAAGAAGCAAGGCAATGTCAAGATATGATACATGTACACAAACCCTAGCACCAATTATTTTCCAGCCATGCACAATTTATAAAATAATTTTCATAAAAAACTAGAGAGGATCAGGATCATCATGCAAAAAAAATCTCACAATTTTTGGATCAATTTTCCATTTGTTATGAATTTTGGAAGTCAAAGAAAATTAAAAAATGCATAAGAGAAGCATGTGGACATGAATGGAGAGAAATAGAAAATACACAAGACATTTGAATATATGTGTTGGAGCCAGGAATCGAACACGGAGCGAGTTTAAACTCAAATGCGCGCTACAGTCAAAACGACTGTGCTTTGGACCTAACCCTAACGCGCGCGCCAGCACAATTCAAAAAATCCGCAGGAAAACGAGATGAACTCGTGGAAAATTCCGCAGGAAGCGCTATGCGTTCCGCAGGTAAATGCATAGGTAAACTGGGAACATGCATGCATCATGAAGAACACGATAAATGTTCTTCATGCAATTTTCCAGAAATTCTCAAACATTCCAGAAATCAAAAATGATAACATCTTCAGGTAGATCTTGCATCATACATCAACAATCAACAAACATTTCATCAATAAACACACAAACATGCACGAATCGAAGGGAATAAGTTTCATCACCAAAACTTTGAACGCATGGGTCTCACTCAATTATGCACGAAATCGTTCCAAACTTGTATCAGAATCACCACAATTCAAAGATCTACACGTTTAGCATCATGATTTACAAAATCAAAGAGGTCGAAAATGTAACCTCTTGATGAGCAGCTTTGAGTCCACGTGTTTCCAAGGCTTGGCAATGCTTAGATCTCCTTCCAGTATGCTTAGGGATGTAAATGATGATGAATTGGAAGCTCAAATGCTCTTGAATCAAGCCAAATCCTCAACTACCATGGAAGCTTCAAGAGATGAACATGAACTTGTATGCAATGAATTCCTCTGTTTCCATGTCCAAAGATGCTCAATAATAGCTCAGGATGATGAATCCACCAAGGAAAAGTGATTGTGATTGAAGAAATTTGGAGAAAAAAAGGTGAGAGAGAATTTTGAGAATTTTGTGAATCTTGATCTAGAATTGGGAAATGTGATGAATTCTGTTATGATTAAGCATTTATAGTCCATGCTAAACATGATTAGGAAAGGATTAAGGCAATGCTAATGGAATTAGTGAATTAGGGAGTGTAAATGCAAAAATGAGTTTTCACCCTATGCATGAAAATGCATGGTGAATAGTGCACGAATTTCCACTTAATTTCACTCAAAAATCTGTTTTGGAACCAATGGTGATGTGTCGCATTACGCGAAAAACCGGCGGGAAACAAGAACAACAGAGCCGCCACCGTGCGTTATTTATCCCAAAAGAGGGAAAGGAAACGCTCGAAGTAAACCTGGAAAAGACATGGTCTCGCGACCAAAGAGAATGGGATCGGGAGTCGGTTATGCGAAGGGGAGGTATTAGCACCCCTACGCATCCGTCGTACTCGACGGGATCCACGCACAATAGGAAGGAAAATGGTTGCTAAAACACTGCTCAAACACACATCAAACACTGGCTGAAAGAGACACAAGAAAACAAACAAGACGGACTCGACAGGATATCGCATCCTGGGCCTACTTAGTCTATCAAGCATAAACATCAGAGTCAAAGTAGTTCGGACTGGGGAAAAACATGCTCGCTAGGATGTCGCATCCTATGCATACGTATCTTCTTGGACGAAGAAGAATCAGAGCATTCGTAGCTCGGCTCACGCACACAAACAAAACAACACAGGAAATCGACTGCCAATCGTTGGGCTTACGTCAAACTCCTACACAAAAACACGGGCAAACATGGAACCCGAATGCCAATTGCTGGACTTACATCAGCTTCCGAACCAAACACACCCACACTGGAAACCAGATGCCACTTGATGGACTTATACCGGACTCCAAGCACACAACAAGAGGATACGGAATGCCAATCGCTGGTCTTACATCCATCTCCTGACTCACGCAAAGACAAAACAAAAAGAGCACCCGGAGAGATCTGCTCATCTCCTGCCTACGTACCTCATCTGGTATGAGGATCAAGGCGACGTAGTTCCCCTACGCAGGGACACATGACTAGCCTAACCAGATAACAGAGGGAGACACAACTAGGGAGACTACGACTCGAGCCTAGATGTTATCATGCAAAATCATCCCTAAGTCAAGGTTTCTAGCTAACTTGCACAGGGAGCAAGCTAAACCTAAGCACAGGCAAAAGCAAAGCAAACAATCACAGATAGTACACACTATATACACACCATGTGGGGCTCAAACAAAGGTTAGGCTTTAGTCAAGGGGTCATGTCAACCTCGACAAACAAGCCACTGTATCAGGGTGAGGTTAGCTCTTAACCTTGACATTGAGAGTCAAGGTGAAGCAGATGAAAGGTGGGTGAAGATGAGACTTCACAGCTCTTATCCCTGGCCTGGGAGAGCTTTAGACAATGAAGTGTGGGTTCAGAAAGTGGGAACCCTTCTACACTTATGACACTGACTCAACTGTACAACTGTACAAGGATCTTGGGTTACTATCCCAATGCATCAACACCAGTTGTGTGAGCAGAGGGATGACTCAACTGACTAGCAGGAGATGGATTACACATCTCTTGTATCTTCCAATTGCCTTATCAAAGGTCTTTGATATGTACAGGGCAAATGTAAACAAACACAAACATTGCCTCTTAAGGAGGACTTCAGACAGGTGCCTGGCCAAGTAACAGGCCAGGTCTTCCAGACTACATGGAGTTAGGATGTTATACCTCAATGCTCAAGCTATCAAGCAAAGCAAGAGCAAGTTCACAAGGGAACTAAAGCAACTAAAGTACCTGAAAAAAATCCAAGATAATCAGTACTCAACTCAAACAGAAATCAAACAGCAAAGGTCAACAGTTAACTGTACAATTGTACACAAGCAAACAACAGTCAATGCACAAAGGTGCAAGCCATTAGGCACAAGGTACAAGTATCAAACCCTACAAAATAAACCAAAGTTAGTCATCAATAATTAATAGGTCAACTCCAATTGAGTAAGCATCATTAAGCATGGCAATTGTGCCCTTTGACCTGAAACAAAACTCAAATGTGAGAGCACAAACCACTAGTACAAGACTAGGGTCAAAATGAGAGCAAAAAGTCAAAACAGAACATGAAACTTATCCAAAGTCAATATCAATCAATCAAGAATCAAATCCAAGTGGTTTCACATTCATATCATCAACCATTATCATTTCATGAAGCAAAGAGTACAAAACATGCAATTTAGAACCTCAAAGGACCAAACAGAAAGATCCAATTCAAATCAACTCACAAACATTTCAATAAATCATCAAAAAATTCATGGCTAAACAGAATTCATAACATGATCTACACACCAAATTTCAAGCCACAGAAATTTGAATTCACCATTGATGTGTTCTTGCTTCAAGCTGCTTCAGTTTGCACTATTTCATTCAATTCCACGTACCAATTCACTCAGGAATACTTCAAATACCAAGATCAAGCACTAGAAATAGATGTTGTTTTAAGAAATTGCAAGAACAAGTGAAAGAAAAAATTGATGAGAAACTTTTAGATCTAAAAATGAGCCGCTCCCTCTACTGAAATCTGTTAGGGTTTTTTTGTTTTATACCCCCTCTTAAACAGATCCTTAAACATTTTTAGGTGTATGGCGAAGAGATTAGCAAAATGTGAGAGTGTAAGTGCAATTTGAATAATGCACCCCCATGCATGAAATGAATGGAACAATGCATATTTTGGGCCTGCATTCACTTGAAGTTCTGTTTGTAGGCCAATGGGAGTGTTTAAATGTGTGGACAATGCATTGTTTTTAAAATTTGAACATTCCATCCAAAAAGTCAAGTGAAAAATCAAATAATTTTGTGATGGGATTTGATGAAATGTGATGAAGGATTTGGATAGAACATGTCAAATGTGACTTGTAGCAAAAAACCTCACTCAATTTGGCCAAATGGTTCAAGAGTTATCCCACTTTGAAGTTCAAAAAATCTTGACAATGATTTGATCATAACTTGCCAACCACACATGAGAAATGAGTGTTCTTGGACTTTTTGGAAAGTTGAGAGCAAGATCTTCAACTTTCATGTTGGACAAAATTTCATTTGAAGCTTGTATGATGATGTAAATTTGAGGAGAAGAACTTTCCATTTTTTGCAGTTTCCAATTACAGGTCACTTACTATTTTTGGAAACTTTTCATTTGACCTCAAATTCTTCAATCTTGATCTTTGAAATGTCAAATGAGACTTGTATGGACATGAATGAAGCCTTTCAAACCATCTCCCACCTTCAAATCCTTGAATTCAGGCACAGTTGACTTTGGTTGACTTTCTAGGGTTTCTAGGGGATTGAACAATGACTGATGACTTCTGAGCACCCAATCCTTGACCAAACCACTTCAAAAGGACCCCTAGGTCATGTGAACATGTTGAACCAACCCTAGGGCTTTGCTTCCTTGAGAAATGCATTTGCTTGCTTGTTTGACTGATCCTCCTAATCAGTTGACCTAATCTTGTCTGATGGCTTGCACTTGGGCAAAGGACAATGCAATGCTATGCAGTGGACTATGTAATGTTAATGACCTAATGATGAAAATGTATGTACAAAAGGTAGGTGCAAATTTGAGGTGCTACAGCTGCCCCTATTCAATCAGCTGGGAACCTGAACGGATGAGAGCAACGGCTGTCAGACTTTCAAGGTACACAGGGATTGAATACCAAAGAACCGTAGAAATTTGCACTCTGCGGGGTATGATACCAAGAAAAGCCAAGTCATTTACCAATGACGGCTGCACGACAACTTCAGGAAAGCGAAACCATTTACCGATGGCTAAATACTGGAAACTTGATATTTACCGATATCAACTTCAGCGAGACCATTTACCGATGGCTGCTGGGGAACACCTTGATATTAAAAGGAAGCAAGACCATTTATCGATGGTGGCTTCAAAGCAACTTGATATTTACCGATATCAACTTGAGGATTCGATATTTACCGATATCGAAGAAAGCGAGGCCATTTACCGATGACGTCTCCACTTGGGGAGGAAAAAGAAGATATTTGCAAAATGGAATCAGACAAGACGTTTACCGACGACTCCTGGGGATTTGATTTTATCAACAGGGAAATACACACGATCAGACATTTACCGATGACCGGGATGAGACTCGATGTTTACCGACATCAAAAACGACCAGACATTTACCGATGACTGGGATGAGACTCGATGTTTACCGACACCGACAGAGAGGTGAACACTTTACTGGGGAAGTAAAAACAAATACTTGCAACCGGGAACCAGACAGGACGTTTACCGATGATTCTACTGGGGATTTCTAGCTGGGGAATTATCAGACATTTACTGATGACCGGGAAAAACTCGACGTTTACCGACATCGAAAGATGATGCTTATCAACATCAAACACAGGCGACCAGACATTTACCGATGACTGGGATGAGACTCAATGTTTACCGTCATCGAAAGATGATGTTTACCGACATCCAAAAAATGACCAGACATTTACCGATGACTGGGGTGAGACTCGATGTTTATCGACACCGAAGAAAGAACACACGCGGGTGCTGATATGACACTTACCGGTATCACAAGAATGACATCTTAAGTACGTCAAGGCAAGGCTGACCGCTTGCTGGAGTCTCACTGGGGAGAAACAAGCTTTCCGTTCGCGGACGGGTGAGGAAATAAACACCTCTGAGGGAATATCAATCCTGAATGCTGTCAGGAGTAATTGTAGCAGACGTGCTATACTGATGTTGAACAAAATAATCCGCCTCTACCGGGGATACGGTCTGGTTGGGTTAACACATGAATGCATATGTTTGAATTTTTTTATGGCGTAATGCTCCATGTTGAATGAAAATGCTACGCAGTTTGAGGATGCAATGATCACTACATGCAAAATGCAAGGATGAACA
The DNA here is from genome assembly GCF_024323335.1 of Lathyrus oleraceus. Taxonomy (NCBI): domain Eukaryota; kingdom Viridiplantae; phylum Streptophyta; class Magnoliopsida; order Fabales; family Fabaceae; genus Lathyrus; species Lathyrus oleraceus. The sequence continues at coordinate 315,732,939 of NC_066585.1, read as the reverse complement.
ACTCCGGCTTGGGAGCCAAAACTGATCAGATACTCCAACTCTGCGGGGAGACTCTGCTGAGGGGTGCTCTGCGGGGAGAGCACCGACTTCTCACTCATGCTGGAGAATAGCACTGCTGCTGGGGAAAGGATAAACTCCGCTAGGGACATCCTTCAGGACCCAATCCACTCGGGGACTCAGCTTGGGGGAACAACCAATACAACTCGCTGGGGACGAACCAAGGCGACCGCGCGGAAGAGTAAATAAAGCAACTCGCTGGGGAGTAAACAAAACAACTCGCTGGGGAGTGATAAGGCGACTTGCTAGGGACAACCTGGTGACTTCACTGGGGAGAGCCAACCAGTCCACAAGTAGGAAAAACTCTGCTTTGGGAAATAAATGCTATTCTGCTGGGGACGACCCATCCAGTCCACAGATAGGATAACTGCTGGAGATAAATTTTATTGAACCCGCTCCACTCGGGGATTCGCAGATCATATGCGGGAGATAGCACTGCACCCTTGCTGATGACAGGCGCTCACAACCATGCTGGGGATGGTGATACTTCCAACCAGACTGCTGGGGAATAGAAGGCACTATCCACCGACGTCTCTGCAGGGGAACATAGCTCTGACAGCTTCCATACTTGCTTGGGAAAATATCTGCTGAGGAAACGTTCTCACAGATGCCAACCTGCAAAACAGCACAACAAAATGCCTCTAGGGGATACATGGACAAGATATGCTCAAGTGTCCTCGACATTCAAAATGATTTTCAAATGTTTTATCTTTTTGCACGTTATTGTTTAGCCTTCATGTTCTTATATGCGATGCTTATCAAAAATTCAGACGTTTTTGCAAACAAAACAGTAAAAACAAAAACAAGAGAGCTATTTATCTGAATAACGACTTTTATTGATTGAAAATGTGCCTGAAAAGGCAAATACATTGGGAAGCAATTCCTAGAAAGAGGTAATTGCGCACAGAAGGAAAATAAACTATCCTAATGGCAATGTGAACACGGCATCCACTATTTCCCAACTCTGTTATAACTCACAAATCATCAGTTTTTCTCCCAACTCCTTGCTTTCTGAGAAGAATGACTGGACCGATCACATCTTTCGAGATGGCAGACGACGAAGCGTGCTATGAAGTACAGATAACTCAGACTGTAGTCTTCGCTCTAATCCCTCTTTTGCCTGGATCGCCCTTTCGGGTTTTCAATCCACCGGGATACCCATTTTTGCCTAAGCCGCCCTTGCGGGTTTTCGACTTACCGGGTGTACAAATTCTTTTCATTTTTATCCCTAATTTTTGCCCGAACCTTTTCTTTCTATTTTTTGGTTCGCCGGGATGCCCTTTTTTGCCTGGACTTTTTATTCTTTTTGTCCAGCGGGTCAATTTATGCGAAATATTTTTTGCCTACATCTAAGTTAACAGGGGACGAAAAATCTTCACCATCCATAGTTGTAAGCATCAAGGCTCCACCGGAGAAGACCTTCTTCACAACATATGGACCTTCGTAATTAGGAGTCCACTTTCCCCTGTTATCTGTACCGGGAGGAAGGTTCCTCTTCAAAACTAGATCACCAGTTTGATAGCTCAGAGGACCCATTTTCTGATCGAAGGCTCTCTTCATCCTTCTCTGATACAACTGCCCATGGCACACAGCTGCTAGCCGTCTCTCTTCGATAAGGCTTAACTCATTAAACCTTGTCCGAATCCACTCGGCTTCATCAAGCTTGACATCTAACAAAACTCTCAGAGAAGGGATCTCCACTTCAACAGGTAGGACTGCTTCCATACCATACACAAGGGAGTACGGGGTTGCCCCGGTCGACGTACGTACTGAGGTACGGTACCCATGCAAAGCGAAAGGCAGCATCTCATGCCAATCCTTGTACGTAACGACCATCTTCTGCACAATCTTCTTGATATTCTTGTTTGCCGCCTCTACAGCACCATTCATCTTTGGTCTGTAAGGAGAAGAATTGTGATGTTCAATCTTGAAATCTTTACACAGTTCTTTCATCATCTTGTTATTGAGATTCGAACCATTATCAGTGATGATTCTCTCAGGAACTCCATAACGACAGATGATTTCTTTCTTGATGAACCGGGCAACCACTTGTTTGGTAACATTAGCATAGGAAGCTGCTTCCACCCATTTGGTGAAGTAGTCAATCGCAACCAGGATGAAGCGATGTCCATTAGAAGCAGTAGACTCAATCTTCCCAATCATATCAATGCCCCACATGGCGAACGGCCAAGGCGAGTTCATGACATTCAGAGGGCTTGGTGGTACATGCACCTTATCGGCATAAATTTGACACTTATGACATTTCCGAGCATACTTGAAACAATCGGATTCCATAGTCATCCAGTAATAACCGGCTCTCAACAGTTTCTTGGACATTGCATGACCACCAGCATGGGTACCAAACGAACCTGCATGCACTTCTTGCATCAACACGTCTGCTTCGTGTCTATCCACGCATCTGAGCAAGACCATGTCAAAGTTCCTCTTATACAACACATCATCCTGATTCAGATAAAAGCTTCCAGCTAGCCTTCTCAGGGTTTTCTTATCATTCTTCGACGCACCTTCAGGATACTCCTGAGTCTTAAGGAAGTTCTTGATGTCATAATACCACGGTTTCTCATCAATCACAACAGACTCGGCTGCAAACACATACGCAAGCCTCTCGAGTCGATTCACCGCAACATGTGGCACATGATTCCACCAATGCACTTTGATCATGGACGACAAAGTGGCCAAAGCATCAGCCATCTGATTCTCATCCCGGGGGACATGATACAACTTCACCTTTTTGAAGAACGTCAGTATTCTTCTGGTGTAATCTCTATACGGAATCAAATGCGGCTGGTTTGTATTCCAATCTCCATTGACCTGATTGATCACTAGAGTGGAATCTCCATAGATGTCAAGCGTTTTGATCCTCAGATCAATGGCTTCTTCTATCCCCATGATACAAGCCTCATACTCAGCTTCATTGTTGGTGACGTCAAAAGTCAATCTAGCAGAGAAAGGTATATGTGCACCTTTGGGATTAATCAATACTGCCCCAACACCGTTGCCATTCATAGTCACGGCCCCATCAAACATCAGTGTCCACTTGTCATCCGGATCCGGTCCTTCCTCGACAAGAGGCTCTTCGCAATCTTTCATCTTAAGATACATGATGTCTTCATCAGGGAATTCAAACATCATAGGCTGATAATCCTCAAGCGGTTGCTCAGCAAGGTAGTCTGACAGAATACTACCTTTAATGGCCTTCTGCGACGTGTACTAAATATCATATTCTGTTAGAATCATCTGCCATCGAGCAACGCGCCCGGTGAGAGCCGGCTTCTCAAAGATGTACTTCACTGGGTCCATCTTAGAAATCAATAAGGTAGTATGGTTCAACATAAACTGCCTCAGTCGGCGAGCTGCCCAGACCAAAGCACATCAAGTTTTCTCGAGCAGTGAATATCTTGTTTCACAGTCGGTAAACTTTTTGCTAAGGTAGTATATGGCATGCTCTTTTCGACCAGACTCGTCATGCTGTCCCAATACATACCCCATCGAGTTCTCGGTCACTGACAGGTACATTATCAGAGGTCTCCCTGGAACTGGAGGGATCAGGATTGGAGGTTTCTGTAAATACTCTTTTATCTTGTCAAAAGCTTTCTGACAGTCATCATTCCACCTGATTGCTTGATCTTTTCTTAGCAGTTTGAAAATTGGTTCATACGTGGCAGTTAGGTGAGATATGAACCTTGCAATGTAGTTCAACCTCCCTAAAAACCCACGGACTTGCTTTTCCGTTTTTGGTTCAGGCATCTCTTCGATAGCTTTGACTTTTGCTGGATCAACCTCAATCCCTTTCTCACTGACAATGAAGCCTAACAGCTTCCCAGATCTCACCCCAAACGTACACTTGTTTGGATTCAGCCTCAGCTTGAATTTTCTCAACCGGTCAAACAGCTTCTGCAAATTAACCAGGTGCTCCTCTTTTGTCTGCGACTTCGCAATCATATCATCCACGTACACTTCACTTTCTTTGTGCATCATGTCATGAAAGAGAGTCGTCATTGCCCTCTGATAGGTAGCACCGACATTCTTTAGCCCAAATGGCATTACCTTATAGCAGAACGTGCCCCAAGGTGTAATGAATGTCGTCTTTTCCATGTCCTCTGGCGCCATTTTAATCTGATTATAGCCCGAGAAACCGTCCATGAAAGAGAATACCGAGGATTGAGCCGTATTATCAACCAATACATCGATGTGAGGTAATGGGAAATCATCTTTCGGACTCGCTCTGTTCAAATTCCGGTAATCGACACACATTCTGACTTTGCCATCCTTCTTCGGCACAGGAACGATGTTGGCCACCCACGGGGGATAACTGGTAACAGCCAGAAAACCCGCATCCCACTGCTTTTGAACCTCTTACTTGATCTTGACAGCCATATCAGGACTCGTTCTCCGAAGCTTCTGCTTGACTGACGGACACTCTTCTCTGAGAGGTAATCGATGCATTACAATGTCTGTATCCAAACCAGGCATATCTTGATATGACCAGGCGAATATCTCCACATATTCTCTCAGCATCTCAATCAGCCTCCTCTTGACAGAGTCCTCTAAAGCAGCCCCAATCTTGATCTCCCTTCTGGCGTCCTCAGTACCCAGATTAACAATCTCCAACTCCTCCTGATGAGGTTGGATGACCCTTTCCTCTTGCTTCAGCAATCTGACCAATTCTGCGGGGAGTTCACAGTCTTCGTCACTCTCCTCTTCAGCTTGGTAGATGGGATTATCAAAATCATACCGAGCCATAACAGAATTGTTCATAGTGGATTCCGTGGGATCACTTCTGCATGTTAATGCCTTGTTTTAGAAAAAGAGTTCAAGAAAGTCACAAAAAACAAAAACATTGCCTTTTTTATTGTTTTGAAAAAATGAAAACAAAAATAGAAAGACAGGGATCACAAAATTTGATTGCAAAACGTCCTTTATTAATGATAATCATTAAAACATGATGAGGCCCTACAATGAACCACTACGCCTTGGGAAGAACGTAGGGTTTTCATGCAAAATGAAAAAACAAAAGAAAATTACTCTGTCTGAAGAGTAACTTGGACCACTTCTTCAGCCGTCCAGTTGTTGATAGACTCCCCTGGTGCACACGGGCGAACCCAGTTGTCTAAATCACAGTCGCTGTCACAGTCTTCACTACCGGTTGCGAAGACGTCGCCATGATTCATCAGCCCAGCGCTGGTAAAGGTACTTGGACCCGCTTGACCATTCTGCTCTGCTTGGAGAGGCTCATAACCAATGCCGAATTTGTCTTCTTTGACAGGCAAGTCCACCATCTTGCCCCAACCCTAAGCTTTGCCGGAATCAACAACCTCCTTGGCTTGCTTGTACAAAGCAATCGAAGCACCTGGCTTCCTCTGATCAGCGTACGCCACCTTCTCAAGAGCCACAGTCTCAAATGCCTGGCAGAAGGTTTCGTGGATCTCGCCATCCACCTCGACATACTTGAACGAGGATAGGTGACTCACCAGAATCTCTTCTTCGCCACACACGGAGTCTGATTAAGTTGATCTACGATCTTATAATCACTCTTCTTTATGATCTTCATAAACTCGTCCACGTCCTTTTCAAATGAACCCTCAGGCACCTCCTTCTGAGCCGGTTCTTCGTCAACGACAACCTGTTTGCCCTTTGACTTGGTAGAAGCCTCAACATTAGCATCTCTCAACGGCTGAGGAGCAAACAGTCGTCCACTTCGAGTGAAACCTCCTAGTCCACCAACGTTGTCCACAACGGGACTCACAACCACAGGAGTTTTAACTGGTGCACTGATCGTCACAGGCGCTTGATTTGCTGGCCTCGTCTGATTATCAGCCCTTCTATTGCTACGGTAGGCATTATCATATCTCCATGGCACAACCCTACTATTCTCAACTGATCTTCTTCCAGATGCAACGATAGTAGTTGGAGCACTGATGGTTACCGGAGTGGAAATGGTAACTGGGGTACCACTTGTTGCAGATGTACTAACAACCCTTTGTCCTCGTCCTTCAGACGGTTTAAAGTAGATGGTGACAGTTGACACCGTCCCACGATCTTTTACAGCCCTACTGAATTGCAGACATCCCTCATCCATCATACCCTGGATACCGGCCCTCAACTGACCACAACCATTCTCAGATTCTGCACAGCCCAAACAATCTGCATCACAGCCCGGGTGCACACCACCACTCAACAAACGGCCCTTTACAGTCAACAAAGGAGTCTGAAGCTCATCCACACTGACAACAAGATCTTCAGCTTCAACCCCTTCAACACAGTTCACCCTATGCCCACCATGCTGAGGCATAGGATTGTTCACAACATTAGGCACTGGAGCGAAGTTGATCGTCTTGGCATCGATCAAATCCTGGACTTTATGCTGGAAAGCCCGACATTTTTCAGTATGGTGCCCTGGTGCCCCGGAGTGAAAGTCACAACGGACGTTGGCGTCGTACCCAGGAGGCAATACTGTAGGCGGAGCCATTGTACGCAACTCAACAAACCCTAACCTGAGTAGTTCGGGCAGCAGTTCGGCGTACGACATTGGTAGCGGATCAAAACGTCGATCAGGCATCCTTTGTCTGGGCTGATACGGACGTTGCTGTTGTTGTTGTTGTTGCGGTTGTTGAACTCTTTGTTGTTGTTGTTGACGAGGTTGAGGTGCCGGGATTGTTACTGCAGCAACCTGACGGTACTGATTTCTGTTCACACTTCCTCGGTACACATTCCCTCGGTGTTGTACAGCATTAGTTTCACCCTCTCTTCGGCGAGGTGCCCCAGAGAAAGGTTTCTTAGATGATGAACCCACATCTTGGATCTTTCCGGCTTTGATCAAACTTTCAGTTCTCTCACCACAGATCACCACGTCTGAGAAACTACCGAATGGGCAACTCCCCATCCGGTCCATGAATACTCCTTGTAGCGTGCCAATAAACATATCAGTTAACTCCCTCTCCAGCATAGGGGGTTGAACTCTCGCATCCAGCTCACGCCACCTCTGGGCGTACTCCTTGAGGCTTTCACTGGATTTCTGACAGAGACTCTGCAGCTGAGTCCGGCTAGGCGCCATGTCCATGTTATGCTTGTATTGCCTCAAGAAGGCCTCTCCCAGATCCCTCCAGCATCGGATCGAATCTCTCTTCAATTCCATGTACCAGTCCAAAGAAGCCCCAGATAGACTATCTTGGAAAAAGTACATCCACATCTTTTCATCATCCGTGTAGGCAGAGATTTTCCGATAATAGGCCTGCACGTGGGTGCGAGGGCAAGAAGTGCCGTTGTATTTATCAAAAGATGGCGCCTTGAATTTATAAGGGATTCTCAAGCCTTCCACTAACCCCATATTGGTAACATCAAAACCGAGAGAGTTCTGACATTCCATAGCCCGGATCTTCTCAGCAAGGGCATCAACTTTACGATCCCTCTCATCAACCCTTCCCAAAACGTCTCCGTCTTCACTGAGCAGAGTGAACATATCCTCTTGCCTGTCAATAAGCGGAGCCTGATTACGGGCCGGAGCACGGACTACTCTGGCATTAGCGGTGTCTGGAGCAATAGGTTGACCGTTGATTCGAATACCTCTCAATTCGTCCCCTACAACATAGTTGTTGACGGGAACAGCTGTAGTAGCGTTGTCATTGATCGGGCCTCCCTCTTGCAGAGCCTAGTTGGCCGGTGGAATTACAGCTTCTTGTCTCTGAACTAGAGCTCGAAGTTCTTCTTGACCTTGTGCAACCCCTTGCATCATATGCATGAACTGGGCCATGTTAGCCCTCATCTCAGCTAACTCAGCTTGCACTTGATCCATGTTCCTTTGATGATTCAGTCTCGTTGAGTACCGGTGCGGGCGTTGATCAGCTATCCTGCCTAAACACAGGAACCAAAGTGAGAAGTCACGAACAAGAACACCTGCTATGCAAAATGATATGAGTATGATGTTAATGATGCGTATGATGCACATGATATGTTCATTCCTCAGGCATTCAAAGAGCCTAATTCATCCTTAAAAGATGGCAACCTACAACAACAAGGGAACAACATATATGAGATAAATGAGAACAAAATGAAACACCATCAACCTTATCTATAGATAAAAGCGATAGGATCATACAACAAAATCAACAAAGATCCAAATACACGGAATACAACAATGAATCCCATCCAACAAGCCTGGAGGTGATTCTCAACATACACATCAAAGATACAAGCTAAGACAAACGGTCTCCCGGAATGAGAGTCTTCAGGTACTGGCACTGGTCTATCAACAGGGCGCATTCTGAACATTATGGTAGAGGGGTGATCTTCTCCTTCAGTTGTCGTCTAAGCTCTACAACTTCTCCCCCAAGATGGTTCTCTGATGCCTGTCTCAAGTTAACATCCTTCTTCAACTGGATGTCTTTGTCTCTGAGTTGCTTCTCCAGGTCTCTGATCTTCTTCTGGTAGCCGGCTTCGGCTCTCTGCAGCCTCAAGCACTCCCGGTGTTCTACATCTAACATGGATTCCACCTCCTCGTAGGATCTCCTCTTGCTTCTTGATCTGCTAGCATCTTCTCCCTGCACTCCTCTGAGTTGATGAGCCAAGTTCAACCTATCAGCTTTGGCTTTGTAAAGCTCCATCTGGGTATCTTGCTCCTTCTCTCTCAACCGACGATTCTCCATCAGGGCTTGCTTGTAGTGCTCAGCAGGCACACTCTCAGCAAGGACCAAAGGTGGTTGCTCCTGCAACGGCTTCATCCTATCGTAGGGTAACAACAAAGTTTCCACTCTCTTCTTGACCCAATCAGTGTAATCAGGCATAGCGATGGCAAACTTCTTCCTTAAGACAGATCCATCCTTCACACCAATAGACTTCCAAGCTCTTCCTATCTGCTCCAATCTAGCCGGGTCACTCTGCTTCTCAAAATACACACTTTCAGCTACCTCAGCCTCAAGTGGTCTTCCCTTCATCACAAACCCCAACTGGCGAAGAGAAAGAACCGGGTTGTAATTGATGCAACCCTTAGTCCCTACGAGTGGCACATTCCGGAACTCTCCACAGCTCATAATAACATTCCGCACATCCATCCGGTATGACTGCCATCTGATATCATAGGAGGTAAGAGACATAACCCTCTGAGTCCACTTGTGAGTGCTCTGAGCATCCACAAAAGGTCCACTGACTGGCAGGAGAGACAAGAACCATCTGAGCAAAAGCGGGAGACAACATCTGATAGCCCCACCCTTACCATGCCTACTGTGAATGGCATAATAAGTGTCAGCTAACAGAGTAGGAACTGGATTTCCTCCAATGAAGATACTGACCGCAACATAGTCAACAAAGTTAGGCATACTTGGAAACAAAACGATCCCATAGATCATGACAGCAAGCTGGGCGTGAAAAGCTTCCCAATTCCCTTTCTCTGCTTCTTCTCTAGCAATCCTCAACAAGAACTTCAAAGGCAACCCTACAACATCCCCACTGGTCTTCCAACTATCACTGATCTCCTTGACACTCAAATGAAGAGCTCTAGCAAAAACCCTGAAATCAACTTCCTTAGGCACATCCAAGAAAGGAACCTGATACCGGATCGGGACACTCAGTAGAATAGAATACTCCTCAAGGGTAGGCGCCAACTGATAATCTTGAAAGGTGAAACAATGAAGCTCTGGGTCGTAGAACTGAAGAAGAGTCTGCAACGGCACCGGATCGACTACCATTTTTAACAGTGTCAGAATATCCCCATACTGGTCAACAAACCCCTTTTGGTTACCACTGGTCATAAGGCTACTCAACTCAATCAGAGACGTCAAAGGCTCACGGTGAAAGCTGTAGGAACAAGTCTTCCGCTTCAGCTTTGGGACTGTTGCCATCTCTATCAGTGAACAGACTCTGGAATGTACCTGAGAAATGATATGCATGCAGAGATTAGTTTTTTTTTTTTTTTCAACTCTTTTTTTATTGTGTTTCTTTTGAAAATAAACATGCTATGATGCAGATGATGCAGACAAGACTGACTGACTGCGCATCTCAGAACACAGGATCGAAGCTTCAGTTTAAACTCGGAGTCACAAATCATCTGAAACCCAAAGTCAACTGAGAACTGTCATCTGAACTCATAGTCACCAACAGGACCTGTAATAATGATCAATCCCTTCCCACTCACGGGTGTCGTCTAGGCCAGGGTAAGGTCGAGAGAAACGCAGCATAAATAACCTTTCACAGAATATCATGATATACACACCTGAAGTATGTAACGATAATATCCCATCAGGGTCTGAACTGCTCGTGATATCAATGTTCCGCTAAGTGGCGCAATACCACCCGCTTCCCATGAATCACTCTATTCCTAAGTATCCTAGATTTCACTCATGGCCTGGGTATTGGGCCTTTTACCTCAAGTAACTCCCACCCCAACAGAGAGAAACAGACAACCAGCCAGCCAGATGAACAATGAATGTGAATGAATGCAAACATAAATGCAAACATAAATGCAAACAATAAATGCAAACAATAAATGCAAATAATAAATAATGAATGCAATAAATAACAGCAAACAGCAACCAGAACCCTAACCTAGAGAGCGCTAGGAGAGACTCGCTTAGGGAAGATGGACCAGCAAGAGGTCAACTTCTCTATAGTCCCCAGCAGAGTCGCCAGCTGTCGCATTACGCGAAAAACCGGCGGGAAACAAGAACAACAAAGCCGCCACCGTGCGTTATTTATCCCAAAAGAGGGAAAGGAAACGCTCGAAGTAAACCTGGAAAAGACATGGTCTCGCGACCAAAGAGAATGGGATCGGGAGTCGGTTATGCGAAGGGAAGGTATTAGCACCCCTACGCATCCGTCGTACTCGACGGGATCCACGCACAATAGGAAGGAAAATGGTTGCTAAAACACTGCTCAAACACACATCAAACACTGGCTGAAAGAGACACAAGAAAACAAACAAGACGGACTCGACAGGATATCGCATCCTGGGCCTACTTAGTCTATCAAGCATAAACATCAGAGTCAAAGTAGTTCGGACTGGGGAAAAACATGCTCGCTAGGATCTCGCATCCTATGCATACGTATCTTCTTGGACGAAGAAGAATCAGAGCATTCGTAGCTCGGCTCACGCACACAAACAAAACAACACAGGAAATCGACTGCCAATCGCTGGGCTTACGTCAAACTCCTACACAAAAACACGGGCAAACATGGAACCCGAATGCCAATTGCTGGACTTACATCAGCTTCCGAACCAAACACACCCACACTGGAAACCAGATGCCACTTGATGGACTTATACCGGACTCCAAGCACACAACAAGAGGATACGGAATGCCAATCGCTAGTCTTACATCCATCTCCTGACTCACGCAAAGACAAAACAAAAAGAGCGCCCAGAGAGATCTGCTCATCTCCTACCTACGTACCTCATCTGGTATGAGGATCAGGGCGACGTAGTTCCCCTACGCAGGGACACAGGACTAGCCTAACCAGATAACAGAGGGAGACACAACTAGGGAGACTACGACTCGAGCCTAGATGTTATCATGCAAAATCATCCCTAAGTCAAGGTTTCTAGCTAACTTGCACAGGGAGCAAGCTAAACCTAAGCACAGGCAAAAGCAAAGCAAACAATCACAGATAGCACACACTATATACACACCAAGTGAGGCTCAAACAAAGGTTAGGCTTTAGTCAAGGGGTCATGTCAACCTCGACAAACAAGCCACTGTATCAGGGTGAGGTTAGCTCTTAACCTTGACATTGAGAGTCAAGGTGAAGCAGATGAAAGGTGAGTGAAGATGAGACTTCACAGCTCTTATCCCTGGCCTGGGAGAGCTTTAGACAATGAAGTGTGGGTTCAGAAAGTGGGAACCCTTCTACACTTATGACACTGACTCAACTGTACAACTGTACAAGGATCTTGGGTTACTATCCCAATGCATCAACACCAGTTGTGTGAGCAGAGGGATGACTCAACTGACTAGCAGGAGATGGATTGCACATCTCTTGTATCTTCCAATTGCCTTATCAAAGGTCTTTGATATGTACAGGGACAAATGTAAACAAACACAAACATTGCCTCTTAAGGAGGACTTCAGACAGGTGCCTGGCCTAGTAGAAGGCCAGGTCTTCCAGACTACATGGAGTTAGGATGTTATACCTCAATGCTCAAGCTATCAAGCAAAGCAAGAGCAAGTTCACAAGGGAACTAAAGCAACTAAAGTACCTGAAAACAATCCAAGATAATCAGTACTCAACTCAAACAGAAATCAAACAACAAAGGTCAACAGTTAACTGTACAATTGTACACAAGCAAACAACAGTCAATGCACAAAGGTGCAAGCCATTAGGCACAAGGTACAAGTCTCAAACCCTACAAAATAAACCAAAGTTAGTCATCAACAATCAATAGGTCAACTCCAATTGAGTAAGCATCATTAAGCATGGCAATTGTGCCCTTTGACCTGAAACAAAACTCAAATGTGAGAGCACAAACCACTAGTACAAGACTAGGGTCAAAATGAGAGCAAAAAGTCAAAACAGAACATGAAACTTATCCAAAGTCAATATCAATCAATCAAGAATCAAATCCAAGTGGTTTCACATTCATATCATCAACCATTATCATTTCATGAAGCAAAGAGTACAAAACATGCAATTTAGAACCTCAAAGGACCAAACAGAAAGATCCAATTCAAATCAACTCACAAACATTTCAATAAATCATGAAAAAGTTCATGGCTAAACAGAATTCATAACATGATCTACACACCAAATTTCAAGCCATTTGGACCAAGGGAAGCAAGTCAATGAAATTCATCAAGTCAACACAAGTTCAAACAAGCTCATACAAGGCATCAAAACATGCATCCACTTCAAGAAATCATAAAACATAATTGGCATAAGATAAATGAACCAAACCAAAGCCATGGCAAACTTCAAGATGTCTATAATACACATGCCAAATTTCAAACCCATCCAATGAACAACCAGAATTTCACAAATAATATAAAAGCATGTCTCACAAGAAGTCCACAATTGGTCAAACAGGGGAGAAAATCTCAATCAAATTGGAAATGCATTCAGAAATTCCAGGAAAATTCACAAGCAACCTTAACATTCAGAAGATTCAACATGCAAAAATTCAGATTATTTTGAGTTCATATGGCATGGTAACAAAAATCATCAAATTGGACAAGAATGGTGTGACACAAATTGTCATACCTCTATTCCAAAAATCATATCTCATCAACCAGCAATCATAAAATCACAAACTCTATACCAAAAAATCCCTAAAGGTGTCTAGATTAAGCACAAATAATTTCAGCCTCATTGGATTAAGCATCATCATTTCACAAGCAAAATGGCTAGGCATACACAAATTGGACACACATGAACAAACCCTAGGCAATTTAAAAATCTACACGTGCATAAATTCTGGAAAAATCACCATAAAAAACTAGAGATCATGAGGAACATCATGCAAAAAATCCCATATTATTTGGACAAATATTCGTTGACTTATGATTTTTGTAAAATTGGAAAATGAAATGAAATAAACATTTGTAGCATTTAAATGGATTAAAAGGAAATTGAATTAAATAAGTGAATAGTGCCAGCCTTAAGTGAAACGCCGCGTTTCACTTAAGGGGAAGGATTCAGCGCGCATGGTCAACACGTGAGGACCAACCAGAATGCTGCATGGCTTCCTCTCCTGACCAATCAGAAGCGAGCGATTCAAAAAAACACATGTGAAACGCAGGGCCAGGGTTTGGAGGATCAAACACGATTTTCTGGGAATTTCCTCATCAGCTTCATACAAGTTCCTCATGGGCCATGAACAAACTTCTCAGAAACGTAAAATAAGCATATCATCCTAAAGATCTTGCATCAGACTACACGAATCCACACATAATTCGACCTAACTCTAACTAAACAAAAGCAAATCAAAGCAACAAAATCCACATGTGAATCTTTAAAACAGCATAACTCAACCAAATCAGCATGGAAATCAATGATTAAAAGCGCAGCTTCACCAGCATCACAAGACCTACAACTATCACTTAACCAATTTAAGAAAAAAGAAACTCGAGTTCTGACCTCTTGGAGCAAACAGAATTGGAACCGATGGATTTAAGCCTTGTAATATGCAAACAGACCTTCCAAAGTGCTTATGAAGTTGATTGGATGAAGAATGAAGGTTTAATCGTGCTTAATTCCACAGAAATTTGAATTCACCATTGATGTGTTCTTGCTTCAAGCTGCTTCAGTTTGCACTATTTCATTCAATTCCACGTACCAATTCACTCAGGAATACTTCAAATACCAAGATCAAGCACTAGAAATAGATGTTGTTTTAAGAAATTGCAAGAACAAGTGAATAAAAAAAATGATGAGAAACTTTTAGATCTAAAAATGAGCCGCTCCCTCTACTGAAATCTGTTAGGGTTTTTTTGTTTTATACCCCCTCTTAAACAGATCCTTAAACATGTTTAGGTGTATGGCAAAGAGATTAGCAAAATGTGAGAGTGTAAGTGCAATTTGAATAATGCACCCCCATGCATGAAATGACTGGAACAGTGCATATTTTGGGCCTGCATTCACTTGAAGTTCTGTTTGTAGGCCAATGGGAGTGTTTAAATGTGTGGACAATGCATTGTTTTTAAAATTTGAACATTCCATCCAAAAAGTCAAGTGAAAAATCAAATAATTTTGTGATGGGATTTGATGAAATGTGATGAAGGATTTGGATAGAACATGTCAAATGTGACTTGTAGCAAAAAACCTCACTCAATTTGGCCAAATGGTTCAAGAGTTATCCCACTTTGAAGTTCAAAAAATCTTGACAATGATTTGATCATAACTTGCCAACCACACATGAGAAATGAGTGTTCTTGGACTTTTTGGAAAGGTGAGAGCAAGATCTTCAACTTTCATATTGGACAAAATTTCATTTGAAGCTTGTATGATGATGTAAATTTGAGGAGAAGAACTTTCCATTTTTGGCAGTTTCCAATTACAGGTCACTTACTATTTTTGGAAACTTTTCATCTGACCTCAAATTCTTCAATCTTGATCTTTGAAATGTCAAATGAGACTTGTATGGACATGAATTAAGCCTTTCAAACCATCTCCCACCTTCAAATCCTTGAATTCAGGCACAGTTGACTTTGGTTGACTTTATAGGGTTTCTAGGGGATTGAACAATGACTGATGACTTCTGAGCACCCAATCCTTGACCAAACCACTTCAAAAGGACCCCTAGGTCATGTGAACATGTTGAACCAACCCTAGGGCTTTGCTTCCTTGAGAAATGCATTTGCTTGCTTGTTTGACTGATCCTCCTAATCAGTTGACCTAATCTTGTCTGATGGCTTGCACTTGGGCAAAGGACAATGCAATGCTATGCAGTGGACTATGTAATGTTAATGACCTAATGATGAAAATGTATGTATAAAAGGTAGGTGCAAATTTGAGGTGCTACAGCTGCCCCTATTCAATCAGCTGGGAACCTGAACGGATGAGAGCAACGGTTGTCAGACTTTCAAGGTACACAGGGATTGAATACCAAAGAACCGTAGAAATTTGCACTCTGCGGGGTATGATACCAAGAAAAGCCAAGTCATTTACCAATGACGGCTGCACGACAACTTCAGGAAAGCGAAACCATTTACCGATGGCTAAATACTGGAAACTTGATATTTACCGATATCAACTTCAGCGAGACCATTTACCGATGGCTGCTGGGGAACACCTTGATATTAAAAGGAAGCAAGACCATTTATCGATGGTGGCTTCAAAGCAACTTGATATTTACCGATATCAACTTGAGGATTCGATATTTATCGATATCGAAGAAAGCGGGGCCATTTACCGATGACGTCTCCACTTGGGGAGGAAAAAGAAGATATTTGCAAAATGGAATCAGACAAGACGTTTACCGACGACTCCTGGGGATTTGATTTTATCAACAGGGAAATACACACGATCAGACATTTACCGATGACCGGGATGAGACTCGATGTTTACCGACATCAAAAACGACCAGACATTTACCGATGACTGGGATGAGACTCGATGTTTACCGACACCGACAGAGAGGTGAACACTTTACTGGGGAAGTAAAAACAAATACTTGCAATCGGGAACCAGACAGGACGTTTACCGATGATTCTACTGGGGATTTCTAGCTAGGGAATTATCAGACATTTACTGATGACCGGGAAAAACTCGACGTTTACCGACATCGAAAGATGATGCTTATCAACATCAAACAAAGGCGACCAGACATTTACCGATGACTGGGATGAGACTCAATGTTTACCGTCATCGAAAGATGATGTTTACCGACATCCAAAAAATGACCAGACATTTACCGATGACTGGGGTGAGACTCGATGTTTACCGACACCGAAGAAAGAACACACGCGGGTGCTGATATGACACTTATCGGTATCACAAGAATGACATCTTAAGTACGTCAAGGCAAGGCTGACCGCTTGTTGGAGTCTCACTGGGGAGAAACAAGCTTTCCGTTCGCGGACGGGTGAGGAAATAAACACCTCTGAGGGAATATCAATCCTGAATGCTGTCAGGAGTAATTGTAGCAGACGTGCTATACTGATGTTGAACAAAATAATCCGCCTCTACCGGGGATACGGTCTGGTTGGGTTAACACATGAATGCATATGTTTGAATTTTTTTATGGCGTAATGCTCCATATTGAATGAAAATGCTACGCAGTTTGAGGATGCAATGATCACTACATGCAAAATGCAAGGATGAACAACTCCGGCTTGGGAGCCAAAACTGATCAGATACTCCAACTCTGCGGGGAGACTCTGCTGAGGGGTGCTCTGCGGGGAGAGCACCGACTTCTCACTCATGCTGGAGAATAGCACTGCTTCTGGGGAAAGGATAAACTCCGCTGGGGACATCCTTCAGGACCCAATCCACTCGGGGACTCAGCTTGGGGGAACAACCAATACAACTCGCTGGGGACGAACCAAGGCGACCGCGCGGAAGAGTAAACAAAGCAACTCGCTGGGGAGTAAACAAAACAACTCGCTGGGGAGTAATAAGGCGACTTGCTAGGGACAACCTGGTGACTTCACTGGGGAGAGCCAACCAGTCCACAAGTAGGAAAAACTCTGCTTTGGGAAATAAATGCTATTCTGCTGGGGACGACCCATCCAATCCACAGATAGGATAACTGCTGGAGATAAATTTTATTGAACCCGCTCCACTCGGGGATTCGCAGATCATATGCGGGAGATAGCACTGCACCCTTGCTGATGACAGGCGCTCACAACCATGCTGGGGATGGTGATACTTCCAACCAGACTGCTGGGGAATAGAAGGCACTATCCACCGACGTCTCTGCAGGGGAACATAGCTCTGACAGCTTCCATACTTGCTTGGGAAAATATCTGCTGAGGAAACATTCTCACAGATGCCAACCTGCAAAACAGCACAACAAAATGCCTCCAGGGGATACATGGACAAGATACGCTCAAGTGTCCTCGACATTCAAAATGATTTTCAAATGTTTTATCTTTTTGCACGTTATTGTTTAGCCTTCATGTTCTTATATGCGATGCTTATCAAAAATTCAGACGTTTTTGCAAACAAAACAGTAAAAACAAAAACAAGAGAGCTATTTATCTGAATAACGACTTTTATTGATTGAAAATGTGCCTGAAAAGGCAAATACATTGGGAAGCAATTCCTAGAAAGAGGTAATTGCGCACAGAAGGAAAATAAACTATCCTAATGGCAATGTGAACACGGCATCCACTATTTCCCAACTCTGTTATAACTCACAGATCATCAGTTTTTCTCCCAACTCCTTGCTTTTTGAGAAGAATGACTGGACCGATCACATCTTTCGAGATGGCAGACGACGAAGCGTGCTATGAAGTACAGATAACTCAGACTGTAGTCTTCGCTCTAATCCCTCTTTTGCCTGGATCGCCCTTTCGGGTTTTCAATCCACCGGGATACCCATTTTTGCCTAAGCAGCCCTTGCGGGTTTTCGACTTACCGGGTGTACAAATTCTTTTCATTTTTATCCCTAATTTTTGCCCGAACCTTTTCTTTCTATTTTTTGGTTCGCCGGGATGCCCTTTTTTGCCTGGACTTTTTATTCTTTTTTTCCAGCGGGTCAATTTATGCGAAGTATTTTTTGACTACATCTAAGTTAACAGGGGACGGAAAATCTTCACCATCCTTAGTTGTAAGCATCAAGGCTCCACCGGAGAAGACCTTCTTCACAACATATGGACCTTCGTAATTAGGAGTCCACTTTCCCCTGTTATCTGTACCGGGAGGAAGGTTCCTCTTCAAAACTAGATCACCAGTTTGATAGCTCCGAGGACGCACTTTCTGATCGAAGGCTCTCTTCATCCTTCTCTGATACAACTGCCCATGGCACACAGCTGCTAGCCGTCTCTCTTCGATAAGGCTTAACTCACTAAACCTTGTCCGAATCCACTCGGCTTCATCAAGCTTGACATCTAACAAAACTCTCAGAGAAGGGATCTCCACTTCAACAGGTAGGACTGCTTCCATACCATACACAAGGGAGTACGGGGTTGCCCCGGTCGACGTACGTACTGAGGTACGGTACCCACGCAAAGCGAAAGGCAGCATCTCATGCCAATCCTTGTACGTAACGACCATCTTCTGCACAATCTTCTTGATATTCTTGTTTGCCGCCTCTACAACACCATTCATCTTTGGTCTGTAAGGAGAAGAATTGTGATGTTCAATCTTGAAATCTTTACACAGTTCTTTCATCATCTTGTTATTGAGATTCGAACCATTATCAGTGATGATTCTCTCAGGAACTCCATAACGACAAATGATTTCTTTCTTGATGAACCGGGCAACCACTTGTTTGGTAACA
Organism: Lathyrus oleraceus; assembly: GCF_024323335.1. Classification (NCBI taxonomy): domain Eukaryota; kingdom Viridiplantae; phylum Streptophyta; class Magnoliopsida; order Fabales; family Fabaceae; genus Lathyrus; species Lathyrus oleraceus. The sequence goes on along the minus strand of NC_066585.1, from coordinate 315,713,996 downwards.
TTAGCATAGGAAGCTGCTTCCACCCATTTGGTGAAGTAGTTAATCGCAACCAGGATGAAGCGGTGTCCATTAGAAGCAGTAGACTCAATCTTCCCAATCATATCAATGCCCCACATGGAGAACGGCCAAGGCGAGTTCATGACATTCAGAGGGCTTGGTGGTACATGCACCTTATCGGCATAAATTTGACACTTATGACATTTCCGAGCATACTTGAAACAATCGGATTCCATAGTCATCCAGTAATAACCGGCTCTCAAAAGTTTCTTGGACATTGCATGACCACCAGCATGGGTACCAAACGAACCTTCATGCACTTCTTGCATCAACACGTCTGCTTCGTGTCTATCCACGCATCTGAGCAAGACCATGTCAAAGTTCCTCTTATACAGCACATCATCCTGATTCAGATAAAAGCTTCCAGCTAGCCTTCTCAGGGTTTTCTTATCATTCTTCGACGCACCTTCAGGATACTCCTGAGTCTTAAGGAAGTTCTTGATGTCATAATACCACGGTTTCTCATCAATCACAACAGACTCGGCTGCAAAGACATACGCAAGCCTCTCGAGTCGATTCACCGCAACATGTGGCACATGATTCCACCAATGCACTTTGATCATGGACGACAAAGTGGCCAAAGCATCAGCCATCTGATTCTCATCCCGGGGGACATGATACAACTTCACCTTTTTGAAGAACGTCAGTATTCTTCTGGTGTAATCTCTATACGGAATCAAATGCGGCTGGTTTGTATTCCAATCTCCATTGACCTGATTGATCACTAGAGTGGAATCTCCATAGATGTCAAGCGTTTTGATCCTCAGATCAATGGCTTCTTCTATCCCCATGATACAAGCCTCATACTCAGCTTCATTGTTGGTGACGTCAAAAGTCAATCTAGCAGAGAAAGGTATATGTGCACCTTTGGGATTAATCAATACTGCCCCAACACCGTTGCCATTCATATTCACGGCCCCATCAAACATCAGTGTCCACTTGTCATCCGGATCCGGTCCTTCCTCGACAAGAGGCTCTTCGCAATCTTTCATCTTAAGATACATGATGTCTTCATCAGGGAATTCAAACATCATAGGCTGATAATCCTCAAGCGGTTGCTCAGCAAGGTAATCTGACAGAATACTACCTTTAATGACCTTCTGCGACGTGTACTAAATATCATATTCTATTAGAATCATCTGCCATCGAGCAACGCGCCCGGTGAGAGCCGGCTTCTCAAAGATGTACTTCACTGGGTCCATCTTAGAAATCAATAAGGTAGTATGGTTCAACATATACTGCCTCAGTCGACGAGCAGCCCAGGCCAAAGCATAGCATGTTTTCTCGAGCAGTGAATATCTTGTTTCACAGTCGGTAAACTTTTTGCTAAGGTAGTATATGGCATGCTCTTTTCGACCAGACTCGTCATGCTGTCCCAATACATACCCCATCGAGTTCTCGGTCACCGACAGGTACATTATCAGAGGTCTCCCTGGAACTGGAGGGATCAGGATTGGAGGTTTCTGTAAATACTCTTTTATCTTGTCAAAAGCTTTCTGACAGTCATCATTCCACCTGATTGCTTGATCTTTTCTTAGCAGTTTGAAAATTGGTTCACACGTGGCAGTTAGGTGAGATATGAACCTTGCAATGTAGTTCAACCTCCCTAAAAACCCATGGACTTGCTTTTCCGTTTTTGGTTCAGGCATCTCTTGGATAGCTTTGACTTTTGCTGGATCAACCTCAATCCCTTTCTCACTGACAATGAAGCCTAACAGCTTCCCAGATCTCACCCCAAACGTACACTTGTTTGGATTCAGCCTCAGCTTGAATTTTCTCAATCGGTCAAACAGCTTCTGCAAATTAACCAGGTGCTCCTCTTTTGTCTGCGACTTCGCAATCATATCATCCACGTACACTTCAATTTCTTTGTGCATCATGTCATGAAAGAGAGTCGTCATTGCCCTCTGATAGGTAGCACCGACATTCTTTAGCCCAAATGGCATTACCTTATAGCAGAACGTGCCCCAAGGTGTAATGAATGTCGTCTTTTCTATGTCCTCTGGCGCCATTTTAATCTGATTATAGCCCGAGAAACCGTCCATGAAAGAGAATACCGAGGATTGAGCCGTATTATCAACCAATACATCGATGTGAGGTAATGGGAAATCATCTTTCGGACTCGCTCTGTTCAAATTCCGGTAATCGACACACATTCTGACTTTGCCATCCTTCTTCGGCACAGGAACGATGTTGGCCACCCACGGGGGATAACTGGTAACAGCCAGAAAACCCGCATCCCACTGCTTTTGAACCTCTTCCTTGATCTTGACAGCCATATCAGGACTCGTTCTCCGAAGCTTCTGCTTGACTGACGGACACTCTTCTCTGAGAGGTAATCGATGCATTACAATGTGTGTATCCAAACCAGGCATATCTTGATATGACCAGGCGAATATCTCCACATATTCTCTCAGCATCTCAATCAGCCTCCTCTTGACAGAGTCCTCTAAAGCAGCCCCAATCTTGATCTCTCTTCTGGCGTCCTCAGTACCCAGATTAACAATCTCCAACTCCTCCTGATGAGGTTGGATGACCCTTTCCTCTTGCTTCAGCAATCTGACCAATTCTGCGGGGAGTTCACAGTCTTCGTCACTCTCCTCTTCAGCTTGGTAGATGGGATTATCAAAATCATACCGAGCCATAACAGAATTGTTCATAGTGGATTCCGTGGGATCACTTCTGCATGTTAATGCCTTGTTTTAGAAAAAGAGTTCAAGAAAGTCACAAAAAACAAAAACATTGCCTTTTTTATTGTTTTGAAAAAATGAAAACAAAAATAGAAAGCCAGGGATCACAAAATTTGATTGCAAAACGTCCTTTATTAATGATAATCATTAAAACATGATGAGGCCCTACAATGAACCACTACGCCTTGGGCAGAACGTAGGGTTTTCATGCAAAATGAAAAAACAAAAGAAAATTACTCTGTCTGAAGAGTAACTTGGACCACTTCTTCAGCCGTCCAGTTGTTGATAGACTCCCCTGGTGCACACGGGCGAACCCAGTTGTCTAAATCATAGTCGCTGTCACAGTCTTCACTACCGGTTGCGAAGACGTCGCCATGATTCATCAGCCCAGCGCTGGTAAAGGTACTTGGACCCGCTTGACCATTCTGCTCTGCTTGGAGAGGCTCATAACCAATGCCGAATTTGTCTTCTTTGACAGGTAAGTCCACCATCTTGCCCCAACCCTCAGCTTTGCCGGAATCAACAACCTCCTTGGCTTGCTTGTACGAAGCAATCGAAGCACCTGGCTTCCTCTGATCAGCGTACGCCACCTTCTCAAGAGCCACAGTCTCAAATGCCTGGCATAAGGTTTCGTGGATCTCGCCATCCACCTCGACATACTTGAACGAGGATAGGTGACTCACCAGAATCTCTTCTTCGCCATACACGGTCACAATCTGACCGTTCTAGACATACTTGAGCTTTTGGTGGAGAGTCGACGAGACTGCCCCTGCTGCGTGAATCCACGGACGCCCCAACAAACAACTGTAGGCAGGCTGAATGTCCATAACATAGAAGATTATATCAAAGACCTCCAGACCTATCTTCACCGGCAAGGTAACTTCACCAAACACAGAACGTTTGGATCCGTCAAATGCGTGCACAATCAGGTCACTGGGAGTAAGCACAACCCCTTCAACATCAATCTTCTTTAGAATCTTCTTCGGCAAGACATTCAGCGACGACCCGGTGTCTACCAACACGTGAGACAACACTGCCCCATTGCACTCCATGGTGATGTGCAAGGCCTTGTTATGATTGCGACCCTCAGGCGTTAAGTCTAGGTCAGTGAATCCTACACCATGCCTGGTGCTCACATTGGCCATCACACCCTCCAGTTGGTTGACGAAAATCTCCTGAGGTACGTAAGCCATATTCAGCATCTTTAATAAGGCATTACGATGTGCCTCGGAGCACAACAGCAAAGAAAGTATTGAAATCTTGGACGGAGTCTGATTAAGTTGATCTACGATCTTATAATCACTCTTCTTTATGATCTTCATAAACTCGTCCACGTCCTTTTCAAATGAACCCTCAGGCACCTCCTTCTGAGCCGGTTCTTCGTCAACGACAACCTGTTTGCCCTTTGACTTGGCAGAAGCCTCAACATTAGCATCTCTCAACGGCTGAGGAGCAAACAGTCGTCCACTTCGAGTGAAACCTCCTAGTCCACCAACGTTGTCCACAACGGGACTCACAACCACAGGAGTTTTAACTGGTGCACTGATCGTCACAGGCGCTTGATTTGCTGGCCTCGTCTGATTATCAGCCCTTCTATTGCCGCGGTAGGCATTATCATATCTCCATGACACAACCCTACTATTCTCAACTGATCTTCTTCCAGATGCAACGATAGTAGTTGGAGCACTGATGGTTACCGGAGCGGAAATGGTAACTGGGGTACCACTTGTTGCAGATGTACTAACAACCCTTTGTCCTCGTCCTTCAGACGGTTTAAAGTAGATGGTGACAGTTGACACCGTCCCACGATCTTTTACAACCCTACTGAATTGCAGACATCCCTCATCCATCATACCCTGGATACCGGCCCTCAACTGACCACAACCATTCTCAGATTCTGCACAGCCCAAACAATCTGCATCACAGCCCGGGTGCACACCACCACTCAACAAACGGCCCTTTACAGTCAACAAAGGAGTCTGAAGCTCATCCACACTGACAACAAGATCTTCAGCTTCAACCCCTTCAACATAGTTCACCCTATGCCCACCATGCTGAGGCATAGGATTGTTCACAACATTTGGCACTGGAGCGAAGTTGATCGTCTTGGCATCGATCAAATCCTGGACTTTGTGCTGGAAAGCCCGACATTTTTCAGTATGGTGCCCTGGTGCCCCGGAGTGAAAGTCACAACGGACGTTGGTGTCGTACCCAGGAGGCAATACTGTAGGCGGAGCCATTGTACGCAACTCAACAAACCCTAACCTGAGTAGTTCGGGCAGCAGTTCGGCGTACGACATTGGTAGCGGATCAAAACGTCGATCAGGCATCCTTTGTCTGGGTTGATACGGACGTTGCTGTTGTTGTTATTGCGGTTGTTGAACTCTTTGTTGTTGTTGTTGACGAGGTTGAGGTGCCGGGATTGTTACTGCAGCAACCTGACGGTACTGATTTCTGTTCACACTTCCTCGGTACACATTCCCTCGGTGTTGTACAGCATTAGTTTCACCCTCTCTTCGGCGAGGTGCCCCAGAGAAAGGTTTCTTAGATGATGAACCCACGTCTTGGATCTTTCCGGCTTTGATCAAACTTTCAGTTCTCTCACCACAGATCACCACGTCTGAGAAACTACCGAATGGGCAAATCCCCATCCGGTCCATGAATACTCCTTGTAGTGTGCCAATAAACATATCAGTTAACTCCCTCTCCAGCATAGGGGGTTGAACTCTCGCATCCAGCTCACGCCACCTCTGGGCGTACTCCTTGAAGCTTTCACTGGATTTCTGACAGAGACTCTGCAGCTGAGTCCGGCTAGGCGCCATGTCCATGTTATGCTTGTATTGCCTCAAGAAGGCCTCTCCCAGATCCCTCCAGCATCGGATCGAATCTGTCTTCAATTCCATGTACCAGTCCAAAGAAGCCCCAGATAGACTATCTTGGAAAAAGTACATCCACATCTTTTCATCATCCGTGTAGGCAGAGATTTTCCGATAATAGGCCTGCACGTGGGTGCGAGGGCAAGAAGTGCCGTTGTATTTATCAAAAGATGGCGCCTTGAATTTATAAGGGATTCTCAAGCCTTCCACTAACCCCATATTGGTAACATCAAAACCGAGAGAGTTCTGACATTCCATAGCCCGGATCTTCTCAGCAAGGGCATCAACTTTACGATCCCTCTCATCAACCCTTCCCAAAACGTCTCCGTCTTCACTGAGCAGAGTGAACATATCCTCTTGCCTGTCAATAAGCGGAGCCTGATTACGGGCCGGAGCACGGACTACTCTGGCATTAGCGGTGTCTGGAGCAATAGGTTGACCGTTGATTCGAATACCTCTCAATTCGTCCCCTACAGCATAGTTGTTGACGGGCACGGCTGTAGTAGCGTTGTCATTGATCGGGCCTCCCTCTTGCAGAGCCTAGTTGGCCGGTGGAATTACAGCTTCTTGTCTCTGAACTAGAGCTCGAAGTTCTTCTTGACCTTGTGCAACCCCTTGCATCATATGCATGAACTGGGCCTTGTTAGCCCTCATCTCAGCTAACTCAGCTTGCACTTGATCCATGTTCCTTTGATGATTCAGTCTCGTTGAGTACCGGTGCGGGCATTGATCAGCTATCCTGCCTAAACACAGGAACCAAAGTGAGAAGTCACGAACAAGAACACCTGCTATGCAAAATGATATGAGTATGATGTTAATGATGCGTATGATGCACATGATATGTTCATTCCTCAGGCATTCAAAGAGCCTGATTCATCCTTAAAAGATGGCAACCTGCAGCAACAAGGGAACAACATATATGAGATAAATGAGAACAAAATGAAACACCATCAACCTTATCTATAGATAAAAGCGATAGGATCATACATAAAAATCAACAAAGATCTAAATACACGGAATACAACAATGAATCCCATCCAACAAGCCTGGAGGTGATTCTCAACATACACATCAAAGATACAAGCTAAGACAAACGGTCTCCCGGAATGAGATTCTTCAGGTACTGGCACTGGTCTATCAACAGGGCGCATTCTGAACATTCTGGTAGAGGGGTGATCTTCTCCTTCAGTTGTCGTCTAAGCTCTACAACTTCTCCCCCAAGATGGTTCTCTGATGCCTGTCTCAAGTCAACCTCCTTCTTCAACTGGATGTCTTTGTCTCTGAGTTGCTTCTCCAGGTCTCTGATCTTCTTCTGGTAGCCGGCTTCGGCTCTCTGCAGCCTCAAGCACTCCCGGTGTTCTGCATCTAACATGGATTCCACCTCCTCGTAGGATCTCTTCTTGCTTCTTGATCTGCTAGCATCTTCTCCCTGCACTCCTCTGAGTTGATGAGCCAAGTTCAACCTATCAGCTTTGGCTTTGTAAAGCTCCATCTGGGTATCTTGCTCCTTCTCTCTCAACCGGCGATTCTCCATCATGGCTTGCTTGTAGTGCTCAGCAGGCACACTCTCAGCAACGACCAAAGGTGGTTGCTCCTGCAACGGCTTCATCCTATCGTAGGGTAACAACAAAGTTTCCACTCTCTTCTTGACCCAATCAGTGTAATCAGGCATAGCGATGGCAAACTTCTTCCCTAAGACAGATCCATCCTTCACACCAATAGACTTCCAAGCTCTTCCTATCTGCTCCAATCTAGCCGGGTCACTCTGCTTCTCAAAATACACACTTTCAGCTACCTCAGCCTCAAGTGGTCTTCCCTTCATCACAAACCCCAACTGGCGAAGAGAAAGAACCGGGTTGTAATTGATGCAACCCTTAGTCCCTACGAGTGGCACATTCCGGAACTCTCCACAGCTCATAATAACATTCCGCACATCCATCCGGTATGACTGCCATCTGATATCATAGGAGGTAAGAGACATAACCCTCTGAGTCCACTTGTGAGTGCTCTGAGCATCCACAAAAGGTCCACTGACTGGCAGGAGAGACAAGAACCATCTGAGCAAAAGCGGGAGACAACATCTGATAGCCCCACCCTTACCATGCCTACTGTGAATGGCATAATAAGTGTCAGCTAACAGAGTAGGAACTGGATTTCCTCCAATGAAGATACTAACCGCAACATAGTCAACAAAGTTAGGCATACTTGGAAACAAAACGATCCCATAGATCATGACAGCAAGCTGGGCGTGAAAAGTTTCCCAATTCCCTTTCTCTGCTTCTTCTCTAGCAATCCTCAACAAGAACTTCAAAGGCAACCCTACAACATCCCCACTGGTCTTCCAACTATCACTGATCTCCTTGACACTCAAATGAAGAGCTCTAGCAAAAACCCTGAAATCAACTTCCTTAGGCACATCCAAGAAAGGAACCTGATACCGGATCGGGACACTCAGTAGAATAGAATACTCCTCAAGGGTAGGCGCCAACTGATAATCTTGAAAGGTGAAACAATGAAGCTCTGGGTCGTAGAACTGAAGAAGAGTCTGCAACGGCACCGGATCGACTACCATTTTTAACAGTGTCAGAATATCCCCATACTGGTCAACAAACCCCTTTTGGTTACCACTGGTCATAAGGCTACTCAACTCAATCAGAGACGTCAAAGGCTCACGGTGAAAGCTGTAGGAACAAGTCTTCCGCTTCAGCTCTGGGACTGTTGCCATCTCTATCAGTGAACAGACTCTGGAATGTACCTGAGAAATGATATGCATGTAGAGATTAGTTTTTTCTTTTTTTTTTGTTTTCAACTCTTTTTTTATTGTGTTTCTTTTGAAAATAAACATGCTATGATGCAGATGATGCAGACAAGACTGGCTGGCTGCGCATCTCAGAACACAGGATCGAAGCTTCAGTTTAAACTCGGAGTCACAAATCATCTGAAACCCAAAGTCAACTGAGAACTGTCATCTGAACTCATAGTCACCAACAGGACCACAAGTTACCAACGGTACCTGTAATAATGATCAATCCCTTCCCACTCACGGGTGTCGTCTAGGCCAGGGTAAGGTCGAGAGAAACGCAACATAAATAACCTTTCACAGAATATCATCATATACACACCTGAAGTATGTAACGATAATATCCCATCAGGGTCTGAACTGCTCGTGATATCAATGTTCCGCTAAGTGGCGCAATACCACCCGCTTCCCATGAATCACTCTATTCCTAAGTATCCTAGATTTCACTCATGGCCTGGGTATTGGGCCTTTTACCTCAAGTAACTCCCACCCCAACAGAGAGAAACAGACAACCAGCCAGCCAGATGAACAATGAATGTGAATGAATGCAAACATAAATGCAAACATAAATGCAAACAATAAATGCAAACAATAAATGAAAACAATAAATGCAAACAATAAATAATGAATGCAATAAATAACAGCAAACAGCAACCAGAACCCTAACCTAGAGAGCGCTAGGAGAGACTCGCTTAGGGAAGATGGACCAGCAAGAGGTCAACTTCTCTATAGTCCCCAGTAGAGTCGCCAGCTGTCGCATTACGCGAAAAACCGGCGGGAAACATGAACAACAGAGCCGCCACCGTGCGTTATTTATCGCAAAAGAGGGAAAGGAAACGCTCGAAGTAAACCTGGAAAAGACATGGTCTCGCGACCAAAGAGAATGGGATCGGGAGTCGGTTATGCGAAGGGAAGGTATTAGCACCCCTACGCATTCGTCGTACTCGACGGGATCCACGCACAATAGGAAGGAAAATGGTTGCTAAAACACTGCTCAAACACACATCAAACACTGGCTGAAAGAGACACAAGAAAACAAACAAGACGGACTCGACAGGATATCGCATCATGGGCCTACTTAGTCTATCAAGCATAGACATCAGAGTCAAAGTAGTTCGGACTGGGGAAAAACATGCTCGCTAGGATGTCGCATCCTATGCATACGTATCTTCTTGGACGAAGAAGAATCAGAGCATTCGTAGCTCGGCTCACGCACACAAACAAAACAACACAGGAAATCGACTACCAATCGCTGGGCTTACGTCAAACTCCTACACAAAAACACGGGCAAACATGGAACCCGAATGCTAATTGCTGGACTTACATCAGCTTCCGAACCAAACACACCCACACTGGAAACCAGATGCCACTTGATGGACTTATACCGGACTCCAAGCACACAACAAGAGGATACGGAATGCCAATCGCTGGTCTTACATCCATCTCCTGACTCACGCAAAGACAAAACAAAAAGAGCGCCCGGAGAGATCTACTCATCTCCTGCCTACGTACCTCATCTGGTATGAGGATCAGGGCGACGTAGTTCCCCTACGCAGGGACACAGGACTAGCCTAACCAGATAACAGAGGGAGACACAACTAGGGAGACTACGACTCGAGCCTAGATGTTATCATGCAAAATCATCCCTAAGTCAAGGTTTCTAGCTAACTTGCACAGGGAGCAAGCTAAACCTAAGCACAGGCAAAAGCAAAGCAAACAATCACAGATAGCACACACTATATACACACCAAGTGGGGCTCAAACAAAGGTTAGGCTTTAGTCAAGGGGTCATGTCAACCTCGACAAACAAGCCACTGTATCAGGGTGAGGTTAGCTCTTAACCTTGACATTGAGAGTCAAGGTGAAGCAGATGAAAGGTGAGTGAAGATGAGACTTCACAGCTCTTATCCCTGGCCTGGGAGAGCTTTAGACAATGAAGTGTGGGTTCAGAAAGTGGCAACCCTTCTACACTTATGACACTGACTCAACTGTACAACTGTACAAGGATCTTGGGTTACTATCCCAATGCATCAACACCAGTTGTGTGAGCAGAGGGATGACTCAACTGACTAGCAGGAGATGGATTGCACATCTCTTGTATCTGCCAATTGCCTTATCAAAGGTCTTTGATATGTACAGGGACAAATGTAAACAAACACAAACATTGCCTCTTAAGGAGGACTTCAGACAGGTGCCTGGCCAAGTAACAGGCCAGGTCTTCCAGACTACATGGAGTTAGGATGTTATACCTCAGTGCTCAAGCTATCAAGCAAAGCAAGAGCAAGTTCACAAGGGAACTAAAGCAACTAAAGTACCTGAAAACAATCCAAGATAATCAGTACTCAACTCAAACAGAAATCAAACAGCAAAGGTCAACAGTTAACTGTACAATTGTACACAAGCAAACAACAGTCAATGCACAAAGGTGCAAGCCATTAGGCACAAGGTACAAGTCTCAAACCCTACAAAATAAACCAAAGTTAGTCATCAACAATCAATAGGTCAACTCCAATTGAGTAAGCATCATTAAGCATGGCAATTGTGCCCTTTGACCTGAAACAAAACTCAAATGTGAGAGCACAAACCACTAGTACAAGACTAGGGTCAAAATGAGAGCAAAAAGTCAAAACAGAACATGAAACTTATCCAAAGTCAATATCAATCAATCAAGAATCAAATCCATGTGGTTTCACATTCATATCATCAACCATTATCATTTCATGAAGCAAAGAGTACAAAACATGCAATTTAGAACCTCAAAGGACCAAACAGAAAGATCCAATTCAAATCAACTTACAAACATTTCAATAAATCATCAAAAATTTCATGGCTAAACAGAATTCATAACATGATCTACACACCAAATTTCAAGCCATTTGGACCAAGATAAGCAAGTCAATGAAATTCATCAAGTCAACACAAGTTCAAACAAGCTCATACAAGGCATCAAAACATGCATCCACTTCAAGAAATCATAAAACAGAATTGGCATAAGATAAATGAACCAAACCAAAGCCATGGCAAACTTCAAGATGTCTATAATACACATGCCAAATTTCAAACCCATCCAATGAACAACCAGAATTTCACAAATAATATAAAAGCATGTCTCACAAGAAGTCCACAATTGGTCAAACAGGGGAGAAAATCTCAATCAAATTGGAAATGCATTCAGAAATTCCAGGAAAATTCAAAAGCAACCTTAACATTCAGAAGATTCCACATGCAAAAATTCAGATTATTTTGAGTTCATATGGCATGGTAACAAAAATCATCAAATTGGACAAGAATGGTGTGACACAAATTGTCACACCTCTATTCAAAAAATCATATCTCATCAACCAGCAATCATAAAATCACAAACTCTATACCAAAAAATCCCTAAAGGTGTCTAGATTAAGCACAAACAATTTCAGCCTCATTGGATTAAGCATCATCATTTCACAAGCAAAATGGCTAGGCATACACAAATTGGACACACATGAACAAACCCTAGGCAATTTAAAAATCTACACGTGCATAAATTCTGGAAAAATCACCATAAAAAACTAGAGATCATGAGGAACATCATGCAAAAAATCCCATATTATTTGGACAAATATTCGTTGACTTATGATTTTTGTAAAATTGGAAAATGAAATGAAATAAACATTTGTAGCATTTAAATGGATTAAAAGGAAATTGAATTAAATAAGTGAATAGTGCCAGCCTTAAGTGAAACGCCGCGTTTCACTTAAGGGGAAGGATTCAGCGCGCATGGTCAACACGTGAGGACCAACCAGAATGCTGCATGGCTTCCTCTCCTGACCAATCAGAAGCGAGCGATTCAAAAAAACACATGTGAAACGCAGGGCCAGGGTTTGGAGGATCAAACACGATTTTCTGGGAATTTCCTCATCAGCTTCATACAAGTTCCTCATGGGCCATGAACAAACTTCTCAGAAACGTAAAATAAGCATATCATCCTAAAGATCTTGCATCAGACTACACGAATCCACACATAATTCGACCTAACTCTAACTAAACAAAAGCAAATCAAAGCAACAAAATCCACATGTGAATCTTTAAAACAGCATAACTCAACCAAATCAGCATGGAAATCAATGATTAAAAGCGCAGCTTCACCAGCATCACAAGACCTACAACTATCACTTAACCAATTTAAGAAAAAAGAAACTCGAGTTCTGACCTCTTGGAGCAAACAGAATTGGAACCGATGGATTTAAGCCTTGTAATATGCAAACAGACCTTCCAAAGTGCTTATGAAGTTGATTGGATGAAGAATGAAGGTTTAATCGTGCTTAATTCCACAGAAATTTGAATTCACCATTGATGTGTTCTTGCTTCAAGCTGCTTCAGTTTGCACTATTTCATTCAATTCCACGTACCAATTCACTCAGGAATACTTCAAATACCAAGATCAAGCACTAGAAATAGATGTTATTTTAAGAAATTGCAAGAACAAGTGAAAGAAAAAATTGATGAGAAACTTTTAGATCTAAAAATGAGCCGCTCCCTCTACTGAAATCTGTTAGGGTTTTTTTGTTTTATACCCCCTCTTAAACAGATCCTTAAACATGTTTAGGTGTATGGCAAAGAGATTAGCAAAATGTGAGAGTGTAAGTGCAATTTGAATAATGCACCCCCATGCATGAAATGAATGGAACAGTGCATATTTTGGGCCTGCATTCACTTGAAGATCTGTTTGTAGACCAATGGGAGTGTTTAAATGTGTGGACAATGCATTGTTTTTAAAATTTGAACATTCCATCCAAAAAGTCAAGTGAAAAATCAAATAATTTTATGATGGGATTTGATGAAATGTGATGAAGGATTTGGATAGAACATGTCAAATGTGACTTGTAGCAAAAAACCTCACTCAATTTGGCCAAATGGTTCAAGAGTTATCCCACTTTGAAGTTCAAAAAATCTTGACAATGATTTGATCATAACTTGCCAACTACACATGAGAAATGAGTGTTCTTGGACTTTTTGGAAATGTGAGAGCAAGATCTTCAACTCTCATGTTGGACAAAATTTCATTTGAATCTTGTATGATGATGTAAATTTGAGGAGAAGAACTTTCCATTTTTGGCAGTTTCCAATTACAGGTCACTTACTATTTTTGGAAACTTTTCATCTGACCTCAAATTCTTCAATCTTGATCTTTGAAATGTCAAATGAGACTTGTATGGACATGAATGAAGCCTTTTAAACCATCTCCCACCTTCAAATCCTTGAATTCAAGCACAGTTGACTTTGGTTGACTTTCTAGGGTTTCTAGGGGATTGAACAATGACTGATGACTTCTGAGCACCCAATCCTTGACCAAACCACTTCAAAAGGACCCCTAGGTCATGTGAACATGTTGAACCAACCCTAGGGCTTTGCTTCCTTGAGAAATGCATTTGCTTGCTTGTTTGACTGATCCTCCTAATCAGTTGACCTAATCTTGTCTGATGGCTTGCACTTGGGCAAAGGACAATGCAATGCTATGCAGTGGACTATGTAATGTTAATGACCTAATGATGAAAATGTATGTACAAAAGGTAGGTGCAAATTTGAGGTGCTACATGATGGTCACATGTGCAAATGATGTACAAAATTTAAATTCCAATTTTCCCTCCAAAAATCAAGTGAATTTCCAAATATTTATGTGAATGTAATTAATGCCATGTAATGAAAAATTTGGAAACTAGAGGTTAAAACAAGAACAATGCAAAAAGAGCCACTTGAATTGGAGTTTTGGTTGAGAAGTTATGCTCATTTGAAGTTCCATGTTCACTTTGTCAAGTTTTGATCATATCTCTTTAACCACACATGAGAAATTGATGATCTTAGACTTTTTGGAAATGGGAGAGAAAGATATACAACTTTCATGTTCAACAAAATTTGATTTGAAGCTTTCTTGATGATGTAATCTTGAGTTGAAAACCTTTCCATTTTTGGCAATTTCAAATTACAGGTCACTTACTATTTTTGGAAAGTTTTGTCCTGACTTTATTTTCTCCAATGTTGATGTTTGAAATGTCAAATGAGACTTGTTTGAACATGAATGAAGTATTTCCAATCACTTCCCACCTCCAAATCTAACAGTTGACCTTGCAGTTGACTTTTGCAGTTGATAGATGACTTGGTCATGCACAGATGAATTTGAGCCTCAACCTCTTGATGAAATGACTCCAAAATGAAACCCTAGCTTATACAAGCTCAATAAAATCACATGATGATCTCCAACTCATGAAAACCTCATCTCCTTGAAAAACCCTGATTGGTATAATGCAATTGATTAGGGTTGACCAGAGGTCAAAACCCAAATCTCAAAGAATCTGATCAGGAATAATGAACCTTGAGGACAATGATGCAACCATGATGATGATGATGTACCATTTCAACCAAGATAATACCCAATCTCCTTGAGAAACCAAGAAACCCTAATTGAAGCACACACCTCAGATGATTGGTGATCAATTCAATAAGACCCTCAGGCTTGCATCTCTTACCCTCTCCATCTTCTGAGAAAGACCTAGGAGGATGACTTGCTTATTGTTTCCACATGATATGCAAAAATGCAATAACTAATGCCCTAAAACATGAGATGCAATATGCTAAGCTAGTCCCAAGAGAGGAGGGCAAATTTTGAGGTGTTACACTAACTTGAACAACAAGATGATGAAAGAGCTATGTAGCGAGTTCAAGATTGCGCATCATAATTCTTCCCCTTATAGACCCACGATGAATGGGGCTGTTGAAGCTACTAATAAGAATATCAAGAAGATTATCCAGAAGATGGTTGTCACGTATAAAGATTGGCATGAGATGCTTCCGTTTGCTTTACATGGATATCGTACATCTGTCCGCACTTCAACAGGGGCAACCCCTTTCTCCCTTGTTTATGGCATGGAGGATGTACTCCCAATAGAGGTGGAGATCCCATCAGTGAGATTCTTGATGGAAGCCAAGTCGACTGATGCTGACTGGGTTCAGAGTCGTTATGATCAGTTGAATTTGATTGAAGAGAAAAGATTGACTTCCATGTGCCACGGTCAATTATATCAGCAAAGGATGAAGAAAGCCTTTGATAAGAAGGTCAAGCCTCGTGTGTTCCGAGAGGGTGACCTTGTGCTCAAGAAAGTCTTGTCTTTCGCGCCCAATTCCAAGGGCAAGTGGACTCCTAACTATGAAGGTTCATATGTTGTTAAGAGAGCCTTTTCAGGCGGTGCTTTGATACTTACAACTATGGATGGGGAGGATTTCACTCGTCCTTTGAATTCAGATGCAGTCAAGAAATACTTCGCCTAAAATAAAAACAGAATAGCTCGCTAAGTTGAAAACCCGAAAGGGCGGATTAGGCAAAAATGAGCGTCTCGGTGGATTGAAAACCCGAAAGGACGGTCCAGGCAAAAGTTAGAGACATGAAAAAAGGAATGTATCCCGCTAGATTGAGTACCTCACCCTGGGGCAATCTAGGCAAAAAATAAGGATTTTGCAAGTAACTGTATCCTGACAAGATTTTGTTCTACAACCGTCAGAAATTCTCGCTCATTCATCATCAACCAAAGCTTCAAATACATCGGATTCAGAATTGGTGGAGAAATGGTCATTATGTTCAATGTAGCCCTTTTCCAATATATATCACCAATTTCAAAATTGTAAAGATCTATGGAGTCTTGCCATTCGCAGACTACTATTCCATCAAATAAATTTGAGCCTTTTATCTAATTATTTGCACTCTTATTTGTTTCTATTCAACAAATGTTTTGCATGTTTTGATTGAAAAAATATCATTGTTTTAAATAATCAAGTTTTTCATAATTTGTTTTTAAACAAAGTGAACATTCACAAGGACATAAGGATACTTAGGAGATCTTCAGTGCTCTCCCAAGAACGGTATGACTCCCAACAGGGTAAGACATTTGTTCATATTCCTGGCATGTTTGTATCCTCTTCCTACCGGAGCCTTTTGCGGTTTTTCCGCCAAGCAGAGTGTGTGATAAGATATTCATCCCTCTTTCCTCCTCAGCAGATGTGATCTTTGGTAGTACGGTATTTAGTGGTGACCTTGGAAGCTTCCTATTGGGTGTCTGTTCCCCACAGAAGTTCCCTTTCCTCCTCTGATTGATTCCCCATTAGAGTTTCTTATGCGGCGGATTTTATCTGTGCAAACTCCTGTCCCCAGCCGGAATGACTGATGTTCATTCCCCTGCAGAGATCTTTGATTCCTGGTATTTCTTGCCCTCATCAGATGGGATACTCCCCTGCGGGCCTGGCTTCCTCTCTTGAGGTGTAGTACCAGATGTTTGTGTACTTATTCGCATGACTCATTGGTGTTAGAAACATCTGTTTGTCAGCATTCATCATACATTAACTACGCATGTGTACATAGCTTTCGAACATTCATATATTCATGTTGCATTCTTTGCCATATATCTTTGTTTGCAATCCCCTGCTAGTTGGTAATACATTTCCCCAAGCAGATGTCTGTGTCTGATCTCCATATAGAGTCAGCTCCTTAAGCAGAAAGTGTTTATCTTTCCTCCCATATTTTCCACCGAGTTATATCCTCGTGGATGATGGTTGATTTTATTTCCTCCCAACATATATATTGGGATGGGAGTCCCCATTGAGTTATATCCTCACTGGGACAAGTCTTGTTTCAGCTTGCCTCTTTAGTTTGATCCTAGATTGGCCTCTTGTGACTGTTTCCTGTGTTTCCCCGTGGTATAAATGAATAATTGCTCAATAATCAGTAATCATTCATCTTATCCCCGGCGGAGTCCGTGGTTTTCTACCCTTATACCGGTAGTTGTAAACCCTATTTTCATCCCTTTGCAGAGTTAACCTCTTGTTCATCCTAATCGATGACGGTTACCTTTCCGTGGTTTTCTACCCAGTATCTGGTAGATGTAATCCCCTCCTTGACGGTTATCATTATCCAATATTCGGTACTGATAAGTCCTTCCCCCCGGTGATATATTCTTGGATAATTGCTCTGATTAGGCAGTTTATCCCCAGCAAGCCATCTTTCATATACCGAGTGCCGGTAATGGTTGTTGCTCCCCTTGATTGGTCATCATTATATACCTAGTTTGGGTATCCCGATGCCTTTCTTTGTCGGTTGATCTATCCTTTATTAACCCAGTAACCGGTTGTGGATAATCTTCCATGCGAGTATATTATCTACGTTCTGACGGTAATAGATAATATATCTCATGCACTCTTTGGTCGAAGCCTTTTGTTCTTCCCCAGTTGAGTAAGATTCGTATCCCTTTTTGGAATCGAATGTCCATCCTATAATCGAGTTTGCTTTTAGCCCTCTTTCGGATGATGAGTGTCTTGGGAATATTCCCCAACTCAGGTTTTGGTTGGTCACCTATTATATGCCCAGTAACCGGTATCCTTGGTGTTCCTTCCTTCTTCTCTCTGTTATGACCTTGTGTCCCCTTGCGGAGTCAGATTTTCCTGAGCCGAAGTTTACCCTTTTAGGTCTTCCTCAGATGATTTTCGGATGTTTGATATCTCTCACCCTTGTACCGGTCTTAGATATTCATCCTCCCGGAGCATGTTTTCTCTCACCTTTATACCGGTGTTCGGATTGCATGTCTCTTTGAGCTTATTACCCAGTAACTGGTAATACCTCATTTGTTATTTCCCCACCTGAGTCCGAATTTTTATCCGAAGTATCCGTTATGGATAATTTTTGCTGTATTGGCATATTCCCCAATACATGCATCTTTGAGTCAGCTCAAGTCTTTCATTGATGCATTTCACTGGATTTCCTTCGTGCCTCTCAGCAAGTTTCAAGGCGTGACCTGCTCACGCATGTTTATCCCTTTACTCCCCGATAGAGTCTCTGCCCCGTAAAGTGAATTATTCATAGGAATCCTCAGATTCCTTCTAATCTTCTCCTTTGTGGACACATCCCCCACAGAGTGTTACCATTTGCATACATACATTCGCATCACGAGGTCTCTTAGGGACCAAAATTCGTCTCTTTGTTATTATTTAAGCCCATTCTACCGCGTCGAGGCAAATATTTTAACCTTCACTTCTCTGGCTAGAATGACCTTAAATAGGGGCATCTGTAAGACCCCAATTTTGTCCCTAAGATCCCTCATGTTATCATAACATTGCATTTGCATTGCCTCAAGGATCATAAGCATCTTGGCTCCTTACCTTTGGGTGGGGGTCTCTTCTTGTGAGTGGTTTGAGATCACCAAGCATGCTTGAATTTTATATCATTGCTTTTCTCATTTTGTTTAATAACCAAAAGCACAAAAATATGTCACTAATATCTTTTGTTTGTAGCTTGAGCAATCACAAGGTCAAGAGCTTCAAGGAGATCCTCTGTGCAGAGATATGGCCAAGTGAAGATGAAAGCAAGCATGGTAATGGTTCCCAAAGCTCTCATCCATCAAATATGCCTCCCTAGCATATCAATCCATCATTTTGATCAAAGCAAGTCAAAGGGTTTGAGGTTGGTTCCCCAAGGAAACACTAATTCATCTGTGTACCACAATGCCTTGCTCTTGAAGCAACCTCAGCCCATGATCAAATACAATCAAGGGAAGTTCTTTAATTCATCATTTAATGCATATTTGAATTTATTTGAGTGTCCTCAATCATCAATTCATCAAGATATGAGTCATGGACTTGAGAAGTTGATCAGTCAATTCATCTGACTATTCTGAAAAACACTGAGACCTAACATTTTATGTGTTAATAAAATGGAGATGATCCCAACAGAAAAATGTTCTTAAGGACAATATGAACAACTTTCATGTTCATGAAAAATTTATTTGAAGCTTGGAAGGCCATCTCCCATTCCAAGACATCATAGGTCATTTTGACTGAAACCCTAATTTTGGGTCAACTTCCCAAGAACATAACTCATTCAATTTTTATGATTTTGAGGTGGGATCAAATGCATTGGAAAGCTTAAGATGTCTAATTCAAATGGTATGTTGAACAAAATTTCAAAATCTCAAAGGAAATACATGTGATAATGCAAAACATTATAGGTCACTTAGGGCCAAATGCATTGAAAGTAAGAAAAGTCCAACTTCAAGTGCCCATAACTCTTTCATAAAAAATCCAAATGATGCAAAATTTAAGTCCATTTTGATTGTCTTGAAAATATATACAACTTTTATGTTGGAGGGTTTTTCATTTGAGGCTTGAATAATCACAACAGAAGGACTTGAACATTGTCCAAATTTGGAAACTTTGCCTTTGCATGTTTTGCACCTTACACTTTAAACTCAAAATTCACTAACTTCCACACTTCAAATGGATTTTTGCCCAACATAACAATTGTTCCTTACATCAAAACCTTTCCAACCATTACTCACATGCTCATGTTTGGATTTGGCAATTGGCATTTTCGAAGAGGATAAGTTTTAGGCATGATTATGCATAACATGTTGAAACTCATTATACAAGCTTGTGCATTGCCAAATCCACGTCCATTTTAGCTCAATTATGCTTCAGAGTGCATTTGGCATTGAATTTGGGCCTTTTGAATGATCATGCAAGCCCATGCAATGCATAACCTATTGCCATGCACACGGATTTTCCACCTCCTTGCATCAGCTTCCACTATAAATACACTTGCTTGCTTCACTTGAAATCATCCATGAATCAACCTGTAATGCTGCTGAACTGAAAACCGAACCTCTCACCAAAGGAACTATTTCATTTTCTTCAATTTCTCAGATCTGAAATTCAACTAAATCAGGTTGAATTTCTAGATCTAAAGTTCCTAGACCTCTCTCTCATACTCCATTGATCTTCTGTTTGGCCAAAGGAAGCAAGGAAGCAAGCTCAGATCACCACAATTCAAAGGTTCTCTTCAACTGGTTTTTTCTTTGAAACTCACTATTCTTTGATCTATTTGCTTGGATATTGTGTTGTCTGAAGTCCTCTCCATAGAGGCATCGTTGCTGTGTATTCTATTTTCAAAATCAAGCAAGTTCATGATGAACACCATCAAGCTTCCATCTCTGATTTCTCTCTTGATAGAAATCTAGAGTGGAAGTGAGTGGTATATGAGTGATGTACATCACTTCCTCTTTCAATTGATGCCTGGATCGCGTGTTTTGGCGCACATTTTCTCTTCTGCAAATTTGAGCTCTCACCGGAGCTAGCCGGAGAAGACGGTGGCGCTGGCCACCGTCTGGTCTCCAGATCCAATCGTGGCCATCCATTCTTATTTCCAGATCTAATCCTGGCCTTTGCTTCTTATGACTTTTAATAATTCATTATGTTACGCGTGGACTGAAGCCTACCATGGAAGCACGCATCTGGAGCGTTTGATCAACCACGTCAATTAATGAGGCTTGATCAGACGCTCCTTGTTTTTTTGAATTTTCTAATTTCTGTTTTAATTTCTTTTATTTCCATTATTTTCAAAAATTCATAACTTCTTCATTTTAATTCCAAAAAATATGGGATCAATTGCATTCTTCTCCAAATAAATTCTAGTTTCTAAAATTGATTTTTTATTTTTTTTTATTTTGCCATTTGATATTTTTTGTGAATTTTCTCTTTTCTAGTTATTTTTAATTCATTTTAAATAGTTTTTGATATCCAAAAAATACAAAAATATTTTTCTAACCTATTTGAATAATGATGGAGATATGAAAAATATTCTCATCAATTTTTTAATTGATTTGAGATTTATTTGAGATTTTAGTTCAATTAGGTTATTTTTATTCATTTTTAATTGATTAAAAATAGTTTCTGACTTTTAAAAATGCTGAAATTTTTTGTCAAACTTTGTTTGACCTTGTTGAACTTGGGATAAATCACTTGGACCTTTCAAGGTTGATTTGAAGTGATTTTGAAGTTTGACCTTTCTTTTATTTTTAATTCAAGTTTATTTTAATATTAAAAATGCCAAAAATATTTTGCTTATTGTTTGACCTCCAATCTTCATCCCATTTCTGGTTTCTCATTGTTTGACTTTGACTTCCAATGTGTAAGACCCCAATTTTGTCCCTAAGATCCCTCATGGCATCATAACATTGCACTTGCATTGCCTCAAGGATCACTAGCATCTTGTTTCCCTTTGCCTTTGGGTGGGACCTTCTTGAGAGTGGTTTGAGATCACCAAGCATGTTTGAATTGTATATCATTTCTTTTCTTATTGTATTTACTAACCAAAAGCACAAAAATATGTCACGAACATCTTCTGTTTGTAGCTTGAGCAATCACAAGGTCAAAAGCTTCAAGGAGATCATCTGTGTAGAGACATGGCCAAGAGAACATGATAGCAAGCATGGTAATGGTTCCCAAAGCTCTCATCCATCAAATATGCCTCCCTAGAATCTCAACTCATCATTTTGATCAAAGCAAGTCAAAGGGTTTGAGGTTTGTGCCCCAAGGAAACCCTAATTCATCTGTGCACCACAGTGCCTTGCTCTTGAAGCAACCTCAGTCCATGATCAAATACAATCAAGGGAAGTTATTTAATTCATCATTTCATGCATATTTGAACTTATTTGAGTATCCTCAATCATCAATTCATCAAGGTATGAGTCATGGACTTGAGAAGTTGATCAGTCAATTCATCTGACTATTTTGAAATGCACTGAGACCTAACGTTTTATGTGTTGGTCAAATGGATATGGTTCCAAAATCACAAATGTTCTTAAGGGCAATATGAACAACTTTCATGTTCACCAAAAATTGATTTGAAGCTTGGAAGGCCATCTCCCATTCCAATACATTATAGGTCATTTTGACTGAAACCCTAATTGTGGGTCAACTTCCCAAGGACATAACTCATTCATTGTTTATGATTTTGAGGTGGGACCAAATGAATTGGAAAGCTTAAGATGTCTACTTCAAATGTTATGTTGAACAAAATTTCAAAATCTCAAAGGAAATACATGTGATAATGCAAGACATTATAGGTCCTTTTGGGCCAAATGCATTAAAAGGCAAAAAAGTCCAACTTGAAGTGCCCATAACTCTTTCATAAAAAATCCAAATGATGCAAAATTGAAGTCCATTTTGATTGTATTGAAAAGATCTACAACTTTGATGTTGGAGGTGTTTTCATTTGAGGCTTGAATCATCAAATCATAAGGGCTTGAACATTGGCCAAATTTAGAAACCTTGCCTTCACATGTCATGCACCTTGCACTTTAAACTCAAATTTCATAAATTTCCACACTTCAAATGGATTTTTACCCAACATAACAATTGTTCCTTATATCAAGACCTTTCCAACCATTACCCACATGCTTATGTTTGGATTTTCTAATTGGCATTTTCGAAGAGGTGATTGTTTAGGTTCAATTATGGAATTCACATCATAACTTCATGCACAAGCCAATGCAGCTCTAATCACACGTCCAAACCATTGGCATCTGAGTTCAGCTTGCATTTCCATCCATTTTTGGGCTTTGCACGCGCCTGTACAGGCCCATGCATGAAGAGTCCAAATTCCATGCACATGAGAATTCACCTTGCTTGCAGTTTGTTTTGCTATAAATAGAAGTGATCAGCTTCATTCAAACTCAACCTAATGGCGCCTAAGATGCTGCACAATTGAATCCATAGCCATTACCAAAGAAGCTAGTTCACTTTTCTCTAAATTTTTCAGATTCAAAATTCAACTACATCTGGTTGAATCCTTGGATCTAGAGCTTCTAAACCTTCATCATTCAGCTCATTGATCTTCTGTTTTGGCAAAGAAAGCAAGGAATCGAGCTCAAGTGTCCAGAAATCAAGTTTGCTCTTCAACTGGTATTTCATTCGAATCTCATCATCCGTTGACCTATTTGCTTGGATCTTGTGTTGGCTGAAGTCCTCTCAATAGAGGCATCATTTCTGTGCATTCAATTTTTGAAATCTATCAAGTTCATGATGAACACCACAGAACTTCCATCTCTGATTTCTCTCAATATAGAGATCTAGAGTGGAATTGAGTTGCACAGGGATGATGTACATCATCCCAGCTTTCTAAAGATGTATAGATCGTGCATTTTGGTTGAGATTTTGTTGTCTGCAAATGTGGCCGGAAAATCCAAGCTCACCGGAGAAGAAGGTGGCTCCGGTGGCCGTCCCATTGCCAGATGCATTGTGGACCCTTTGATTCATTTTCCAGATTTGATCTTGGCCTTTGATTGTTATGACTTATTTTAATGTTGTGTGTTACGCATTGACCTGGACTCATGGTGAGCGCGCGCCTCTGTACCATTTGATGTGCCACGTCAATTAATGAAACACATCCAACGATCCCTGATTTTTCATATTATTTCAATTTCTGATTTTATTTTGTTTATTCCCTTTTATTTCAAAAATCAATATCTTCTTCATTTTAAATCCAAAAATTATGGGACCAATTGCATTAGTCTCCAAATAAATTCTAGTTTCTATTTCTGATTTTTAATATTTTTTATTTTGTCATTTGATATTTTTTGTGAATTTTCTCTTTTCTGGTTATTTTTAATTCATTTTAAATAGTTTTTGATATTCAAAAAATACAAAAATATTTTCCTAACCTATTTGAATGATGATGGATCTATGAAAAATATTCTCATCAATTTTTTAATTGATTTGAGATTTATTTGAGATTTTTTGTTCAATTAGGTTATTTTTATTCACTTTTAATTGATTAAAAATAGTTTCTGACTTTTAAAAATGCTGAAATTTTTTGTCAAACTTTATTTGACCTTGTTGAACTTGGGATAAATTACTTGGACCTTTCAAGGTTGATTTAAAGTAATTTTGAAGTTTGGTCTTTCTTTTATTTTTAATTCAAGTTTATTTTAATATTGAAATTGCCAAAAATATTTTGCTTATTGTTTGATCTCCAATCTTCATCTCATTTCTGATTTATCATTGTTTGACTTTGACTTTAAATGTCATTTGGTCAATACATTTGGATTGGTACATCTTATTTCACTTTATGCATTTTGATCTTTCCATTTTCCATTATCCATTCTCCATCTCCTTCTTCTTCTTCTTCTTTCTTTTTGATCAATGAGTTGAAGGTTGATAAGTTAGCATTGATTAGGGAGACTTAATATTCCTTGATTCAAATCTAATTCATCTTGATCAATTGATCAAGTGAATGGCTTTGCATTGAGGATAGGTTGTTTTCTAAATCATGCAAAAGGCTTAAACCAATACAAGATCAATTCTCATTTTCTTTTTGGCATGGAAAGTTGTTGGAACTTGGTTCACTAATCAAGACTTATAACTTGTGTTGTTGCCTACATTATTATTGACCGGCCTCAGATAGTTGTGACTTCTACATAAGGCCAATTACGATTGCTTAACATAGCGCTAAATTTGCCTTATGGCACACTAACTACTAACACTAACTATTGACAATTAACATTTACTTTTTGCTCTTTACTTTTATGCAATTTACTATTCTTGCACATATTATCCATTTGTTTTTCTCTTGTCTCACTTGAGCACATGCTTATGTTAATGCCATTTTCCTTTTGCTCACTTGAGCACATAATTGTGTATATATTATTGTGCTTGTGTTTTGTTTTGATTGTTGTGAACCAAAGGCAAAGAAATGGACTTAGTTTCTAGGACTTTCCCTATGCAAAGAAATGGAGAAATGGACTTAGATCCTAGGACTTTCCTTATGCAAAATTGGAGTAAATGGACCTTAATGATGAAGATGGGTTGGAAGGACCAAATCTCTAAACTCACTCTTGTCCATTCTTGATTTGCTTCATGGAACTTTTGATGTGTGTGCTTTGGTGCTAGGTGATTCTGTAGCACCTCAAATTTGCTTCCCTCATTCATGCATTCATTTTTAGGTCATTTAACATTTCATATTGCATTTTGTCATGCCAATCAGAATTAGATCTGAGAAGCTTGAATATCAAGACACTTTGTGGGTTCTATCTGGGTGATCAGTCAACACAAGGGAATGATTTGAGTTACTTCCAACATGTTCAAATGGGGTCTACTCATCATTCGAAACGCTAATCTTGAAGGAGCAAAAGTCTGTCATGCTCGCTAGGCGAGCAACGTGGTTCGCCCAGCAAGTCTGAACTGTCATGCTCGCTAGGCGAGCAAATTCTTCGCTAGGCGAAGCGCACGTGTTTTGAAAATAAAAGAATATAACAGAAAAATATTGGACTTGGACCTCTTTCATTTGAGCCCACCAAGCCACGAAAATCAGGTTATAAATTCTAAAGATTCAGTGGAAAAACCCTGGAGAGAAAAAAGAGAGAGAGAAGAGCTAACAGAATTCAGAGCAGCCTCCATAGACCCTGAAGAAAAAACTCCTCTACACAGGATCACCTCTACCAATTCCATCTCATATAAACCCTAAGATTGCTTTGCAAACCCAACCGGACAATTCAATTTCATTCGATCTCTCTAATAAGGTTTGCCCTATTTCCATTACTTTATGCTTTCAATTTGAAATTTCTGAATGTATGAGACATCATGGTTGAATTTGGAAGAGTGGGTATCGTTAGGTTTCCCATGTGAGTTTAGCTATGCATGAATGTGTAGAACAATGCCTTGAATGTTTGATCACTTAATTTCTGAAATCGTATTGTTACCAGAGAAGAACCCAGAACCCGCAGGCATTCGCTAGCCCATCGCTAGGCGAGCCTGCAGCGAAGCTTCGCTAAGCCTTCGCTAAGCGAAGCAATAGCGATCACGATAGTAGCTACTTTTTTCTTTTCTGTGTTTGTTATGACATGTTTTCTATTGCATCCGGGCACATGTTTTAGTATGTATGTCATGTCTTGATGTGTGGATCCTTGCCCCCTGACTTTGAGTTTTGATGCCCTTTTGACGCATTTGTTTGACAAGAGGTTTAGGCCTCCTACCCTTGGTTGCTCTTTGTGAGCTTTTTGTGAACTTTAATAGCATGATTCATGTGGTTTCTATGATTCTTCTGTTTGGTGCAACTCTTGATTGCACTCCATCCTGTTATTCTAACTTGTTTGTTGAGTTTTTGTGAGGGCTCACGTGACTCTGGAAGAGACAGCTTGCATGGTATTCCACTTTATTTGTGGGATACCATTTGGAGATTTATTCCGATTACTTTGCTGACTTGCTTTCTTTGATGGTGCTAGCTTAAGAGATCACCGGGTTTCTTGCTTCTTTAGTTGTTATTACTTCGGATTTTTATCCGTTTGGTAGATCTCTTGATCCCTTTATAGTTCCCGCATTTTACCGCTTTCTTAGCTGGAAGACCTCGATAGGAGGCAATGTTTTTGTGTGTGTTTACTTTCGTGCTAAAGACCTCCACGAAGAGGAAATTGACGGATAAAAGGGATTAGTAGTCAATCCCCCGTTATTCAGTGTTTCGTTCTTTATGCTCGCACTACGTGTCGATGCTTCAGAACAAAAGCCCAAGATCTTTTGTCGGGTCAGTTAGTGGAGAGGGTTCCACCTTTTTGAATCCCCACTCTTTGTCATGAGCTCACCCTGTCCAGGGTTAAGAGCTATGAGGTCTTATCCTCATTACCCCTTTTGACCTGCTCACCCTGATGTTCAGTGTCAGTGGTTAAGAGCCCGTTTGATTACCCTTCCATGGCTTGTTTGTCGAGGTTGATATGACCCCTCTTGACTAAAGCCCTACCCATGTATGTTTGAGCCCCCTTGTTGGCGTGTTTACTTTATGCATGTTTGTTTTGTATGGTGTGATCGTCTCCCCATAGGGTTGCTAGGCTTCGTACAGTCTCTCGTTTGCATGTCAATTAAGGTAGCACGGTTCCTTCGTCCAGGACTTCCTTTTTGCATGAGCATTCCTAGAACACAAACCAACTCATTGATTTTCCTTCTCCTAAGAACACGTTTACTCCTTCTACTATAGGTGAGTAAGTCTCCAAAGGTCGAGCATCCGGTAGATTGCGTAGTAACGCCGTTCATCTAAAAAACACACTTATCTTTAACCCATAGGTCAGCCGAGCTACGAAGACTCTGATTCTCATATTCAGATGAGATACGTATGCAGTGGATGCGACATCCGTGCGAGTCATTTTCTTTTGACCCCTCTTTTAGTAAATAATACATTAGATAAACTCACACCCTTTAGACGAGAACAACAAGAGTGGATCCCGTAGAGTACTACGGATGCGTAGGGGTGCTAATATCTTCCCTTCGCATAATCGACTCCCGAACCCAAGATTTGGTTGCGAGACCTTGTCTTTTCCTTTCCTTTTTCTAGGTTTACTTCGAGCGTTTCCTTTCCCTCCTTTGGGATAAATAACGCACGGTGGAGACTCTTCTGTCATTTCTTTTTCGCAGGTTGTTTTTCGCATACTATATTTTTTAGGCTGCGACAGCTGGCGACTCTGCTGGTGACCCGGTTTCCCTAAGCGAGTCCCTCCTAGCTTTTGTAGTTTTCTTGTTGGTTGGATGTTTATTCTTTTGTACAGTTATTTATTTACATGCTTGCATTCATGTACATATGTCTGCTGTATCTGTGGGTTCTGTTGGGTTGTTTGTTTGTTGGGATGGGATGTTCTATGAGAGATAAGACCACTACCCAGGCTTGAGCGTACACACAGGTTTTAGAGTGGATAGTCATGAGGCTTGCGTGGCATGTTGCTACGTTAAGTCGTTCATGAGACCCACATTCCAGACGAGGTTTCCGTTGGATATATTTTGTCCTATGGGTGTTCCATAATGACAGATGTTCCTTTAGAAATCGTCGACTCTGGTGACCATTTCCCGAGAACTCAGTCGAGGCCTCTCCTCTGAGACGTGTTTATGTTAGCCTTGGTGGGCGCATTCTCGCTGCTCAATTCGAGGACCCCGAGGCTGGGAACTTGCTTTAGGATGTCCTGTTGAGGGGAGTCAGCGGAGGTCTTTTATCCCGTAATAATACCAAACCTTCAGTGGTAAACATATTATTCTCAACTGAAGGGAAGAAGCTGACGAACTTCTGTTCCTAGAACCTACCAGTGAGGGGCGGGCTAAATTCAAGAAACCTTAACCTTCAACCAACCCGGTTTTCTGGAGCAGAGTTTTGATATTGTATTATATTCCTCAGTGGGTTTCTCTTCCAACAGTGCAACCTGACAGATGTTCAAGTAGATACAACAATCCTGATTTACATGCCACTGCATTGCATTCACATCATTTTGCATTCATATCATTTAACACATGTTTATCTATTACTAGGGGTTTACATCTTCCTCTTGATTCCGGTCGGGGTTTTCTGGTTCTCTTAAGATGGACATTAGTAGAAAGAGACACGTCGCCTACAAGTTTCCTGTGGTGTGCTTGGAGCCTATTCAACAGCTGATGAAGTTAATGGATCACGGTTCTCTAGAAGGATTCCAGAAGGATTATGGTTTGATTCTAAGTTTCGCTACGGTTCTCTCCAGAGATCAACATGATGCTCTCTTTACATTGTTGCAGTTCTATGACCCTCCATTGAGGTGTTTTACATTCCTAGATTATATTTTGGTCCCTACTTTGGAGGAGGTTGCTAGTTTTCTCAGAGTTCCTATCAAGCCGCAGTTGCCATTCTACAGTTCCGAGTTTCTGCCCGATCTCAACATGGTTGCTTTAGCCACATATTTGGGGAAATCAGTCTTGAAGGCTAATATGTGTCAGAAGGGAGGAGTTAATGGTTTTCATCTGAGTTTCTTACTGGGAGAAGCAAAGAAGAAGCTTGAAGATGGTGACCAGAGGGGTTTCAATGTTGTGCTGGCTCTTTGTGTGTATGGGATTGTCCTGTTCCCTAATGTGGCGAAATTTGTGGACGTAGACGCCATACGCCTCTTCGTGTTGGGAAATCCGGTGCCAACCTTGTTGGGAGATTTCTTTCATTCAGTGCATCACAGGAATGATAATAGAAAAGGAGGATTATTGAATTGTTGTGCGCCTTTGTTCTATAAGTGGTTCAGTTCTCACCTACCCAAATCAGGAGCGTTCGTTGATGTCAAGGACTCGTTGAGTTGGTCAAAGAGACTGATGGGGATAAGAGCTAAAGATATTTCTTGGTGGTCAGACCGAAGCTTGCTTCAGGCGGATATTATTCATAGTTGTGGGAACTTCCCGAATGTATCGTTGGTAGGAAGAAGAGGAGGGATCAACTACAATCCTTCTCTGGCAGTCAGACAATTTGGATATGCTTTAAGAACTCCGCCTTTGGAAAAGGATGTGGGAGAATCTCTGTTTTTCCATTCTTCATCTGATTTGACTGTATCCCGTAAGGCAGCTGAGGCTTGGCTCAAGGTGATCAAGAGAGGAAGAATTATGCTTGGAAAAGGAGATTGTAGAACTTACCCTCAGTATGAAGAGT
Organism: Lathyrus oleraceus; assembly: GCF_024323335.1. NCBI lineage: Eukaryota > Viridiplantae > Streptophyta > Magnoliopsida > Fabales > Fabaceae > Lathyrus > Lathyrus oleraceus. Next base: position 315,684,317 of record NC_066585.1, on the reverse strand, counting down.
GGCTTCAAGGAAGAGTCGAAGAGTTTGGTCTGCCGTTTCCTATTGAAGAACCTTTGTATCTACCTACTCCTGAGCAGTCAACAATGGTGACCCGAGAGGAGTATGACAAATTGAAGAATGCCATGGAGGGGCTTCAAACTAAAAATTCAGAGTTAAGTGTGAAGCTGCAAGACTGTATGCATCAATTCCATGAGGCAGAATATCAGAAGGGGGAGGCCGTCAGATTTCAAGGGGAAGCAGAGAGGAAATTAGCTGTGAAGGTGGACTTCTTCAGGAAGACAGACAAAACCCTAGGATCATCCAACTCTGAGATGAGGCGAGTCAAACAGCAGTTAATAGATGCTCATGGTAAGTTAGCTGGTTGGCAAGAGCAATGGGATACATTTTTAGCTTCTAGGAAGGTAAAGGAGGAGGAGATGGTGGCCGAATTGACTGGTCAGATAGAGAAGTTGAAGATTTTGCTGAAGGAGAAGAACAATGAGCTTCTGTGCGCCCGTTCAACCAATGGTTATATCACAGATCAACTCAACAAAGCTCAAGGACAGATTGAGGAACTCAAAGTGCTGGCAGGTTTGAAGAAATCCAGACTCGAAGAGGTATTCGGAGAAGATGATGGGGATTACTACAGAGAGCACATCAACAAGTTGGATGGAGTTATTCACAAGAGGAATCTGCTTATCCGGTGTTTGACAGAATTTCCAGATCATCCTGACACAGTAGCATTACTGGCTGAAGTTAGGAGCAGTCCTTATGGGTTGTATACAGGAGGCTGATTCCTGATCTTTGTTCCTCTTTTTACTTATTGTATTGTAGTGATGATCCACAGGCTTGTTATGGAGATCCTCTCTTGATGTACTGTCGGCTAAGGCCCTTCTCTTTGAACTTATCTGTATGAAGGTTTTCTCTCTATTGCTTCTTGATCTTCGAAGTTTATCTATGGCTCGATCTTCTTGTGGGACTGGAATCAAGGGTTTAGAATACCCTTTGGAATCGATAAACATGTCATTGCATTTGCATATTCATTTGCATATCTTGCATAACAGGTACCACTGCGGTGTTCTCATATTATTTGGTGTTCCACTAGCAGGATAGCTGATCCAGGAATTCACCGGTATGGTACCCGCAGAAACCAGCAGAGAGCTATGGAGGGCCTACAAGCAGAGCTCGCCGAGATGAGGATCCGCATGACCCAATTCATGGATGTGGTTCAAGGGGTGGCTCAGGGACAACAGGAGCTCAGGAAGATGATGCAGAGGAATCCCGCCACTACTCAACCAGAGACGGTAACTGATCCTCCAGCTGGAGAGGTTAACGGACCTAGTGGACCGGGACCTACCCCGATCCCACATATCAACTCCGGTCAATAGCCCGTCCATGATGATCAGGACGATCAGTTCACCCAGATGCAGGAAGACTTTGGCATGGGCCAGGGTATGGACCCCATGTTTAGAAGGTTAGAGGAGAGGCTGAAGGCTGTAGAAGGACAAAATCCTCTAGGAGTAGACGTTGCTGACTTGGGATTGGTCCCAGGCGTGAGGGTGCCACCGAAATTCAAGGTCCCGATATTTGACAAATACAGTGGCAACTCTTGCCCAAAGACCCATGTGCAAGCCTATTTCCGTAAAATGGTTGCATACTCTGACGATGAAAAGTTGCTTATGTACTTTTTCCAGGATAGCCTAGCTGGGGCATCCCTGGAATGGTATATGAGGCTGGACAGAGCCCACATCCGCTGCTGGAGGGATTTGGCTGAGGCTTTCGTGAAGCAGTATCAGTATAATGCAGACATGGCTCCGGACAGAACTCAACTTCAGAATCTGTCTCTTAAAAGCAATGAGTGCTTCAGGGAATATGCTCAACGCTGGAGGGAGACAGCTTCCTGTGTTCAACCTCCTATGCTGGAGAAGGAAATGGCTAACATGTTCATAAACACTCTGCCCGGACCTAACTTGGAGCGCCTGGTGGGTTGCAATGCCTCCAACTTTGCTGATGTAGTCTCTACCGGCGAGATGGTGGAGAACTATTTGAAGACATGCAAGATCCAGAGTGGAGGTGGATCTTCATTAGAGGTGAAGAAGCCGTTCATTCAGGGACAGAAGAGGAGAGAAGGGGATGAAAATGCCACATCTTCTCATCAGAACAGGGGTAACCGGAGGAATAACCTTCAGAACTATCATCGACAACCATATGTTGCGGCTGTGACCATTCCAGCTGCAGCACCGCTACAACAACAACAACCACAACGTCAGCAAACTCAGTACCAACAACAACAACCGGGTAACAGATCCGCCTATCAACAGAGGCAAAGGATGATGGACCGGCGTTTCGACCCTCTTCCGATGTCGTACGCTCAGTTTCTCCCTAGCCTTCAACAATTACAACTTATGCAGTTACGCACTCTGGCTCCTCCTGTTGGCAGGCTCCCAGTAGGATATGACACCAACGCTAGGTGTAATTTCCACTCCGGGGCACCTGGCCACAATATTGAGAACTGCAAAGCTTTTAAGCATGTAGTTCAGGACCTCATTGATTCAAAGGCCATTAACTTTGCGCGGGCTCCTAATGTCGTCAACAATCCCATGCCGCAACATGGTGGTGCAAACATTAATATGCTGGAAGGAGAAGCCCAGTCCCTTAAGGATGTGTTGAAGGTGAAGACTCCGCTGTTGGAGATTAAAGAATGCTTGCCGAAGGCCGATGTTTTCCCCAGTTGTGGGAAGGATTGTTTGGATTGTGCTACACAGGGCAAGGGTTGTTTGAAGCTACAGCAGGGTATCCAGGTCTTGCTTGACAATGGTATCCTCCTTGTTGAAGACTCGTCTGTTAAAGAGTTTGCTGAAGGGGTTGCTGAAGAGGTGTTTGAAGATGCTATTGAGGAATTCACAGATGTTGGTCCTGTTGATTTTGTAATTCATAATGATGTATTTAATTTTTCCAATGTTGTTGCTGATATCCCAAACAATATGGTTGATTCTGATGTAATTGAACTTGATTTCGATGTTTCGGATGCTTGCATTTCAATGAATAAGATTTATGAGTACAATTGTGATGTTGCTACTATCACCATTTTCTATCCAACTGCTCAGATCAGTGTGCCAGGAGCGCAACCAGTGCCACCAGTGCGACCATCCACTATGACCATCACAACCCCTGGTCCTTTACCTTTCACCAGTGAAAGGGCCATTCCTTGGCATTATGGGGGGAGTGTGTACACGCACGATCATGGGGTGGAGCAGCCACTGAGAATGGAGGAGAAGTCTGAATCTGAAGTGGAAATAGTAGATCCCGCAGTGGACAATGTTGGTGGAATCGGGCGATTCACCAGGAGTGGTAGACTGTTCTCACCACCCGCTACTCAAGCTGATAATGCTGATGCCGCGGCGAAGACCAAAGGCAAACAAGTTGTGAATGAGGGTGCCTCTGCACCCCAGGCTGGTTCTGAGCCCACTTTTGCGAAGGATGTGGACGAGCTTTTGAGAATTATAAAGAAAAGCGACTACAAGGTAGTCGATCAGTTGATTCAGACGCCGTCTAAGATATCTATTCTCTCACTCCTGTTGTGTTTGGAGGCACACAGGGAGGCACTTCTGAAGGTTTTTAATGCTGCTTATGTACCTCAAGAGATCTCGGTGAACCAACTAGAAGGGATCGTTGCCAATGTTCATGCAAGCAACGAGCTGGGTTTTACCGATTCTGACTTAACACCAGCCGGACGCAATCATAACAAGGCTCTGCACATCTCGATGGAATGCAGAGACACCGTGTTATCACATGTTCTTGTGGATACAGGTTCCTCTCTCAATGTGCTACCCAAGAGAGCCCTGTCAAGGTTAGAAGTAGAGGGTTTGGTCTTAAATCCTTCGGATCTTATTGTGAGAGCCTTCGATGGTTCAAAGAGGTCGGTGTTTGGAGAGGTAGAGTTGCCAATTCTGATTGGATCACAAACTTTCAACATTGTCTTCTATGTGATGGATATTAATCCTTTCTACAGTTGCCTGCTGGGTCGTCCTTGGATCCACAATGCTGGGGCAGTCTCTTCAACTTTACATCAGAAGATTAAATTCCCATTCAATGGAAGAATCATCACTGTCTGTGGTGAGGAAGACATTCTGGTCAGTAACCTGTCTACATTCAAGTATGTCGAGGTAGAAGGTGAATTTCATGAGACCTTATGTCAGGCCTTTGAGGCAGTTCAGATCAAGGACGCAGCTCCGGTGGAAGAAGTTAAAGCGGGTGCCCCCATCTCGTCCTTCAAGCAGGCACAGGCCGTGGTAGATGCGGGCGTTGCCCCCGGTTGGGGACGTCTATTGGAGTTACCAATTGTCGCAACGCGAAAAACAACCGGCGGGAAAATACAGAGCCGCCACCGACGCTATTCATCCTATGACGGAAAGGGAGCGCAGGACTAACCTAAGAAAGGGAAAGGAACGGTCTTTCAACCAGAGATTGCAAGGTACGGGAGTCGGTTACGCAAGGGGAAGGTATTAGCACCCCTCACGTCTGCCGTACTCGACGGGATCCACGCTCAAAAGATAGCTCAAAGAATAGGAAAAGGGTTGCTAATAAACTGCTCAAAAAAAACTGCACAAGCTGGAATGATAAACAGGTGAAAAAATGGAGGAAGTGGACTCGGCAGGATGTCGCATCCTGGGCCTACGTAGTTTGTCAGAAACAAACATCAGAGTCAACGTAGTTCGGGGAAAAGGAGACATGCTCGCTAGGATATCGCATCCTATACCTATGTATCTTCTCTATCTAGAGAAGAATCAGAGCACTCGTAGCTCGGCTAACGCACGCCGAAACAAAACACCAAAAAGAGACGCTGAGATGTCAAAAAAACACTCAAAAAGGAAACGGAATGCCAATACATGGACTTACACCCGACTCCTAACAACAAACAAGGAAACAAAATGCCAATACATGGACTTACATCCGACTCCAAACAATAACCAAACAACAAGAAACAGAATGCCAATACATGGACTTACATCCGACTCCAAACAAAAACAAGCGCTAACCAGCGTACACCCAATAAAAAGGTTATCAGGTTGAACCCCAACAAGGTAATCAAATATCCAAAGATGAACCCCAAATGTGAACCCCAAATGAATGATAATCACGAATGAACTCTCAATATGAACCCCAAGTGATAACCATCATCACAAATAAACCCCAATATGGACCCCAAGATGATAACCATCATCACAAATAAACCCCAATATGAACCCTAAGATGATAACAGAAGAAATTCCCAAGGTATAAACATACCGCACACGCACACGCTGAACAAACGAGTACTCACACCAAAGAAACAAAAGAAGGGTGAACACACACACAACAAAAACAGAAAAGGTTGCCCGGAGAGATCTCGCTCAATCTCCTGCCTACGTATCTCATCTGGTATGAGAATCAGGGCGACGTAGTTCCCCTTAACAGGGGTAAAACTCTCTCCTAACTAGAGACCGGGGAAACAACAAACTAATAGGGAGACTAAGACTCGAGCCTAATAGTTGTCATGCAAGCAACAATCCCTAAGTTAAGGTCTCTAACATGCATCCTACTCTTCCTCAGAAATCAATCATACAACTCCTACAAAAATGGAGATGAGAAGAGGAAATCAGATAAACACACCAACACAAATGAATAAGCATCACACACTATATCCATACAAGAGGCCCAAACAATGGGTAGGCTTTAGTCAAGAGGGGTCATATCAACCTCGACAAACAAGCCAAACTGTAAGGTAATCAACTAGGCTCTTAACCACTGACATGGAATGTTAGGGTGAGCAGATTAAAATGGTAATGAGGATGAGACCTCATGCTCTTAACCCTGGCTAGGGTGAGCTCAATGACAATGAAAGCATGGGGATCCAGAAAGAGGGATCCTATTCCACTTGACATACACCGGACAAAGATCTTGGGTACATGTTCTAGAGCATCAGCACGTAGTGCGAGCATAAAGAACGACTCACTGAATAACAGGGGATTGACTACTAATCCCTTCTATCTGTCAATTGCCTTACCTTGGAGGACTTTTCAAGTAGCACATGCCTCATCTTGGAGGTCTTTGGCACAATCTATAAACAAACACAAACAGAGCCTCTGAAGGAGGACTTGCCATCAAAATGCCTGCAAAAAAGGTGACAGGACTTCCAGACTACATGGAGTAAGAAGGTAACTACCTAAATGGTGTATCAACCACAATCCAAAGCTCAAGCAAGAGCTAAAAGCAAGCAACTAATGTACCTGTACAAAATCTAACCAGTTAGTATCCCAGACAACCAATCAAAAAACAAACAGTGAAACCATCCAACTGTTACACAACTCAATGAGCAATGTTCAAGCAATCAAATGAAGCAATGAGCTCAACACATCAACTCAAATCCCTACAAAACACAAAGAAGTTAGAACACAATCCAATTTGTATCTCACAAAGTGAGAACAAACCAACCATCAATGCTAAATGTCCAAACCTAAAACACAAAGCACAGTTAGTTTATGCACAAAACACTAGTACAAAGACCAAGTTCAAAACCAAACTAAATGATCAAAACAAAAACCAATCTTTCACATATCACACAATCAAACACTTCCCAATTAGGACCAATTTCCTCAAAAGGACCAACATCAATTCAAAAAGTAAAGGCATCAAATGGCTCATGCTATGCAAGTGACAACAAATGTGCACAAAGTGAACTTCCCAATTAGAAAATTCAAATCAAAACAGAAAAGCATGCAATGACCATGAAATATTTTATGCAAGTTTCTCATGTTAAGAACAATCAATATGCAAAAGATCAAATCCAGAAGAGTTCAAATGATAGGTGAACAAAAATGCACAAATTGCATGCCAAAAATGTGACACAAATTGTTACATACATCTTCATGTGTCAAAAACAATGATAGCATATGAGAAAAAATTCAAACCAGTGCTCAAAAATTCATATTACATGTGAATATCAATCATGCAAAAAATGGGATCAATTGGATCAAAGATGAAGATTTCACAAAGCATTGAATGCACATGATCAATTTAGCATAATGTTCAATAAAAAATTCACAAATAAAAATTCAGCAATCCACAAATCATGAAAATAATACCAAAAAAACTTGACATCAAAACAGAACTATGAAAAAAAATTGGAGTTAATTTGGACTATTTTTCAATTTTTAATGATTTTTAAAGATGAGCAAAATAAATGACATAATAAAAGGAAATGGAGGAAAGAAATTATTTGAAATTAAATCAGAATTAATCATGACCATTGGATAAGGCGCGCATGATGCATCAACGGTCCAAATTTAAACATTGAAACGCACAACTTTATTAATTGAGTCAGCAACATGGTCAGCAATTCAAAGTACGCATGGCAAAATCAAACACACACGGTCCAATCATTCACACACGTAACAGCACAATCAACACACACATGGAAGGCCACGCAATCAAAATGAAACGATGCGTTTCATTAATGTGTTGGCACACACATCAGCGAGTCAAGGGTCACGTGGATCGGTCAAAAGCATTACAACCAATGGATTGGACACGCAGGCGCACATGTGGACGCCACACAAGCAAAAACTCTAGCATGAACCAGACGCCGGAGCTGTAGCTCCGGTCGTCTTCTCCGGCATTATCCACGGCGGCACTAACAACAAAATTTCCAGAAATGAACGAATCTTATATCAATCGAAGCGTCTTGCAATAAGGAATCAAAATATGATAATCATTTCACCTAATTCCTCATATAATTTCCAGATCGAACAAAAACATATTTGAAATCAAAACTTGAAGTTCATCATACATATTCAATTCTAAGCCAAATCAAGATCTAATCATATCAGCATGCTCAGCTAAGTGAGATCTACACAATTATAACAAGAAAATAGCAAAAGGAGAGGATCAATTTCAACTCACTCGGAAATGGCAGTTGCTGAATTCGTGCTCTCAAGCTCTCAAAATCTCCAGATCTTCTTCTTTAACCTTGCCTTGAAGCTTTATGCAAGAATCACCACTTGAAACCACCTGGATCTAGCTCAATTTCAAACTTCCATTTCCATGAAGATGCGCTTGAACAGCTTGAATATGGACTGAATTGATCAAAGTAATGGTTGATTCTTGCTCAATGAAGCATGATGAACAAGATTATGCAAAGAGATTGAAGAATTATGTGAAGAAAATTGAATTTCGAAGAGAGAGAATTTTTGGAGGGAATTTGAAATTTGAGATCTGAAATTCTGTTATGGAGGTTATGGATTAGGGTTTGGCTTTTATACCACTTGCTAATGATGCTGAAATCCCAATTAGGCTTTGTTTAATCATGATTAGTGAGAATTGGATCAAAGTGCAAAAATGCAAAATGAGCTTAGCATGGCCATGTCCCACGTACACATGCTCATGCAAGGGTTTGGAATCACTTAAAACCAACCAAGGATCATGATGGAAATAGTATTTTACTTGCACCATAAGCCAATTTTGAATTATGAGAATTCCCTCCAAAATGAACATGAATGAAATGATGAGCATACACACTTTTCCATGCATGGCAAGGCTTTTTTTGAGAAATATTGGTCATGAGGAGTATTTTGCAAAAAGAATGGACCAAATTGGAGTTTTGTATCAAAAGTTATGTCACTTTGAACTTCCATGCACACCTTGTGATCATTTGACCATAACTTCTCAACCAAACATCATATGGACTTGATTTAGGACATTTTGAAAAGAGGAGAGAAAGATCTACAACTTTCATGTTCACCAAAAATCCATTTGAAGCTTCTTTGATCTTGAAAAGTCAAGTTAAATGTGGACCAAAAACTTGCCAAATTAGGAAACCTTGAATTATAGGTCACTTTCCATTTTTGGTAACTTTTGCCATGACTTCAAAATCTTCAAAATAGATGTTTAGAATGACAAATGGACCTCTTTTAAACATGACTGAGGTGTCTCAACTCATTTCCCCACCTCATAGTCCTCAAATCTTGCACAGTTGACTTTTTGGTCCTCAAATGACCTTGACATGTCTTGATCCACTTGAGCCTCCACCACTTGGGGAAATTGCTAAAAAATGAAACCCTAGCTCATGTAAGCTCCTCATAACAATCATGTGATCCTCATCATCAGCAAATACCTCATGTCTTTGAGAAGCCCTGGTTGGAAGAATGGCATTGATTAGGGTTGACCAGAGGTCACAACCCTAATCCAAAGGAACCTGAGAATGAACAATGAAACCCTTGATGATGATAGAACCATGATGATGGTAATATATCCTTGTAAACAAGATAATGCTCAAGACCTTTGAAGAACCAAAAACCCTAACTGAAGCCCATGCCCTCAGATGGTTGATCATCCATTCATAGAGACCCTCAGGCTTGAATCATGCAACTTCCCATCTTCTGAAAAAGACTTTGGAGGATGATCTTCTTGTTTCCATATGAGATGCAAAAATGCAATGCCTAATGCTCTAAAAAATGAAATGCAATATGTTAAACTAGTCCCAAGAAGAGGAGGACAAATTTTGAGGTGTTACAGCTGCCCCTATTCAATCCACTGTGAACCTGTCGATATGAACAGCCTCGACTTTCAGATGATCAGGGTGAAGAGTGGTTGAATACAAAGAACAGACGAACAATTTACGCTCCGCTGGGAATTAAGTAACAATGCCTCTCAGAATCGGCAATGGATCGATCTCAAAAGAAGAATCCGTCTGGACGGTGAGAGTCGGTCTGAATACCGAAAAGAATGTTAACCTAGATACCAAAATAAATGGTAACACAGGAATAACCATGGCTTGAATGCCGCTCATCAGTCTGAATACTGGGAATGCCTTCGATCTGAGCATCAGAAGATATGAGATTATTGATATCGGTATGAACACCGAGAAACTGGCCTGAATGCCACTTCGGTCTGAATACCGGGAAAACTGGCCTGAATGCCACTTCGGTCTGAATATCGGGAAATTGGCCTGAATGCCACTTCGGTCTGAACACCGGAAAATTGGCCTGAATGCCACAAGTTACGTCGACCTGAACGTCGGAAACTTCTTTGATCTGAACATCGGAACAACTGGCCTAAATGCCACAAGTTGCATCGACCTGAATGTCGGAAACTTCTTCGATTTGAACATCGGAACAACTGGCCTGAATGCCACAAGTTGCATCGACCTGAATGTCAGAAACTTCTTCGATCTGAACATCGGGAAAACTGGCCTGAATGCCACTTCGGTGGGAATTTTCTCTTTGTTGTTATTATTTTTGCTTTTCTTGAACACCAAAACTTCTTTGATTTTTACTGCCAAACAATGCACCCCGTTCTCCATTTGAACCCCGTTCTCCGGAAGACACTCTGTGTCTCCTTTTCTCCTGATGGACCCCAATCTCTGCGCTGATCGCATAACGTTCTCCAATCTTCATTTCCATCTCCGCACGACGAAAATTCTTCCTCCAATATCGCACTACTGGGGAATACTGTGGATTCAAGATCACGATGCCAAACTCCTCAGAGTAACATCTTCACCAACCAGCTAAACCAATTCTCAAACGGTAACCACGGCTCGAGACTAGTTTATGCTTGCAATGCCAATGCATGAGTCTTACAGCGTAATGCTCCATAACCACGGAAATGCTACGCAATTAATCATGCAATATGCTATGCTTCTCTAAATGATGAATGCATAAAAAATATCCCCCTCAGGGGACGGCACGAGCAACTCTGCTGAGGAACTCGATATCGCTCCAATCTCCAATCCTACTGGGGAATAGCACTGCTGCTGGGGAAAGGATAATCCTCACTGGGGATGACCTCCACTGAACTCGATCCGCTTGGGGATTTCACTGGGGAGAAACTACCAACATACACCCCTTCCGGGGGAACAACAACCTTCAGACTTGCTGGGGAAATAAAAATCTCAACCCTGCTAGGGGAAACAGTAAACTTTAGGCTTGGCTGCCAAGGGAACACCGACCTCGAACCCGCTGGGGAGATACAGAATATTTGACACGGAACACCTGTCGACTCGTCGAACACTGGCATCCACCCTCTAACCACAGTGTCAACTTTCCACTTCCTCAGACTTTGAAGAGTCTTCTTGATTAGCCCTCCAGGATCGTCGTCATTCTTTCACCGTCTCTTCACCATTCTTCAACTCCTTGTCCCTGATTGGACCTCAAAGGAATATTTTGTCAAAAACGCTTCGCGTCACAACCTGCAAGTGAGTGAAAATAACCAACAGCACCTGCAAAAGAAATCGTTAGATAAAACGTGCCCCGGGCGTGCCAAAATTTCAACACCTAAGTCACTCGACCTTCCGAATAAGATTTCAGGTTTTCAATCCTATAAACATGCATTGGAAGGGACCCACACGTCTCAAAACGCAAAGATTCTTTATCAAAATAAATGGATGTTTTTGCAATCAAAGCGGTAATGAAAACAAAAACAAAATTATTTGACTGAATATACATTTTATTGATTGAGAAAGGTGGCTCGTAATTGAGCAATACACAGGAAGCAACCCCTGAAAAGAGGTAATTGCGCACAAAAGGAAAATCTATCCTAATGGCAATGTGAAACCGTGATCTCATCGAGTTCCAATCCGGTTACAACCCATATGTCCTCAAGACTCTCCATGCTTTCTGCCTTCTGAACAAGACGCTTCCGACCGATCCCTGCTGGGGATTATCCATTGTGTCATATCCAAAGTACAAACGATCATGCTAGACGCAGTTGTTCGTTTCATTCCCTCTTTTGCCTGGACCGCCCTTTCGGGTTTTCAGTCCACCGGGATACCCTTTTTTGCCCAAGCCTCCCTCGTGGGGTTTTCGACTTGCCGGGTGTACAGTTTTTTCCTTTTTATCCCTAATTTTTGCCCGAACCTTTTCATTTTCATTTTTTTAGTTCGTCGGGATGCCCATTTTTGCCTGGACTATTTTATTCTTTTCGTCCAGCGGGTCTCTTATACGAAGTATTTTTTAACTGCGTCCGCATTCACAGGGGATGGAAAATCCTCGCCATCCATGGTCGTTAACAACAAGGCTCCGCCAGAGAAAACCTTCTTGACCATGAATGGACCTTCATAATTAGGTGTCTACTTGCCCCGACGATCATTCTGTGGAGGAAGGATCCTTTTCAATACCATATCTCCCACATGATACACACGAGGTCGCACCTTTCGGTCAAAAGCACGCTTCATTCGCTGCTGGTACAACTGCCCATGACAAATGGCCGCCAACCTCTTTTCCTCAATCAGGCTCAACTCTTCATACCGAGTCCTTACCCATTCAGCCTCTTCCAATTTCACATCCATCAGGACTCTCAATGACGGAATCTGGACCTCAACTGGTAGCACCGCTTCCATCCCATACACAAGCGAGAAAGGCGTTGCCCCAGTAGATGTACGCACCGAGGTTCGATACCCGTGCAATGCAAACGGCAACATCTCGTGCCAATCCTTATAGGTCACGACCATTTTCTGCACAATCTTCTTAATATTCTTATTAGCCGCCTCGACCGCCCCATTCATCTTTGGACGATAAGGAGAAGAATTGTGATGCTCGATCTTGAACTCTCGGCACAGTTCTGCCATCATCTTGTTGTTGAGATTAGAACCATTATCAGTAATGATTCTCTCGGGAACCCCATATCTGCAAATGATGTCTTTTTTCAAGAACCTGGCCACGACTTGCTTTGTCACGTTTGCATAAGACGCCGCTTCCACCCACTTGGTGAAGTAATCGATAGCCACTAATATGAACCGGTGCCCATTCGAAGCCGTAGGCTCGATCTTTCCGATCATATCAATGCCCCACATGGCAAACAGCCACGGAGACGACATCAAGCTCAAAGGATTTGGAGGCACGTGCACCTTGTTGTCGCATTACACGAAAAAACCAGCGGGAAAACAAGAACAACAGAGCCGCCACCGTGCGTTATTTATCCCAGAAGAGGGAAAGGAAACGCTCGAAGTAAACCTGGAAAGAACATGGTCTAGCGACCAAAGAGAATGGGATCGGGAGTCGGTTATGCGAAGGGAAGGTATTAGCACCCCTACGCATCCGTCGTACTCGACGGGATCCACGCACAAAAGGAAGGAAAATGGTTGCTAAACACTGCTCAAAAACAAACACTGGCTGAAAGAGACACAAGAAAACAAACGAGACTGACTCAGCAGGATATCGCATCCTGGGCCTACTTAGTCTATCAGGCATAGACATCAGAGTCGATGTAGTTCGGACTGGGAAAAACATGCTCGCTAGGATGTCGCATCCTATGCATACGTATCTTCTCGGACTAAGAAGAATCAGAGCATCCGTAGCTCGGCTAACACACACAAACAAAACCACACAGGCAAACGTGGAATCCGAATGCCAATCGCTGGACTTACATCAGATTCCAAACCAAAACAACCCACACTGGAAACTAGATGCCACTTGATGGACTTATACCGGACTCCAAGCACGCAACAAGAGGATACGGAATGCCAATCGCTGGTCTTACATCCATCTCCTAACACACACAAAGACAAAACAAAAAGGGCGCCCAGAGAGATCAGCTCATCTCCTGCCTACGTACCTCATCTGGTATGAGGATCAGGGCGACGTAGTTCCCCTACGCAGGGACACAGGACTAGCCTAACCAGATAACAGAGGGAGACACAACTAGGGAGACTACGACTCGAGCCTAGATGTTATCATGCAAATCATCCCTAAGTCAAGGTTTCTATCTAACTTGCACAGGGAGCAAGCTATCCTAAGCAGCACAACAGTCATACAAAAGCACACAGCAAGCACACACACTATATACAAACAGAGGGGCTCAAGCAAGGCTAGGCTTTAGTCAAGGGGTCATGTCAACCTCGACAAACAAGCCACTGTATCAGGGTGATGTTAGCTCTTAACCCTAACATTGAGAGTTAGGGTGAAGCAGATGAAATATGAAGTGAGGGGTGTGCCTCACAGCTCTTATCCCTGGCCTGGGAGAGCTTCATGACAGATGAAGTGTGGGTTCAGAAAGTGGGAACCCTTCTACACTTATGACACTGACTCAACTGTACAACTGTACAAGGATCTTGGGTTACTATCCACAATGCATCAACACCAGTTGTGTGAGCAGAGGGATGACTCAACTGAATAGCAGGAGATGGATTGCACATCTCTTGTATCTGCCAATTGCCTTATCAAAGGTCTTTGATATGTACAGGGACAAATATAAACAAGCACAAACATTGCCTCTTAAGGAGGACTTCAGACAGGTGCCTGGCCAAGTAACAGGCCAGGTCTTCCAGACTACATGGAGTTAGGATGTTATACCTCAGTGCTCAAGCTAGCAAGCAAAGCAAAAAAGCAAGTTCACAAGGGAACTATAGCAACTAAGGTACCTGAAAACAATCCAACATAATCAGTACTCAACTCAAACAAAAGTCAAACAGAAAGTTACAAGTCCACATCACAAACAGATAACAAGCATCAATGCACAAAGGTGCAAGCCACAAGGCATAAGTACAAGTCTCAATGCCTACAAAACAAACTCAAGGTTAGTCATAAACAAACAATAAACCAACTCCAATTGAGTGCACATCATCAAGTATAAGCAATTGTGCTCTTTGACCTGAAACAAAGCTCAAACATTAAGCACTAACCACTAGGACAAGGCCTAGGGTCAAAATGAGAGCAATAAACCAAAACAGAACATGAAACTTATCAAAAATCAAGATCAATCAAATAAGAATCCAATCCAAGTGGTCTCACATTCATATCATCAACCAATATCATTTCATGAGGCAAAGAGTACAAAGCATGCAATTTGAAGCTCATAGGACCAAACAGAAAGATCCAACTCAAATCAACTCACAAACATTTCAATAAATCCCCAAAAAATTCATGGTTAAACAGCATTCATAACATGACCTACACACCAAATTTCAAGTCATTTGGATAAAGGGAAGCAAGTCAATTAAAATCCCTAAGTCAAAGCATGTTCAAACAAGCTCATACAAGGCACCAAATCATACATCCACTTCAAGCAAGCATAAAACAGAATTGGCGTAAGATAAATTAACCAAATCAAAGCCATGGCAAACTTCAAGATGTCTATAACACATGTGTAAAATTTCAAGTCCATCCAATAAACCTCAAGAATTTCACAAGTCAAATAAGATCATGACTCACAAAAAGTCCACAATTGGTCAAACAAGGGAGAAAATCTCAATCAAATTGGAAATGCACTCAAAAAATCCACAAAAATTCATATTCAAACTTAACATCCAGAAGACTCAACATGCAAAAATTCAGATCATTTTTAGTTCAATAGGAATGGAAAATAAAATCAAGAAGTTGGACAAGAAATGGTGTGACACAAATTGTCACACCTCCAATGATCAGGTCATATCTCACAATCCAGGAATGCAAAAATCACAAATTCTATACCAAAATGTTCCTAAAGGTGTCTAGAATAAGCATGCAAAGTTTCAAGAATTTTGGATTAAGCATCATTATTTCATGATCAAAATAGCAAGCGAGGTGCAACAAATGACATGTTCACATAAACCCTAAGCCCAAACAGATTCCACACGTGCACAATTTTCATAAAAATCATCAAAAAAAACTAGAGATCACAAGGAACACAATGAAAAAAATCTCATATTAATTGGACAAACCATCAAGAAGTTATGAATTTTGGAATGGCATGAAAAAATAAAAAAATGATGAACAATGCATGTGAAACATGGAAGCAAGCATGAAGAAAAATACAAAAAAGGCTAAGAGGAATTGTCATCGCCCGGAATCGATCCGCGCTCACATTCAAATCTGGCGCCACTTAAGTGAAACGCCGCGTTTCACTTAAGTGCGTGGCACAGTGTGATTGGCTTCATGGGCGAAAAACAACAAAAACATGCAAACAAGCCAATGCGAAGATCTAACGCGTGCTGGAAACAGATTTTTTAGGGTTCTACACGCATTCATCGTGTTCATCATCATCATGAACAAAACATTCCAGAAACTCATGAAACTTATATCAATCGAATCAGCCTTCATCATACATCAATAATATGGCATTGATTTGTCCTAATTCTACGCATGGCAAAAGAATCGAGCACAATAAGTTTCAACATCCAATATTCAAATCCACATAACTTGCTCAAAACTTAATGAAATTTCACGATCTAAATTGCAGAATGCTCTACGTGCTAAGATCTACAAGAACCACATGATAATTGCAAGAATTGAGAGTATCGAATTCTGACCTGAGCTGGAATGCAGAGTTGGATTCGTGATCTTCAATGCTTGTAAGGTGAAAACAGATGTTCCTTGATGCTCCAGCAGATGAATGAGTGCAAGAAAATAGCTCAGCAATACTCAATTCTTCTTGAAATTCCAACTGACATGTGAGGTGCTTGATGCAACAGTGCTAGGTTTGGCTCGAAATTGAGGAATCCTTGCTTGCAGAAAGTCCAGTGATGCTTGTAGATGATAGATCAATGTAGAACAATGCAAGTTCTTTGGAAAATTTGCAGAAAAAATCAAGAGAAAAAGTTGAGAGAATTGGTGATTTTTTGATCTAGGTCTGTTTGAATGAAGTGTTAATCAGAAATTCAGTTAGCATTAGCCTTATATACCATGGATTAATCATTTCCTTAATCTCAATTTGGCCAATTGGTGTGAAAGTTATCCAAGTTTGAAGTTCAAAAATTCTTGACAATGATTTGATCATAACTTGCCAACCACACATGAGAAATGGATGTTCTTGGACTTTTTGGAAAGGTGAGAACAAGATCTTCAACTTTCATGTTGGACAAAATTTCATTTGAAGCTTGTATGATGATGTAAATTTGAGGAGAAGACCTTTCCATTTTTGGCAGTTTGAAATTACAGGTCACTTACTATTTTTGGAAACTTTTCATCTGACCTCAAATTCTTCAATGTTGATCTTTGTAATGTCAAATGAGACTTGTATGGACAGGAATGAGGCCTTTCAAACCATTTCCCACCTTCAAATCCATGATTTCAGGCACAGTTGACCACAATTGAGTTTCTAGGGTTTCAAATGAAATTCAGTTTGACTGTTGAGCTTTGATCATCCAATCCTTGGCCAAACCACTTCAAAATGATCCCTAGGTCACATGAACATGTTGAACCAACCTTAGGGCTTTGTCTCAATAGGAATTGAACTTGCTTGCTTGCTTGACTGATTCTCCTGACCAGTTGACCTAATCTTGTCTGATGACTTACACTTGGGCAAATGGACAATGCAATGCTATGCAGTGGCCAATGTTATGTTAATGACCTAATATGACAATGAATGTACAAAATGGGAGGTGAAAATTTGAGGTGCTACAGCTGCCCCTATTCAATCAACTGGGAACCCGAACGGATGAGAGCAACGACTGTCAGACTTTCAGGGTAAACAGGGATTGAATACCGAAGAACCGTAGAAATTTGCACATTGCGAGGATCCACCAACGGAAACGTCCACTGGGATCTGATATTTATTACTGGGGATTTTGATTTTTCTCTCAAAGGTACTGTCACATCTAGACATCACAAGACGATGAATGGGAATAGAAATCACAACTAGATGCCAACGGACAACTAGGAAAAACTCGACGTTTACCGAGACCAACGGAGAGGTAACTCAACTGGGGACGACCAGGAAAAACTCGACGTTTACCAAAACCAACGGAGAGGTAACCAGACATTAATGAATGACTGGAGAGAGATACAACCATACGTCAACGGACGCAATGGGAAAAAGTCAACGTTTACCAAAACCAACGGAGAGGTAACTCAACTGGGGACGACCAGGAAAAACTCGACGTTTATCGAAACCAACGGAGAGGTAACCAGACATCAACGGATGAATGGGAATACTCGACCAGACGTCAACGGACGAACGGGAGAAGCTCGACGTTTATCGACACCAACGGAGAAGGAGAAAACTCGACCAGACGTCAACGGACGAACGGGAGAAGCTCGACGTTTATCGACACCAACGGAGAAGGAGAAAACTCGACCAGACGTCAACGGACGAACGGGAGAAGCTCGATGTTTATCGACACCAACGGAGAAGGAGAAAACTCGACCAGACGTCAACGGACGAATGGGAGAAGCTCGACGTTTATCGACACCAACGGAGAAGGAGAAACCACTTCACTAAGGACGAGATACAACAACCAGAAACCGAATAGGACGTACACCGACGACTCTACTGGGGATTCTGGCTGGGAATCAACCAGACATTAATGAATGACTGGGGAATAGGATATACAATCAGACGTCAATGGACGAATGAGAAAAACTCCACGTTTATCGAGACCAACGGAGAGGTAACTAGACATCAACGGATGAATGGGAATACTCTGCATGGGGAAATATATCACCAACAACCGTCAACAGACGATCGGGAAAAACTCGACGTTTATCGAAACCAACGGAGAGGTAACTCGGCGGGGAATCATCAGGCATTACCAAATGATTCGTGGGGAACAAGCAACTAAACGCCAACAGACGCATAGGAAAAACTCGACGTTTATCGACACCAGCAGAGAGGAGAAAACTTCTGGGGAAGAAAGACGACGTTACGAACATCGAAAGATGATGTTTACCGACACCAACAGAAGACCAGACATTAACGAATGACTGGGAAAACACCGAAAAATGGTGTTTACCGACACCAAAAGAAGACCAGACACTTGTAGCACCTCAAATTTGCACCTATCATTGTACATACCATTTCATATTAGGTCATAGCATATCATAATCCATTGCATAGCATTTGCATTGTCCCCAGTTGCCTCAAGTGCAAGCAAGTCAAGAATTAGGTCAAACTGATCAGGAGATCAGTCCATCAATCAAGCAAAGGTGTTTCTCAAGGAATCAAAACCCTAGGCTTTGTCCAACAAGTTCACATGACTTGGAGGTCCTTTTGAAGTGTTCAAGTCAAGGGTTGAAGGCTCAGAGGTCAGCAGTCAATGCACAGGCAGGCAGGAAACCCTAAAAAGTCAACAGTCAATCAAAGCAGCGGATGGTGGCCATTCTTGTGGAATTTGGGCACCATGATCAATCATCAAGAGTTCATATGTCTTGGGACATCTTTTGAAGTCAAGGTCTCAAGGAACTAGGGTTTGGAATTCATCAGAAGTGCACAGTCAGTCCAAAACCCTAGAAAAGTCAAAGTTGGTCAACTGTGGTTGATTCTTTGGTTCTGATGGATGGAAATGGTTTGAAGGAGCTTATTCATGTCCTAATAGGCCTCATGTGTCATGGCAATCAACATCATTGAAGAATTTGAAGCCAATCAGAAAATTTCCAGAAATAGAAACTGGACCTGTAATTTCAACTGCCAAAATGGAAACTTCTTGATCCTCAACTTGCATCATGATACAAGCTCCAAATGAATTTTTGCCCAACATGAAAGTTGAAGATCTTGTTCTCCCATTTTCAAAAAGTCCAAGAACTCTCAAATCCCATGTGTGGTTGTCAAGATATGATCAATTCAATTTCAGAAATTTGTGAACTTCAAAGGGGCATATTTCTCAAACCATAAAGCCAAATTTGGTGGGGTTTTTTCCTACAAACCACATTTTTCATCCTCTTTCCAAAAATATAAACTTCATGACCTAAAACCTTGCCAATCAAAATGGCATTTTTTGACTTTTTCCATTAAAAATCAAAGTTTGACTCAAAGTTGACTTTTTGATCTATGGACTTTTTGCACAATTGGCCAATTGGGATTCACTCTATACCATATTTGTGACATGTTCCAAGCTTAATTCCATGTTCATTTCATCATAATGCTATCATTTTGGCCAAAAGTGTGAAATTGACATTTTTTGCAATTTGCTCCATGAAGTGAAGGCAAGCTAGCAAGTCATGTGCAAATCATAAAACAGCAAATTGGGCAGTCATTCTGCAGCTGGCCAAGGCCCAAATCGTGCAAGGCATACCCTCCTTTTCACTTGTGCACACAATTGGCAAATATGCAATTGATGCATTTTAAACCAAACAAGTTAACCACTCATAAGCAGACTACAAAACAGCAATTGGGTGATCAGTTTGCAGCTGGCCAAGGGCCCAATTTCGTGGCTTATACACCTCCATTTACTCATTTGTTTCCAACTTAGCAATTTGCAAAAAGGGCCATTTGGTTAAACTTGGATTAGCATGTGATAATGTGAGCAAAAACAGATGCATATAAACATTTTCTCTGCTCATTTGAACCCTAGCCACCACTTGAAAACCACAGAAAACTGCATTCTCTCCTCTCTTGCAAATTTGCACTTGGACTCGATTTGAGAAAATCATAAAAACACACGAGCGATCCTTGGTTCCTCCATGTTCTAAACAACATTTGGAGTTCATTTTCACCATCAATCACTAGCTGGAAACCCCTTTTGTGTTGCTGCTACAAGAAGCTACCAACAATGGCAAACATTGATTCAGGTTATCTCATGCATTTGTGAGTGAAAACAGCTTCACCATCCATCATTCCAAGGCCAAAAGAGTGGCTGTTTCGAGCCAAAGGAGCCAATACACCACTGCATCTTCTTCTGCTCTTCAACTTGGTATTTTTTCGAATCCTTCATTTTGCCAAACCATCACATGTCTAGTGTAGGCCTTAACATGCTGAAGCTTATGCACTTTGTCTCACATGATTTGGTTGATTAATTTGTAAGAAATCTGTGATTTAAGTTTCATGCATATATGTTCTTTTGCTCGAATCTCATTCCATGATGTTTTATACTGAAAATTATGCTTGGTTTTGTTATCACCATGCTTGAATGAAGCTATTGGTTTACTTGATTTGGATTTCTGGACATTTCAAAAGTTCAAGTTGCATGATGATGATGAATATATGCTGCTCGTGCTAAACATTACCCTGCCCAGAAATTTGTTGGATTAATCTTTGTTTTGTTGATTGGTTGATGTTATATGATGATGGTATTTCATGGCCCTGTTGATTATTGATGTTGGTTACATTTGTATTCATGATTAATGCTTGCATGAAGAACATGAATGCATGCTGTTCTTGTTAAACCCTGCCATGCCCAGGATTTCCACGATTAATTGTTTGTTTGGTTGATGTTATTTGATGTTAACAATGCCATGCTGTTGTGTGATTGGTTTGGTTTGATGTTTGTTTGAGGATTGAACATGTTTATACGATGCCTGGCTGTTAGAAATCTTAGGGTTAGTGCTTGAAAACTCAGAAAAATCGAAGCTCATTGGCTGTTTGTTGCTTTGCTACTGTTTCATTGGAGGCGGGCCAATCAGGACATTTCCTGGGGCGCCCTGAAACGATGTCG
The DNA here is from genome assembly GCF_024323335.1 of Lathyrus oleraceus. Classification (NCBI taxonomy): domain Eukaryota; kingdom Viridiplantae; phylum Streptophyta; class Magnoliopsida; order Fabales; family Fabaceae; genus Lathyrus; species Lathyrus oleraceus. The sequence goes on along the minus strand of NC_066585.1, from coordinate 315,663,022 downwards.
TTTCAATTAGTGGCATGCAGAATTACAATTTTGCCACGCTGTTGACCAAATGTTGACCTATGCCATGCTATGTTGTTTCATGTTTCATTCATTATTCATCCAACTTTACAAATCCATTTCTCTTTCAATTTTTATCCAAAAATCATGAGGTTTTTCCCACAATGTTCATGATTGAGTCTAGTTTTTAATTGTGATTTTTAATGAATTTTTCATTGGTTGGATTTTTTATGGTAATTATTTTCCCAACATGTATGCATAAATGACATCTCTTGCCATTTCAATTGTGAAATAATGATAATGCATCCTTTGCCCTTGAAATGTTTTGTGATGAAACTAGACATGCTCACCTTCATTTCCATATAAAGTTTGTGCATTTCCCATTTGTGGTTTGCTGGATATAATTTTTTGAAGTTATGTGTCACATTTGGTGTCATACCATGATCATGCATTTTCTCTAATTTTGTTCACATGCTTCCTCTTATCCAATTGACCCCAAATTTTGCATGAGTCATCTATCCCATGTCTAGTTTGTGTATGAATTTTCCTGGAATTAATGATGCTGTTTTCCATTTGATTGTGATTTTTCTTCCCTGCCTAGTCCATGGTTGACTTTTTGTGCTACATGTTGCCAAATCATTTGGGAAATCCTCACACCATATTGTATGATCATGAAATTTCATATGTGATAACTAGACACCTTGAGCTTTGCATTGGTGTTAATCTCATTCATTTCTCGTCTGTTTTCAATTTGATATGATTTTTTGAAGTTGACCCATGCTTGTTGACTTTCATTGTGCTTACTTGAAATTGTGTTGACTTCATGATTTTAATTGACTGCCTTCCTCTCATCCAAATGCCATGAAATTTTACATGTCTACCATGTTAGATGTTAGGATTGAGTGTGATTTATTTGGTGATTTTTGGAGATGCTTGGGTTGACTTTTGATGCAAGCTATTCTGTTGACTTTTGTATGCCTTCCTTTGCCTTACTTTGACTTCAAATGTTCATGAAATGATCATGATGCATGATTTGAATGTGGGCCCAATTGTGATTGCTTTCTAATTGGTTGACTTTGACTTTGAGTTGACTTTTCCTTGCTGCCTTGACTTTTTCTTTCATCTTTGACCCTAGGCTAGCCCTAGTGGTCCTTTGGACTTATGTTGAGTTCATCTGTTTCAGGTTGAGCATAGTGCTTCCAAGATCATACCAAGTTGATTGATGTTTGTTTGTCTATATTGTGCTAACCTTTTGTTTTGTAGGTGACTCATGTAACTTGAGTCTTGCTTTGCACAGTTGACCTTCTGTGGTTGACTGTTTATCCATTTCCTTTGGTTTTAACTGTTGAACTGTTTACTGATTGGTTTGAATTTTTCAGGTACTTTAGTTGCTTAAGTTCTCTGAACTTGCTTGCTTTGCTATTTAGCATTTGCTTTGAGGTATAATCTCTTCTACTACATGTAGTCTGGAGACCCGGTCTGTTATTTGACCGGGCAAACTGTCTGAAGTCCTCCTTAAGAGGCAATGCCTGTGTGTGTTTAAAATTGTCCCAAGCAGGAAAAGTCCTTCAAGTAAGGCAATTGGTGGAAGGTAGGGATAAGCAATCTATCCCCCACTATTCAGTGTGTCTTCTGTCTTGCTCACACCACTGTGTTGATGCACTTCAGATAAAAACCCAAGATCTTGTGCAATTGCACAGTTGAGTCAGTTTAAATGTGTAGAAGGGTTCCCGCTTTCTGAACCCACACATTCTTGTCAAATGCTCTCTCTGGCCAGGGATAGAAGCAATGAGGCACACCCCTCATCTCCTTTCATCTGCTTCACCTTAGCCTCTCAATGGCAAGGTTAAGAGCACACTTACCCCATTCCAGTTGGCCCTAGTGCCTAACCTTTGATGTTTGAGCCCCCTTGTTGGTGTGTTTATTTTATGCTGTATGTGTTTGTGATTGCTTTGTTTGCCTCTCTAGGTTTAGTTTAGACTTGCCCTTGTGCAAGGTAGGTTGTGCTTGACTTGCTTCCTGTGCAAGTCAAGTCTGTGTGGCTTAACCCTTGTGTGAGCCATACTTAGACCTTTTGGCCGAACTACGGCAACTCTGATTCTCACGTTCAGGTGAGATACATAGGCACGAGACGCGATGTCTTGCCGAGTTTGACTAACGACTAACAGCTAATCCTTGTTTGCTTTCGCCCTCGTTGCGATCTTTTCTCTCGCCCTCGTTGCGATTGAGACCTCCCCTTTCTCTTGCCCTAGTTGCAATCGAGACCCTTGCTTCCTGTGCAAGCCTTGTCTAGGATAGGTTGGCCCTTGTGCCATTTAGCTAGAAACCTTAACTTAGGGTTGACTTTTGCATGACAACATCTAGGCTCGAGTCGTAGTCTCCCTAGTGTTGTGTCTCCCTCTGTTATCTGGTTAGGCTAGATCCTTGTCCCTGCGTAGGGGAACTACATCGCCCTGATCTTCACACCAGATGAAGTATGTAGGCAGGAGATTGAGCTGATCTCTCCGGGCGCCCTTTTTTCTTTTTGTGTGTGTTGTCTGACCTTTGCTAGGCTCGAGTCCCTGACTCCTTAGCATTTGCTGTCTGTCTGTTTGTTTGTGTTTGACAGTTGTAGGCTGAGTCCCAGACTCCCTGTCTGTCTGTTGTGTTTGTTGGTTCGGATGTCAATGTAAGTCCAGTGATTGGCATTTGGGCTCCACGTTTGCCTCTTCGTGTGCGTTTTCTGGTTCGGATGCTGATGTAAGTCCAACGATTGGCATTCAGGCTCCACGTTTGCCTGTGTCTTGTTTGTTTGGGTGTGTGTCAGCCGAGCTACGAATGCTCTGATTCTTCTCTCGTCCGAGAAGATACGTATGCATAGGATGCGACATCCTAGCGAGCATGTGTCGTCTCCCCAGTCCGAACTACTTCGACTCTGATGTCTATGCCTGATAGACTAAGTAGGCCCAGGATGCGACATCCTGCCGAGTCAGTTTCAGTCAGTCTCTTTTGTCTCTTTCAGCCAGTGTGTGTGTGTTTGAGCAACCATTTTCCTTTCTAGTGTGCGTGGATCCCGTAGAGTACTACGGATGCGTAGGGTGCCTAACACCTTCCCTTCGCATAACCGACTCCCGAACCCATCCTCTTTGGTCGCGAGACCATGTTCTTTCCTAGGTTTACTTCGAGCGTTTCCTTTCCCTCTTTTGGGATAAATAACGCACGGTGGCGGCTCTGTTGTTTCTTTCTTTTCCCGCCGGTTTTTCGCGCGATGCGACAGCTGGCGACTCTGCTGGGGATGGAAAGAGAAGTTGACCTATGCTGGTCCATCTTCCCTGAGCGAGTCTCTCCTAGCGCTCTCTAGGATTAGGGTTTTGGTTGCTTTCTGCTTGTTGTATTTTATTGCATTCATTGTATATATGTACATTTATTGTTTGCATTGATTGTGTGCATTGATGTTTGCATTTCATATTCATTATTCATTGTTGGCTGGCTGTCTGTTTTCTCTGTGTGGGGGGGAGTCAGTCGAGGTAAAAGGTCCAATACCCAGACCATGAGTGAAAATCTAGGATGATTAGGAATAGAGTGATTCATGGGAAGCGGGTGGTATGGCGCCACTTAGCGGAACATTGATATCACGAGCAGTTCAGACCCTGGTAGGATACTGTCGTTACATACTTCGGGTGTGTATATGATAGTATTTCTGCGAAAGGTTATTTATGCTGCGTTTCTCTCAGCTTTACCCTGGCCTAGACTACACCCGTGAGTGGGGAAGGGTTATTCATTACAGGTACCGTTGGTGACTTTGGTTCTGATGGTGACTTTATGTTCAGACAGTGTGATCAGTTTGACCTTAAGTTGGATTTAAGTTCCGAGTTTTGACTGAAGCTCCGACCTAGTCAGAGATCGCACAATCAGCCAGTCCAGTCTGCATCATGTGCATCATAGCATATTTATTTTTCAAAAGAAACGCATTGAAAAAAAAAAAAAAATCAAAAAAATATTGAAAAAAAAAAAAAAGAAAAAAGAAGAAGAGAAAAACTAATCTCTGCATGCATATCATTTCTCAGGTACATTCCCGAGCTTGTCTACTGATAGAGATGGCAACAGTTCCTGAGCTGAAGCGGAAGACCTGTTCCTACAGTTTCCACCGTGAGCCGTTGACTCCACTAGTAGAGTTGGGTAGCCTCGTGACAGACGATCGACTGAAGAGATTTGTTGAACGGTATGGAGACATCCTGACAGTGTTGAAGACGGTAGTGGATCCAGTGCCTCTGCAGACACTGCTACAGTTTTATGATCCAGAGCTCAGATGCTTCACTTTCCAGGATTATCAACTAGCACCTACCCTTGAGGAGTACTCTATCCTGTTGAGTATCCCTATTCAGCATCAGACTCCCTTCTTGGACGTCCCAAAGGAAGTCGACTTCAGATTGATTGCCAGAGCTCTCCGGTTGAGCGTTGAGGAGGTTGGTAAGAATTGGAGGCCCTGTGGGGAAGTAGTGGGTCTGCCTTTGAGGTTTCTGTTGAGGATTGCCAGAGTTGAAGCAGATAAGGGGAATTGGGAAGTTTTTCACGCACAGCTAGCTGTCATGATCTATGGGATCATCCTATTTCCTAGTATGCCGAACTTCATTGACTATGCTGCCATCAGCATTTTCATCAGAGGGAATCCAGTCCCTACCCTCTTAGCAGATACTTACTATGCCATCCACAGTAGGCATGGTAAGGGTGGGGCCATCAGGTGTTGCTTACCTCTTCTATTCAAGTGGTTCATGTCTTTTCTGCCAGCCAGTGGACCATTTGTAGATACCCAGAGCACTCTGAAGTGGACTCAGAGGGTCATGTCGCTCACTTCCTACGACATCAGGTGGCAGTCGTACCGGATGGATGTGAAGGATGTTATCTTAAGCTGTGGCGAATTCCGGGGCGTGCCACTCGTAGGGACTAAGGGTTGCATCAACTACAACCCAGTTCTCTCCCTTCGCCAGCTAGGGTTTGTTATGAGTCGAAGACCTCTCGAAGCCGAGATAGCTGAGAGTGTGTATTTTGAGAAGAAGGATGACCCTGTTAGGCTGGAGCAGATAGGGAAGGCCTGGAGATCAGTTGGAGTAAAGGATGGGTCCATCTTGGGGAAGAAGTTTGCCATAGCCATGCCCGATTACACTGATTGGGTAAAGAAGAGAGTGGAAACTTTGCTGTTACCCTACGATAGGACGGAATCGTTGCAAGAGCAACCACCCTTGATCCTTGCGGATAGTGTGTCTGCTGAGCACTATAAGCAAGCCCTGATGGAGAGTCGTCGTCTGAGGGAGAAGGAGCAAGACACTCAGATGGAGCTGTACAAGGCTAAAGCTGATAATCTGCACTTGGCCCATCAACTCAGGGAAGTGCAAGGAGAGGATGCTAGTAGAGCAAGGAGTAAGAAAAGATCATATGAGGAGATGGAATCCCTGATGGACGCAGAGCATAGGGAATGTCTGAGATTGCAGAGAGCAGAAGTCAACTACCAAAAGAAAATCAGAGACTTGGAGAAGCAACTCAGAGACAAAGACAGTCAGTTGAAGAAAGAGATGGAGTTGAGACAGAAGTCAGAGGAGTATCTTGGAGGAGAAGTCTTGGAGCTAAGAAGACAGTTGAAAGAGAAGATCACTCCTCTACCAGATTGCTCAGAATGCTCACTGTTGATAGACCAGTGTCATTACCTGAAGACCCTCATTCCAGAAGACCGTCTGCCTTAGACTGTATCTTTGTTGGTATTGTTGTTGAATCACCTCCAGGCTTGTTGGATGGGATTCATTTGCTTGTACTCCGTCTTTGGATCTTTTTGTTGAGAATCACCTCCAGGCTTGTTGGATGGGATTCATTTCTTTGTACTCTGGTTATCCGAATATTTCGTTGCTTCGGCTGTGCAACATTTTTACCCTTATGTATAGATAAGGTTGTTAGTATCTCCCTGTTGTTCTCATTTTCCCTGTATCTGTTGTTCTCTTGTTGCTGCAGGTTGCCATCTTTTGAGGATGGGTCAGGCTCTTTGAATGCCTGAGAAATGAGCATATCATGTGCATCATACGCATCATTTAACATCATACTCATATCATTTGCATAACAGGTGTTCTTGTGCTGTATTCTCACTCCGGTTCCTTTGTGAGACAGGATAGCTGATCAGAGACCACACCGGTTTTCAACCAGGCTCAACCATCAACGAAGTATGGATCAGGTTCAGACAGAGTTGGCCGAGATGAGGGCAAACATGGCCCAGTTCATAACGATGATGCAAGGGGTCGTTCAGGGGCAAGAGGAGCTGCGTGCCTTAGCCCAGAGACAGGAAGTTGTGATTCCAACATCCAACCGTGCTTCGCCTGTTGCTGCACCCGCTCCTGAGACTATCCATGTTGCTGCTCCCACTAACGACTACGCCGTCGGGGATGAACTTGAGGGTATAAGAATCAATGGACAGCCTCTTGCTGCAGAGGTCAATGTCAGAGCTACCCGGGCTCCGATTCGTCATCCAGATCCGTTTGTCAACCAACAAGAGGACACGTTTACTCTCCTCAGTGAGGACTATGATGTTGTGAAAACCGAAGAGAGGGACAGAAAAGTGGATGCTCTCGCTGAGAAAATCCGAGCCATGGAATGCCAGAACTCCCTTGGGTTTGATGTGACAGACATGGGTCTGGTGGAAGGGTTGAAGATCCCCTACAAATTCAAGGCACCCTCATTCGACAAGTACAACGGTACCTCCTGTCCTCGCACCCATGTGCAGGCGTACTTCAGGAAGATCTCTGTTTACACTGACGATGAAAAGATGTGGATGTACTTTTTCCAAGATAGCCTATCTGGGGCATCTTTGGACTGGTACATGGATCTGAAGCGAGAATCAGTCAGAAGCTGGAAAGATTTGGGTGAGGCCTTCCTAAGGCAATACAAGCATAATATGGACATGGCGCCGAGCCGAACTCAGTTACAGAGCTTGTATCAGAAAGACAAGGAGAGTTTCAAAGAGTATGCTCAGAGATGGCGTGAGCTAGCTGCCAGAGTGCAACCTCCGATGCTGGAGAGAGAGCTGACTGACATGTTCATTGGAACCTTGCAAGGTGTGTTCATGGATCGTTTGGGAAGTTGCCCGTTCAGCAGCTTTTCAGATGTTGTCGTCTGTGGAGAACGAACTGAAAGCCTCATCAAAGCAGGAAGGATACAAGATCCTGGCTCTGCAAACTCTTCCAGTTCTAAGAAGCCATCCTCTGGGGCACCCAGAAGGGGAGAGGGTGAAACGAATGCTGTGCACCGTCGAAGGAGTGCAAATAGAGGACCATATCGGCAAGTTGCTGCTGTGACTATTCCAGCAACTCAAACTCAACAACAGCCGAGAAGACCAACTCAGCAGTATCAGACTCCACAACGTCATCCTCAGCAGCAGGCTTATCAGCCTCCCATTGACAATCAAGCTGGTACAAGTAATGAGAGGAAGAAGATCATTTTTGATCCAATCCCCATGTCCTACGCCGAACTGTATCCCACTCTGATAGAGCGGAACTTGATCACTCCCAGAGACCCGCCGCCCATACCTGTCAACCCTCGGTGGTGGTATAGGCCTGAACAGCATTGTGTGTATCATTCGGGTGCTCCTGGTCATGACGTGGATAGTTGTTTCCAGCTAAAGATGAAGGTTCAAGACCTTGTGAGGTCAGGTATTCTGATCTTGGAGGACTTAGGTCCCAATGCTAGTCAAGTTTGAAGATAACAAGTCCTGGGCCGGCGCCGACTTTTTCTTCAGAAGGGTTGTTCAGAAAACAGAAGCTGCTGATGCAAGAAATACTGACAGTTGTCATCCCTGGTGGGATCTATCACAATTGGGTCACTGTGGGCATTCCTACAGTTGTTCATAAGTCTTTGCAATAATTGCTTTGTTTAAAAACCCTTCTCCCATGCCAAAAGGAGAAGTGATGACATTGTTGGCAACATTTTGTGCAATGATATTTTCATTCAAATAAATTCATGTTAAAACATTTGTTTTTCCAATTGTTTTCCCTTTTCACTTTTGCATGAAATTGGTGATCACAAAAAAACCTTAAAAAACAAGAATAAAAGCAATCTTTTCATCTGCATAACGATTGTCTTGTTTGTTTTTCAAAAAGCTTTTCATCTCTAAATCATTATGCAGGTTATTTCTCAAACCCATTGAACATAATGATCGGACGTCATCTCCCAATTTTGAATTCCCTGTATTCGAAACGGACGAAGATGATGTTGAAGGGATTCCTGACGAGATTTCCCGACTTCTTGAGCAAGAAAAGAAGATCACTCAGCTGCATCTCGAGAATCAGCAGAACAGCCAACTGGGGCATTTATCAAAAAGAAACAGAGAAAAAGAAAAAAAAGAAAGAGAAGGGTGCAAAATCAAAAAAAAAAGAAATCAATCAAAATCAAAAAAAAGAAATCAAAAGAAAACAAAAACAAAAGAAAATAGCACCCTCGAAGTCCCAAGTTGGCTGATGCTGAATTCGATCGAAAAGAAGAGATCAACTGCCATGTGTCATGGTCAGTCATATCAGCAGAGAGTGAAAAAGCATTCGACAAGAAGATCAAGCCTCGTGTGTTCCGAGGAACCTTGTGCTCAAGAAAGTCTTGTCTTTCGTGCCCAATTCCAGGGGCAAGTGAACTCCAAGCTAAGAACGTCCATACGTTTTCAAGAAAGCCTCTTCAGGCAGTGTTCTGACACTTACAACAATGGATGGAGAAGTTCACTCGTCCTGTGAATTCCGGATGCAGTCAAGAAATACTTCGCCTAAAAGAAAAAAAGCAAAACAGCTCGCTAAGTCGAACACCCCAAAGGGCGACTTAGGCAAAAAGGAGCGTCTCGGTGGATTGAAAACCCGAAAGGGCGATCCAGGCAAAAGTTAGAGACATTGAAAAAAAAAGAATTTGCATCCCGCTAGATTGAACACCTCACACTGGGGCAATCTAGGCAAAAATTAGGGATTTGGCAAGTAACTGCATCTTGACAAGACTGTGCTATATCTGTCATCCGTCAGGGATTCTCGATTCGTCATCGACTGAAGCTCTGAATACATCGAAAATTCAGAATGGTAGAGGAAAGGTCATTATGTTCAATGTAGCCCTCTCCAATATACATCACCGATTTCAAACTTGTACAGATCTATGGAGTCTCGCCCTTTGCAGATTACCATTCCATCACATCAATTTGAGCTTTTATCCAATTATTTGCACTCTTATTTGTTTTAACTCAACAAACGTTTTGCATGTTTTAATTGATAAAGTATCATTGTTTTCAAAATAAACAAATTTTTCAAAAAAATTGTTCTTAAACAAAGTGAACATTCACAATGATGGAAGGATACTTAGGAGACCCACAGTGCTCTCCCGGGGGTGGTATGATTACCAACAGGTAAGACAATTGTTCGTATCTCGAGCATGACTGTATCTTTGTCCTGCAGAACCTCGTATGGTCTCTCCTCAGTAAAGTTGCCCGATGCAGTGTTGTTTGAAGTTGTTCATCTTCATGTTCCTGACAGTGCAGATTCTTCCTCCAAATCCCTGTTAGCTCTATTGTGGGGCGTCCCCAGTAGAGTGCTGTTTGAGCCCTATCGTGGGGCATTCCCAGCAAGCTTGCTGTTTCGGACATTATTGTGGGGCAGCTCCCCAAGCAAAGTGTTTACTGAAGACTTCAATTTTCGCCTCTCCAGCAGGCCAGTTTTCCCCTCCACCAGCATGGGTGTTTTTCTTTGAAGATTCAGTATCCGGAGGGTCGACATCCCTGTAATCCGGCATTCCCTCAGATGGATCCCCCAGTGGAGTTGTTTGCACAAGGAGCTTTGTCATTGCCTTTGTATTTCTCATCAGAAATTTGGTTGCTTCTTGGTATCTTTGATTTTCATCACAAGTTGTTGTGGCGCATCCGCCTGTGTGTGGAAATCTTTTCTCCGGTTGTGACCGATGATCCCTCCGGAAACCTCTGGTGGCCTTCCTCCTATGCAGGATAAGTGTTCCCTGATATCCCAGTCCCCAGTGGATTTTCTTTGCTCTCTGGTGGCCTTGATTTTCTCTCCGGACGGTTGATTCCCGGACCTGCGTGTTGGACATGTCTGTTTGTCAGCATTCATCATACATTCATCATGCATAATGCATACATGCATAATCATAGCATTCAGATACTCATGTTGCAGCTGTTGCCGTGTATCTGTTGATGTTTGTCTCCTGCTATTTGTTGATACAGAATCTCTCCAGTAGATTTTCCTTAAGCAGATATGGGTGTGTCTGATCTCTCCATGTAGAGCCAACCCCTTAAGCAGAAAGTGTCTATCCTTTCCTGCCATTTCCCCACTGAGATACATCCTCGTGGATGACGGTTGCTTCCGTTCCCTCCTTACACGGGATGGGTTTTTCCCTATTGAGTTCTTTCCTCATTAGGATGAGTCTTGTTTCAGTCTGCCTTTTTGGATCAATCCTGAATTGGCTTCCTATTGGCTGTCTCTTGTGCTTCCCTGGGGCATAAATGAATAGTCGCTTACTAACCGGCACTCATTCGTCTTATCCTCAGCGGAATTTGTTGGCTTCTACCTACGAACCGGTAGCTGTAAGTCCTTTCTTTACGGTCTTCTACCCACTAGCTGGTAGCTGTAAATCCTTTTCTCACTCTGTCTCTTAGCAGATCGTTCATTGGCCTCTACCTACAAACCGGTAGCTGTAAGTCCTATCTTTGTGGTTTTCTACCCGCTAGCTGGTAGTTGTAAAATCCCACGTTCTCCCCTTGGTGGAATTAACCCTTTGTGCTCATCCCGATGATGACTGGTAACTTTTCCACTGGCCTCTACCTACAAACCGGTAGCTGTAAGTCCTATCTTCGTGGTTTTCTACCCACTAGCTGGTAGTTGTAAAATCCCACTTTCACCCCCTTGTTGGAATTAACCCTTTGTGCTCATCCCGATGATGACTGGTAACTTTTCCACTGGCCTCTACCTACAAACCGGTAGCTGTAAGTCCTATCTTCGTGGTTTTCTACCCACTAGCTGGTAGTTGTAAAATCCCACATTCCTCCCCTTGTTGGAGTTAACCCTTTGTGCTCATCCCGATGATGACTGGTAACTTTTCCACTGGCCTCTACCTACAAACCGGTAGCTGTAAGTCCTATCTTCGTGGTTTTCTACCCACTAGCTGGTAGTTGTAAAATCCCACATTCCTCCCCTTGTTGGAGTTAACCCTTTGTGCTCATCCCGATGATGACTGGTAACTTTTCCATGGCCTCTACCTACAAACCGGTAGTTGTAAGTCCTATCTTTGTGGTTTTCTACCCAGAAGCTGGTAGTTGTAAAATCCCACGCTCTCCCCTTGGTGGAGTTAACCCTTTGTGCTCATCCCGATGATGACTGGTTACTTTTTCCGTGGTTTTCTACCTACAAACCGGTAGATGTAATCCCCTCTTTATGGTATGGTCTTGTCCCCCTTTGGATACTTGCCTTGATCAAGCAGTATTGTCCCCATTGGGTTTTCACCTTCTTTTCGGATACTTGCTCCGAGTTAGCAACTTTATCCTCTTTGGATTGGTCATCTTTGCATACCTAGTCCTGGTACCGATGCCTTTCTTTTCGGTCGATTATTCATTTAACAACCTACAACCCGGTTATGGATAATCTTCCATGCGAGGTTATTATCTACGTTCTGACGGCTATAGATAATATACCTCATGCGCTCTTTGGTCAATCTTTCGATTGTTATCACCAGCAGAGTAAGATTCGTATTCCCTGCGGAATCGGATGTTCATCCTTTAACAAGTTTGCCTTTGCTCTCTTCAGGATGTTTTCGGTCGTTTATTCATTTAACAACCTGCAAACCGGTTATGGATGATCTTCCATGCGAGGTTATTATCTACGTTTTGACGGCTATAGATAATATATCTCATGCGCTCTTTGGTCAATCCTTCGATTGTTATCACCAGCAGAGTAAGATTCGTATTCCCTGCAGAATCGGATGTTCATCCTTTAACAAGTCTGCCTTTGCTCTCTTCAGGATGTTTTCGGTCGTTTGTCCATCTAACAACCTACAACCCGGTTATGGATAATCTTCCATGCGAGTTTATTATCTACGTTCTGACGGCTATAGATAATATATCTCATGCGCTCTTTGGTCAATCCTTCGATTGTTATCACCAGCAGAGTAAGATTCGTATTCCTTGTGGAATCGAATGTCCATCCTTTAACAAGTTTGCCTTCGCTCTCTTCAGGATGTTTTCGGTCGTTTATCCATCTAACAACCTACAACCCGGTTATGGATAATCTTCCATGCGAGTTTATTATCTACGTTCTGACGGCTATAGATAATATATCTCATGCGCTCTTTGGTCAATCTTTCGATTGTTATCACCAGCAGAGTAAGATTCGTATTCCCTGCGGAATCGGATGTTCATCCTTTAACAAGTCTGCCTTTGCTCTCTTCAGGATGTTTTCGGTCGTTTGTCCATCTAACAACCTACAACCCGGTTATGGATAATCTTCCATGCGAGGTTATTATCTACGTTCTGACAGCTATAGATAATATGTCTCATGCGCTCTTGGGTCGAAGTCGTCCTCCCCAGTCGAGTAAGATTCGTATTTCTGGTGAAATCGAATGTCCATCCTTTAACAAGACTGCTTTTCTAGCCCTCTTCAGGATGTTGAGTGTTTTGGAACACCAATCAATTCACGCTTTGGCACTCAGGCCAATTTTCCGGTATTCATACCGAGGTGGCGATCAGGCCAATTTCCGATGTTTCAGATCGACATCAAATCTCTCGTATCCCGATGCTCAGTATTCAGACTGACTTACGACGCTCGAGCCATGGCTATCCCTGTGTTACCATTTATTTTGGTATCCAGGTCGACGTTTCTGTTTCGGTATTCAGGCCGATTTCTTTTTTTTCCGTTCCAGACGAATTTTTCTCTCAAGACTGTTTCTTTGCCGATCCTGACAGGCATTCTTGTATTATATCCAGTCGGTGCAAATTTCTACGGTTCTTTTGTATTCAATCCCTGTTTACCCTGAAAGTCTGACAGCCACTGCTATCATCCGTTCGGGTTCCCAGCTGATTGAATAGGGGCAGCTGTAGCACCTCAAATTTGCACCTATCATTGTACATACCATTTCATATTAGGTCATAGCATATCATAATCCATTGCATAGCATTTGCATTGTCCCCAGTTGCCTCAAGTGCAAGCAAGTCAAGAATTAGGTCAAACTGATCAGGAGATCAGTCCATCAATCAAGCAAAGGTGTTTCTCAAGGAATCAAAACCCTAGGCTTTGTCCAACAAGTTCACATGACTTGGAGGTCCTTTTGAAGTGTTCAAGTCAAGGGTTGAAGGCTCAGAGGTCAGCAGTCAATGCACAGGCAGGCAGGAAACCCTAAAAAGTCAACAGTCAATCAAAGCAGCGGATGGTGGCCATTCTTGTGGAATTTGGGCACCATGATCAATCATCAAGAGTTCATATGTCTTGGGACATCTTTTGAAGTCAAGGTCTCAAGGAACTAGGGTTTGGAATTCATCAGAAGTGCACAGTCAGTCCAAAACCCTAGAAAAGTCAAAGTTGGTCAACTGTGGTTGATTCTTTGGTTCTGATGGATGGAAATGGTTTGAAGGAGCTTATTCATGTCCTAATAGGCCTCATGTGTCATGGCAATCAACATCATTGAAGAATTTGAAGCCAATCAGAAAATTTCCAGAAATAGAAACTGGACCTGTAATTTCAACTGCCAAAATGGAAACTTCTTGATCCTCAACTTGCATCATGATACAAGCTCCAAATGAATTTTTGCCCAACATGAAAGTTGAAGATCTTGTTCTCCCATTTTCAAAAAGTCCAAGAACTCTCAAATCCCATGTGTGGTTGTCAAGATATGATCAATTCAATTTCAGAAATTTGTGAACTTCAAAGGGGCATATTTCTCAAACCATAAAGCCAAATTTGGTGGGGTTTTTTCCTACAAACCACATTTTTCATCCTCTTTCCAAAAATATAAACTTCATGACCTAAAACCTTGCCAATCAAAATGGCATTTTTTGACTTTTTCCATTAAAAATCAAAGTTTGACTCAAAGTTGACTTTTTGATCTATGGACTTTTTGCACAATTGGCCAATTGGGATTCACTCTATACCATATTTGTGACATGTTCCAAGCTTAATTCCATGTTCATTTCATCATAATGCTATCATTTTGGCCAAAAGTGTGAAATTGACATTTTTTGCAATTTGCTCCATGAAGTGAAGGCAAGCTAGCAAGTCATGTGCAAATCATAAAACAGCAAATTGGGCAGTCATTCTGCAGCTGGCCAAGGCCCAAATCCTGCAAGGCATACCCTCCTTTTCACTTGTGCACACAATTGGCAAATATGCAATTGATGCATTTTAAACCAAACAAGTTAACCACTCATAAGCAGACTACAAAACAGCAATTGGGTGATCAGTTTGCAGCTGGCCAAGGGCCCAATTTCGTGGCTTATACACCTCCATTTACTCATTTGTTTCCAACTTAGCAATTTGCAAAAAGGGCCATTTGGTTAAACTTGGATTAGCATGTGATAATGTGAGCAAAAACAGATGCATATAAACATTTTCTCTGCTCATTTGAACCCTAGCCACCACTTGAAAACCACAGAAAACTGCATTCTCTCCTCTCTTGCAAATTTGCACTTGGACTCGATTTGAGAAAATCATAAAAACACACGAGCGATCCTTGGTTCCTCCATGTTCTAAACAACATTTGGAGTTCATTTTCACCATCAATCACTAGCTGGAAACCCCTTTTGTGTTGCTGCTACAAGAAGCTACCAACAATGGCAAACATTGATTCAGGTTATCTCATGCATTTGTGAGTGAAAACAGCTTCACCATCCATCATTCCAAGGCCAAAAGAGTGGCTGTTTCGAGCCAAAGGAGCCAATACACCACTGCATCTTCTTCTGCTCTTCAACTTGGTATTTTTTCGAATCCTTCATTTTGCCAAACCATCACATGTCTAGTGTAGGCCTTAACATGCTGAAGCTTATGCACTTTGTCTCACATGATTTGGTTGATTAATTTGTAAGAAATCTGTGATTTAAGTTTCATGCATATATGTTCTTTTGCTCGAATCTCATTCCATGATGTTTTATACTGAAAATTATGCTTGGTTTTGTTATCACCATGCTTGAATGAAGCTATTGGTTTACTTGATTTGGATTTCTGGACATTTCAAAAGTTCAAGTTGCATGATGATGATGAATATATGCTGCTCGTGCTAAACATTACCCTGCCCAGAAATTTGTTGGATTAATCTTTGTTTTGTTGATTGGTTGATGTTATATGATGATGGTATTTCATGGCCCTGTTGATTATTGATGTTGGTTACATTTGTATTCATGATTAATGCTTGCATGAAGAACATGAATGCATGCTGTTCTTGTTAAACCCTGCCATGCCCAGGATTTCCACGATTAATTGTTTGTTTGGTTGATGTTATTTGATGTTAACAATGCCATGCTGATGTGTGATTGGTTTGGTTTGATGTTTGTTTGAGGATTGAACATGTTTATACGATGCCTGGCTGTTAGAAATCTTAGGGTTAGTGCTTGAAAACTCAGAAAAATCGAAGCTCATTGGCTGTTTGTTGCTTTGCTACTGTTTCATTGGAGGCGGGCCAATCAGGACATTTCCTGGGGCGCCCTGAAACGATGTCGTTTCAATTAGTGGCATGCAGAATTACAATTTTGCCACGCTGTTGACCAAATGTTGACCTATGCCATGCTATGTTGTTTCATGTTTCATTCATTATTCATCCAACTTTACAAATCCATTTCCCACAATGTTCATGATTGAGTCTAGTTTTTAATTGTGATTTTTAATGAATTTTTCATTGGTTGGATTTTTTATGGTAATTATTTTCCCAACATGTATGCATAAATGACATCTCTTGCCATTTCAATTGTGAAATAATGATAATGCATCCTTTGCCCTTGAAATTGTTTGTGATGAAACTAGACATGCTCACCTTCATTTCCATATAAAGTTTGTGCATTTCCCATTTGTGGTTTGCTGGATATAATTTTTTGAAGTTATGTGTCACATTTGGTGTCATACCATGATCATGCATTTTCTCTAATTTTGTTCACATGCTTCCTCTTATCCAATTGACCCCAAATTTTGCATGAGTCATCTATCCCATGTCTAGTTTGTGTATGAATTTTCCTGGAATTAATGATACTGTTTTCCATTTGATTGTGATTTTTCTTCCCTGCCTAGTCCATGGTTGACTTTTTGTGCTACATGTTGCCAAATCATTTGGGAAATCCTCACACCATATTGTATGATCATGAAATTTCATATGTGATAACTAGACACCTTGAGCTTTGCATTGGTGTTAATCTCATTCATTTCTCGTCTGTTTTCAATTTGATATGATTTTTTGAAGTTGACCCATGCTTGTTGACTTTCATTGTGCTTACTTGAAATTGTGTTGACTTCATGATTTTAATTGACTGCCTTCCTCTCATCCAAATGCCATGAAATTTTACATGTCTACCATGTTAGATGTTAGGATTGAGTGTGATTTATTTGGTGATTTTTGGAGATGCTTGGGTTGACTTTTGATGCAAGCTATTCTGTTGACTTTTGTATGCCTTCCTTTGCCTTACTTTGACTTCAAATGTTCATGAAATGATCATGATGCATGATTTGAATGTGGGCCCAATTGTGATTGCTTTCTAATTGGTTGACTTTGACTTTGAGTTGACTTTTCCTTGCTGCCTTGACTTTTTCTTTCATCTTTGACCCTAGGCTAGCCCTAGTGGTCCTTTGGACTTATGTTGAGTTCATCTGTTTCAGGTTGAGCATAGTGCTTCCAAGATCATACCAAGTTGATTGATGTTTGTTTGTCTATATTGTGCTAAACTTTTGTTTTGTAGGTGACTCATGTAACTTGAGTCTTGCTTTGCACAGTTGACCTTCTGTGGTTGACTGTTTATCCATTTCCTTTGGTTTTAACTGTTGAACTGTTTACTGATTGGTTTGAATTTTTCAGGTACTTTAGTTGCTTAAGTTCTCTGAACTTGCTTGCTTTGCTATTTAGCATTTGCTTTGAGGTATAATCTCTTCTACTACATGTAGTCTGGAGACCCGGTCTGTTATTTGACCGGGCAAACTGTCTGAAGTCCTCCTTAAGAGGCAATGCCTGTGTGTGTTTAAAATTGTCCCAAGCAGGAAAAGTCCTTCAAGTAAGGCAATTGGTGGAAGGTAGGGATAAGCAATCTATCCCCCACTATTCAGTGTGTCTTCTGTCTTGCTCACACCACTGTGTTGATGCACTTCAGATAAAAACCCAAGATCTTGTGCAATTGCACAGTTGAGTCAGTTTAAATGGGTAGAAGGGTTCCCGCTTTCTGAACCCACACATTCTTGTCAAATGCTCTCTCTGGCCAGGGATAGAAGCAATGAGGCACACCCCTCATCTCCTTTCATCTGCTTCACCTTAGCCTCTCAATGGCAAGGTTAAGAGCACACTTACCCCATTCCAGTTGGCCCTAGTGCCTAACCTTTGATGTTTGAGCCCCCTTGTTGGTGTGTTTATTTTATGCTGTATGTGTTTGTGATTGCTTTGTTTGCCTCTCTAGGTTTAGTTTAGACTTGCCCTTGTGCAAGGTAGGTTGTGCTTGACTTGCTTCCTGTGCAAGTCAAGTCTGTGTGGCTTAACCCTTGTGTGAGCCATACTTAGACCTTTTGGCCGAACTACGGCAACTCTGATTCTCACGTTCAGGTGAGATACGTAGGCACGAGACGCGATGTCTTGCCGAGTTTGACTAACGACTAACAGCTAATCCTTGTTTGCTTTCGCCCTCGTTGCGATCTTTTCTCTCGCCCTCGTTGCGATTGAGACCTCCCCTTTCTCTTGCCCTAGTTGCAATCGAGACCCTTGCTTCCTGTGCAAGCCTTGTCTAGGATAGGTTGGCCCTTGTGCCATTTAGCTAGAAACCTTAACTTAGGGTTGACTTTTGCATGACAACATCTAGGCTCGAGTCGTAGTCTCCCTAGTGTTGTGTCTCCCTCTGTTATCTGGTTAGCCTAGATCCTTGTCCCTGCGTAGGGGAACTACATCGCCCTGATCTTCACACCAGATGAAGTATGTAGGCAGGAGATTGAGCTGATCTCTCCGGGCGCCCTTTTTTCTTTTTGTGTGTGTTGTCTGACCTTTGCTAGGCTCGAGTCCCTGACTCCTTAGCATTTGCTGTCTGTCTGTTTGTTTGTGTTTGACAGTTGTAGGCTGAGTCCCAGACTCCCTGTCTGTCTGTTGTGTTTGTTGGTTCGGATGTCAATGTAAGTCCAGTGATTGGCATTTGGGCTCCACGTTTGCCTCTTCGTGTGCGTTTTCTGGTTCGGATGCTGATGTAAGTCCAACGATTGGCATTCAGGCTCCACGTTTGCCTGTGTCTTGTTTGTTTGGGTGTGTGTCAGCCGAGCTACGAATGCTCTGATTCTTCTCTCGTCCGAGAAGATACGTATGCATAGGATGCGACATCCTAGCGAGCATGTGTCGTCTCCCCAGTCCGAACTACTTCGACTCTGATGTCTATGCCTGATAGACTAAGTAGGCCCAGGATGCGACATCCTGCCGAGTCAGTTTCAGTCAGTCTCTTTTGTCTCTTTCAGCCAGTGTGTGTGTGTTTGAGCAGTGTTTTAGCAACCATTTTCCTTTCTAGTGTGCGTGGATCCCGTAGAGTACTACGGATGCGTAGGGTGCCTAACACCTTCCCTTCGCATAACCGACTCCCGAACCCATCCTCTTTGGTCGCGAGACCATGTTCTTTCCTAGGTTTACTTCGAGCGTTTCCTTTCCCTCTTTTGGGATAAATAACGCACGGTGGCGGCTCTGTTGTTTCTTTCTTTTCCCGCCGGTTTTTCGCGCGATGCGACAACACTAACGAATGACTGGGAAAACACCGAAAAATGGTGTTTACCGACACCAAAAGAAAACCAGACATTAACGAATGACTGGGAAAACACCGAAAAATGGTGTTTACCGACACCAAAGAAATAACACACACGGGTGCTATCAAGGTTCTGACCGGTATCACAAGATGACATCTACATATGTCGGGGCAAGGCTAACACACTTGCTAGGGATCCCATTGGGAAGAAACAGGCTTTCCTTTCACCAACCGACGAGGAAATAAACCTCTCTGAGGGGTATCAATCCTAAATGCCGTCAGGAATACTGTAGCGAACGTGCCATACAGATGTCGAACAACGATCCGCCTCTGCCGGGGATATGGTCTGATTGGGTAATACATGAATGCATATGTTTGAATTTTTCTATGGCGTAATGCTCCATTATGAATGGAAATGCTACGCATTTTGAGGATGCAATGCTCACTATATGCGAAATGCAAATGAACTCCGGCTGGGGAGCCAAAACTGGTCAGATACTCCAACTCTGTGGGGAGATTCTGCTTGAGGAATGCTCTGCAGGGAGAGCACTGACTTCTCACTCATGCTGGCGAAAATAATACTGCTGCTGGGAAAGGATAGACTCCTCTGGGGACATCCTTCACAGGACCCAATCCACTCGGGGACTCCGCTTGGGGAAGCAACCAATACAACTCCGCTGAGGAATACCCAACTGCGACGACGCTGAGGAACCAACAATACGACTTCACCGGGGAAGTAAACAAGGCAACTCCATGGTGAAGTAATGAAACTACTCGCTGGGGAGTAACAGGGCAACTTTGCTAGGGAGAGCCAACCAATCCACAAACAGGATAAACTCTGCTATGGGGAATAGCTCCGCTGGGGGACAACCCATCCAATCCACCGGTAAGATAGACTCAGCTGGGGGATGCAGATATCATTCCGCTACGGAACACTAATCCAAACCACAGACAAGGTAACTCTGCTGGAGATAAATTTCTTTGAACCCGCTCCACTCGGGGACTAGCTGGGGAAAATATTCGCTGGGGAATACGCCCACTGAGGAAAACTGCAAACACAGGCCTGCTGGAGATAGGCAATCCTTAGATCTGCTGGGGAACCATCCTCAACCCTTAGAAACATTCTGCCCCCCGCCACTCCCACTAGGGACGTGGCAACCTTCAGGTTTGCTGAGGAGACAACGATCTCAAATCGGCTAGGGAAATAATACTTTCAGACCCACTGGGGATATACAGCTTATTTGACACGGAGCACCTGTCGATTCGTCAAACAGCAGTATTCATCATCCATCCACAAGGTCGACTTTCCACTCTTGAGAACCCTCAGACTCGTCTGGACTTTTCTGATTCATCACCTTGTATTCCTAAGTTCTCCATACTTTATGGAGACCGAACTCCTGGGATTCATACAAACTTTCCAGTCGTCAAACTTTGAAGAGTCTTCTTGATTAACCTTCTAGGATCGTCGTCGTAATCCTTCACCGTCCCCTCGCTATTCGTCTATCCCTTTGCCCCTGGCCGGGCTCTGCAGGGATCTCTTTTGTCATGAAGATGTCATACAAACTGCCAGTGAATGACGATATCTAACAGCACCTGCACAAGAGATTGTCAGATAAAAACATGCCCCAGGCGCGCCAACCTTCCAACACCTAGGTCACTCAAACTTCCGAATAAGATTTCCAGATTTCAATCTTATAAGCATGCATCGGAAGGGACCTCTATGTTTCGAAATGCAAATATTCTTACCAAAATAAACGGATGTTTTCGTAATCAAAGCGGTAATGAAAACAAAACAAAATTTATTTGACTGAACACGCATTTTATTGACTGAAGAAAAAGTGGCTCAGAACTAAGCAACACACAGGAAGCAAAACCTAGAAAGAGGTGATTGCGCACAAAAGGAAAAATCTATCCTAATGGCAATGTGAAACCATGATCTCATCGGGTTCCAACTCAGTTACATCTCATATGTCCTCAAGACTTTCCGCACTTTCTGTTTTCTGAACAAGACGATTCCGATCTATCTCTGTCGGATATTATCCAAGTGTCTCCTTCAAAGTTCAAACGATTATGCTGGACGCAGTTGTTCGTTTCATTCCCTCTTTTGCCTGGACCGCCCTTTCGGGTTTTCAGTACACCAGGATACCCTTTTTTGCCCAAGTCGCCCTTGTGGGGTTTTCGACTTGCCGGGTGCACAGTTTTTTCTTTTTTATATCCCTAACTTTTGCCCGAACCTTTTCTCTCTTTTTTCCTTGGTTCGCCGGGATGCTCATTTTTGCCTGAACTCTTTTATTCTTTTTTGTCCAGCGGGTCTCTTTCACGAAGTATTTTCTAACTGCGTCTGCATTCACAAGGGATGGAGAATCTTCATCATCCGTGGTCATCAACAACAAGGCTCTGCCAGAGAAAACCCCCTTGACCACGAATGGGATTCATAACTGTGTATCTATTTGCCCCACGATCGTCTTGAGGAGGAAGGATCCTTTTCAATATTCAATACCAGCTCTCCCACATGGCACGCACGAGGTCACACTTTTTGGTCAACAACACGCTTCACTCACTGGGTATAACTGCCCCATGATAAATAACTGTCAGCCCTTTTACTCAGTCAGGCTCAACGCGTCATATCGGGTCCTTATCCACTCATCCTTTTTCAAGTCTACGTCCAACGGGACTCCATGACGAAACCTGAGTCTCAAATGGTAGTACCACTTTCATCCCATACCTGAGTGAGAAAGGTGTTGCCCCAGTAAATGCACGCACTGAAGTACGATACCCAGGATACCAACCTCGTACTCAGCCACCATCGTCAACGAAGGGAACGTGGGATCCCTTTGGCGTAACCACAACATCGCTAACTCAATCTCCTTAACTTCCCCATCAGACATCAGAATCCGTTCGGATTCAGGGTCAGGCCCCTCCTCCGGGATCGGTTACTCTCAATCTTTCGATCTGAGCACCTCGAGATATCCTCATCAGGGAACTCAAACTTCCTTGGTCGATAATTCTCAATGGGTTGCTGGGCGAGATAATCAGGCCTTACACTCCCCTTACTGCTTTTCGGGAGGTACTTTGAACACCATGTTCAATCAACATCATTTGCCCTCCCGCAACCCGTCCGATCAATGCTAGCTTCCCAAGCACATACTTGATCAGATCCATCTTGGACATCCATAAAGTGGTATGAACCAGCATACTGTCTCAGTCGGCGAGCAGCCTATGCCAAAGTACATCAAGTTTTCTCGAGCATTGAGTGTATTGTTTCACAGTCGATAAACTTTTTGCTTAGGTAAATTGCATGCTCTTTTCGACAAGACTCGTCATGCTGACACAATACGCACCTCATAGACCCCTCGAGGGCTGTCAAGTACCAGATTAACAGAATCATAGGTTCCTGCAACTTATTCTTTTTGTTTTTCAAATGCCCTTGGCAATCATTATCCTACCTGACCGTTTGATCTCTCTCTTCTTTTGTTTTCGATTCAGGCGTTTCTTGTATTGCTTTTTTCTTTTCTTTTCTTTCTTTTTCCTTTTTTTTTTTTTTTTTTTTTTACAGGACCAACCTCGATTCCTCTTTCATTCACAACATGTCTCGGCAGCTTGCCGGACAACACCTCATAAGTGCACTGATTCGAACTCAACAGTATGAGTTATCCCAACCGGTCAAACAACTTGCCCCGGTCTACCGGACGCCCCTCTCCTGTTCGGGACTTTGTCATCATGTCATCAACATGGCATTCGCTTTCACGATGAATCATATCATGATACAAAGTCACTCTTGACCTGTGGTATGCGGCACCGACATTCTTCTTCACCTTATAGCAAGAAGGTACTCTCTGGTGTGATGAACAATGTTTACTCCATATCATCTGGCGACAATTCCACTTGATTTTGACCAGAAAGCCATGTATGAGAGTAAACACCGAGAATTGAGCTGTACTATCAACCAATACATCAATGTGAAGTACCGGGAATTCATCTCTCGAACTAGCTCTATTCACGTCTCTAGGGTCCACACACATTCTCATCTTATCATCCTTTTTCGGCGCCCACCGCTTCTCTGGAGGACAGCCCTCTCTTAATGGTAGCTTGTGCCCCCCGACATGGGTACTCCACCCTGATGTATCTTGATACAACCAGGCGAAGATATCAACACGCTCTTTTGACAGAGCTACCATTCTACTCTTGACTCTCCCCTGAGGCGGCCCACCTTTCGCTTCCTTTCTGACCTCGGCGGTGCCTGGAATAACAATCTTGACTCGCTCCTCGTGCGGTTGAATCACCTTCTCCTCTTGTTTCAACAACCTGGCTAATCCCATCAGATCACAATCTTCTTCGCCTTCTTCTTTGGCATGATAGCTTAGATTGTCGAAGTCATTCAGAGGTGTAACCGAATTGTTATCAATGAGATCAGGAGGGTACTCACTTTGGGATCGGAACGAGACAAATTCAAAAGGAAAGAGAATCAAAACATTGCCATTTTTATTTTTTTTTTAAAAACTGCAAAACTAAGTGAAAAACAAGGAACACCGCTTTTAATTACAAAAGCATCCATTTATTACTGATGCAAAATGTTGCAAAATGAAACACATGAGGTGGCCCTTACAATGGACCAGTACGTTTCGGGCAAAACGTATGGCTTTCATGCAAACAAAATTGAAACACAGAAGTACTACACTTCCGGATGAGCGACAGTGGTGATTTTGGAGGCCTTCCAATTTCCTGGTACGCACGACTTTATCCACAACTCGAGCTCGCGGTCACAGTCGATCTCTTCACTCACTGAACAAGCATGATCAGGATTCAACATTCCTGCACTGACAAAGGTGTACGATGGACGACGTCCTCTGTTTGGTCTAGACAACTCTTGATCCGGCTGATACCCGACTCCGAACATGTCTGCCTTTACCACTATGTCAATGATCCTGCCCCAGCCTTGGGCCTCTTGGTTCTTCACCACCTCTAGGGCTTGCTTATAAGAAGAAATGGACAACTTCTTTTCTTTCTCAGCAATCAGAGCATTCTCCACCTTGACGGTTTCAATTGCTTGACTGGGTGTTTCAACTTTTCCACTGTCCATTTTTACTTCCTTCATCTTCTGGGTCGTATCCCCCTCCAATACACACCCCTCTGTGGCGACGGCCACACAACAATTATCAACAGCAGGGAAAGCTCCATCCTGCGTCAGAGGTTTTGGGACCACGGATATGGGAACCTTTGACTGATTCTCCTCAGTCACCTCCATTCCTTTCTTATCCTTTTTTACCATCTTCACCTTTATAGGACCCTGCCTGGGTACGGGGTTGACATCCCCATTCATTATCTGTGCTAAGCTGATGGCCTTGGAATCTATCATGTCCTGAACAACATGTTTGAAAGCTCTACAACTCTCAATGTTGTGTCCGGGCGCACCGGAATGGAAATCACACTTAGCATTCTCATCATAGTTTGGAGGCATCCGCTGCCGTTCTATGGGAATCAATATCCTTGGTCGGACTAACCCCAAATCCCTCAACCTCTTGAACAGAATGGTATAGGTCACAGGTGGCTCCTCAAACTGACGATCCTCCTTCTTCTTCTTCACCTGGCTCTTAGCTTTCGGTGCTTTCTGTTGAGGTGGTGGTTGTTGCTGTTGTACAGGAGGATTACCAACAGAAGTGGTTACAGCGGCGGCATAAGGGTGATAACGATCCTTACCGCGTTCTTTCTTTGTTGGCACACCACTTGACTCACCCTCCTTTTTTAGCAGACCACCGCCAGATGGTCTCTTTACTACAGTTCCAGAGGGATTTGTTACTTCGAAGGACGGATCCTTTTCCTGAACTCTCTCCACCATCATCCATTTCTCAATCTTTCCAATCTCTCAGCCATGGCTTTCTGCCCCAAGGCAAGCCCTTGCACAACACTGAGCAACTCTCTCATCATCTTTTTCAGTTCACAAATGTCGGCGTTGGGAGGATCCATCAGTTTGGATTTGTTGCCCCCAGCAGGATATCTGAGCAGACGAGCTATGCGCATCGGTTGATACCTACAAAACAGCAAATGGGTTAGTATGGCTCACGCATGCAATGTCTATCCGTATGAAGAATTGTCCTTTGATTCTAGTTTCACAGAGACAGATACTTTTCATCGGTACATTTTGACATCTGGTCATCTCTCAACCAGAATCCTAATCAAAAAATGGACCCTGAGTACGGATAGACATGGGTTGAATGCAGATGAATGCGAAATGAGAATGATGCAAATGCATGAATGTAGGCCACTGTGCCACCAAGTCCTCTGAAGACCCATCAAATCTCTGAACCAGTCACAATCATCTGAGGGACCAAGTCACCATAAATCCGACTTGGGAAAGTTCCGAAATAAACGGAACCGGAGATTACATCACTATCATCACGGGAACATCCATTGAACGGATGACAGCCAGATCCTCTGAACAAGTACTCTCAAACTCAACCCGGGGATCCGAAATAAACGGAACCCGCTGATAAACCACGGACAGAACTCCGGCGTCCCATAAATAAATGTTCATAATTCACAATCACCATCAGTACCCAGAGTCACCAACAAGTCACCGACAAGTCACCAACTGTACCTGTAATAATGATCATTCCCTCCCCACTCACGGGTGTCATCTAGGCCAGGGTAAGGTCGAAAGAAACGCAGCATAAATAACCTTTCGCAGAATATCATCATATACACACCCGAAGTATGTAACGATAATATCCCACCAGGGTCTGAACTGCTCGTGATATCAATGTTCCGCTAAGTGGCGCATACCACCCGTTTCCCATGAATCACTCTATTCCTAGGTTTCCTAGATTTCACTCGTAGCCTGGGTATTGGGCCTTTTACCTCGAGTAACTCCCACCCCCAAACAGAGAACACAGCACAGCCAACACAGATGAATATGAATGAATGCAAACATTAATGCACACGTAAATGCAAACAATAAATGAATGAATGCAATAAATAGCAGCAAACAGCAGCCAAAACCCTAACCTAGAGAGCGCTAGGAGAGACTCGCTTAGGGAAGATGGACCAGCAAGAGGTCAACTTCATTGTCCCCAGCAGAGTCGCCAGCTGTCGCATTACGCGAAAAAACCGGCGGGAAAATAAGAACAACAGAGCCGCCACCGTGCATTATTTATCCCAAAAGAGGGAAAGGAAACGCTCGAAGTAAACCTGGAAAGAACATGGTCTCGCGACCAAAGAGAATGGGATCGGGAGTCGGTTATGCGAAGGGAAGGTATTAGCACCCCTACGCATCCGTCGTACTCGACGGGATCCACGCACAAAAGGAAGGAAAATGGTTGCTAAACACTGCTCAAAAA
The DNA here is from genome assembly GCF_024323335.1 of Lathyrus oleraceus. Taxonomy (NCBI): domain Eukaryota; kingdom Viridiplantae; phylum Streptophyta; class Magnoliopsida; order Fabales; family Fabaceae; genus Lathyrus; species Lathyrus oleraceus. The sequence continues at coordinate 315,636,766 of NC_066585.1, read as the reverse complement.
CAAACACTGGCTGAAAGAGACTGACTCGGCAGGATATCGCATCCTGGGCCTACTTAGTCTATCAGGCATAGACATCAGAGTCGAAGTAGTTCGGACTGGGAAAAACATGCTCGCTAGGATGTCGCATCCTATGCATACGTATCTTCTCGGACTAAGAAGAATCAGAGCATCCGTAGCTCAGCTAACACACACAAACAAAACCACACAGGCAAACGTGGAATCCGAATGCCAACCGCTGGACTTACATCAGATTCCAAACCAAAACAACCCACACTGGAAACCAGATGCCACTTGATGGACTTATACCGGACTCCAAGCACGCAACAAGAGGATACGGAATGCCAATCGCTGGTCTTACATCCATCTCCTAACACACACAAAGACAAAACAAAAAGGGCGCCCGGAGAGATCAGCTCATCTCCTGCCTACGTACCTCATCTAGTATGAGGATCAGGGCGACGTAGTTCCCCTACGCAGGGACACAGGACTAGCCTAACCAGATAACAGAGGGAGACACAACTAGGGAGACTACGACTCGAGCCTAGATGTTATCATGCAAATCATCCCTAAGTCAAGGTTGCTATCTAACTTGCACAGGGAGCAAGCTATCCTAAGCAGCACAACAGTCATACAAAAGCACACAGCAAGCACACACACTATATACAAACAGAGGGGCTCAAGCAAGGCTAGGCTTTAGTCAAGGGGTCATGTCAACCTCGACAAACAAGCCACTGTATCAGGGTGATGTTAGCTCTTAACCCTAACATTGAGAGTTAGGGTGAAGCAGATGAAATATGAAGTGAGGGGTGTGCCTCACAGCTCTTATCCCTGGCCTGGGAGAGCTTCATGACAGATGAAGTGTGGGTTCAAAAAGTGGGAACCCTTCTACACTTATGACACTGACTCAACTGTACAACTATACAAGGATCTTGGGTTACTATCCACAATGCATCAACACCAGTTGTGTGAGCAGAGGGATGACTCAACTGAATAGCAGGAGATGGATTGCACATCTCTTGTATCTGCCAATTGCCTTATCAAAGGTCTTTGATATGTACAGGGACAAATATAAACAAGCACAAACATTGCCTCTTAAGGAGGACTTCAGACAGGTGCCTGGCCAAGTAACAGGCCAGGTCTTCCAGACTACATGGAGTTAGGATGTTATACCTCAGTGCTCAAGCTAGCAAGCAAAGCAAAAAAGCAAGTTCACAAGGGAACTATAGCAACTAAGGTACCTGAAAACAATCCAACATAATCAGTACTCAACTCAAACAAAAGTCAAACAGAAAGTTACAAGTCCACATCACAAACAGATAACAAGCATCAATGCACAAAGGTGCAAGCCACAAGGCATAAGTACAAGTCTCAATGCCTACAAAACAAACTCAAGGTTAGTCATAAACAAACAATAAACCAACTCCAATTGAGTGCACATCATCAAGTATAAGCAATTGTGCTCTTTGACCTGAAACAAAGCTCAAACATTAAGCACTAACCACTAGGACAAGGCCTAGGGTCAAAATGAGAGCAATAAACCAAAACAGAACATGAAACTTATCAAAAATCAAGATCAATCAAATAAGAATCCAATCCAAGTGGTCTCACATTCATATCATCAACCAATATCATTTCATGAGGCAAAGAGTACAAAGCATGCAATTTGAAGCTCATAGGACCAAACAGAAACATCCAACTCAAATCAACTCACAAACATTTCAATAAATCCCCAAAAAATTCATGGTTAAACAGCATTCATAACATGACCTACACACCAAATTTCAAGTCATTTGGATAAAGGGAAGCAAGTCAATTAAAATCCCTAAGTCAAAGAATGTTCAAACAAGCTCATACAAGGCACCAAATCATACATCCACTTCAAGCAAGCATAAAACAGAATTGGCATAAGATAAATGAACCAAATCAAATCCATGGCATACTTCAAGATGTCTATAACACATGTGTAAAATTTCAAGTCCATCCAATAAACCTCAAGAATTTCACAAGTCAAATAAGATCATGACTCACAAAAAGTCCACAATTGGTCAAACAAGGGAGAAAATCTCAATCAAATTGGAAATGCACTCAAAAAATCCACAAAAATTCATATTCAAACTTAACATCCAGAAGATTCAACATGCAAAAATTCAGATCATTTTTAGTTCAATAGGCATGGCAAATAAAATCAAGAAGTTGGACAAGAAATGGTGTGACACAAATTGTCACACCTCCAATGATCAGGTCATATCTCACAATCCAGGAATGCAAAAATCACAAATTCTATACCAAAATGTTCCTAAAGGTGTCTAGAATAAGCATGCAAAGTTTCAAGAATTTTGGATTAAGCATCATTATTTCATGATCAAAATAGCAAGCAAGGTGCAACAAATGACATGTTCACATAAACCCTAAGCCCAAACAGATTCCACACGTGCACAATTTTCATAAAAATCATCAAAAAAAAACTAGAGATCACAAGGAACACAATGAAAAAAATCTCATATTAATTGGACAAACCATCAAGAAGTTATGAATTTTGGAATGGCATGAAAAAATAAAAAAATGATGAACAATGCATGTGAAACATGGAAGCAAGCATGAAGAAAAATACAAAAAAGGCTAAGAGGAATTGTCATCGCCCGGAATCGATCCGCGCTCACATTCAAATCTGGCGCCACTTAAGTGAAACGCCGCGTTTCACTTAAGTGCGTGGCACAGTGTGATTGGCTTCATGGGCGAAAAACAACAAAAACATGCAAACAAGCCAATGCGAAGATTTAACGCGTGCTGGAAACAGATTTTTTAGGGTTCTACACGCATTCATCGTGTTCATCATCATCATGAACAAAACATTCCAGAAACTCATTAAACTTATATCAATCGAATCAGCCTTCATCATACATCAATAATATGGCATTGATTTGTCCTAATTCTACGCATGGCAAAAGAATCGAGCACAATAAGTTTCAACATCCAATATTCAAATCCACATAACTTGCTCAAAACTTAATGAAATTTCACGATCTAAATTGCAGAATGCTCTACGTGCTAAGATCTACAAGAACCACATGATAATTGCAAGAATTGAGAGTATCGAATTCTGACCTGAGCTGGAATGCAGAGTTGGATTCGTGATCTTCAATGCTTGTAAGGTGAAAACAGATGTTCCTTGATGCTCCAGCAGATGAATGAGTGCAAGAAAATAGCTCAGCAATACTCAATTCTTCTTGAAATTCCAACTGCCATGTGAGGTGCTTGATGCAACAGTGCTAGGTTTGGCTCGAAATTGAGGAATCCTTGCTTGCAGAAAGTCCAGTGATGCTTGTAGATGATAGATCAATGTAGAACAATGCAAGTTCTTTGGAAAATTTGCAGAAAAAATCAAGAGAAAAAGTTGAGAGAATTGGTGATTTTTTGATCTAGATCTGTTTGAATGAAGTGTTAATCAGAAATTCAGTTAGCATTAGCCTTATATACCATGGATTAATCATTTCCTTAATCTCAATTTGGCCAATTGGTGTGAAAGTTATCCAAGTTTGAAGTTCAAAAATTCTTGACAATGATTTGATCATAACTTGCCAACCACACATGAGAAATGGATGTTCTTGGACTTTTTGGAAAGGTGAGAACAAGATCTTCAACTTTCATGTTGGACAAAATTTCATTTGAAGCTTGTATGATGATGTAAATTTGAGGAGAAGACCTTTCCATTTTTGGCAGTTTGAAATTACAGGTCACTTACTATTTTTGGAAACTTTTCATCTGACCTCAAATTCTTCAATGTTGATCTTTGTAATGTCAAATGAGACTTGTATGAACATGAATGAGGCCTTTCAAACCATTTCCCACCTTCAAATCCATGATTTCAGGCACAGTTGACCACAATTGACTTTCTAGGGTTTCAAATGAAATTCAGCTTGAGTGTTGAGCTTTGATCATCCAATCCTTGGCCAAACCACTTCAAAATGATCCCTAGGTCAAATGAACATGTTGAACCAACCTTAGGGCTTTGTCTCAATAGGAATTGAACTTGCTTGCTTGCTTGACTGATTCTCCTGACCAGTTGACCTAATCTTGTCTGATGACTTACACTTGGGCAAATGGACAATGCAATGCTATGCAGTGGCCAATGTTATGTTAATGACCTAATATGACAATGAATGTACAAAATTGGAGGTGCAAATTTGAGGTGCTACACTTGTCAGCATAAATCTGGCATTTATGACATTTCTGCACGGAGTTGAAACACTGAGCCTCCATTGTCATCCAGTAATACCCAGCCCTTAGCAATTTTTTCACCATCGCATTCCCACTGGCATGGGTACCAAACGATCCCTCGTGCACCTCTTTCATCAATTGGCTTGCTTCTTTGTCATCGACACATCTGAGCAAAACCCAATCAAAATTCCTCTTGTATAAAACCCCATCTTTATTCAGATAGAACGCCATGGCCAACCTCCTCAGAGTCTTTCGGTCCTTCTTAGACGCTCCCCCGGGATACTCTTGGGTTTCCAGATACCGTTTGATGTCATAATACCACGGCTTTTCATCATCATGCACTGTTTCGAAACAAACACATAAGCTGGTCTATCCAAACGTCCCACCTCAACACTAGGGAATTGATTCCACCATTGCACTTTAATCAGAGCGGCCAGAGTAGCCAAAGCATCTGCTAAAGGATTTTCTTCTCTCGGCACATGGTGTAATTCCACCTTGGTAAAAAACGTCAACAACCTCCTTGTATAATCCCGATATGGAATTAAGTGAGATTGATGCATCAGCCATTTCCCATTAACCTGGTTCACGACCAAAGCTGAATCTCCATAGATAACAAGGTTCTTGATCCGCAAATCAATCACCTCTTCGACACCCAAGATACAAGCTTCGTATTCAGCCACATTGTTGGTGCATTCAAATGTTAGCCGGGCGGCAAAAGGAATGTGGGATCCCTTCGGCGTAACCAAAACAACACCAACCCCACTACCATTCACGTTAGCGGCCCCATCAAACATCAGAATCCATTCGGACTCAGGGTCAGGCCCCTCCTCTGGGATAGGTTCCTCACAATCTTTCGATTTGAGAAACATGATGTCCTCATCAGGGAACTCAAACTTCATCGGTTGATAATCCTCAATGGGTTGTTGGGCGAGGTAATCAGACAATACACTCCCCTTTATTGCTTTTTGAGAAGTGTACTGGATATCGTATTCAGTCAAAATCGTTTGCCATCTCGCAACCCGCCCGGTCAATGCTGGCTTCTCAAATATATACTTGATCGGATCCATCTTGGAAATCAACAAAGTGGTATGAACCAGCATATATTGTCTCAGTCGGCGAGCAGCCCATGCCAAAGCACATCAAGTTTTCTCGAGCAGTGAATATCTTGTTTCACAATCGGTAAACTTTTTGCTAAGGTAGTAAATTGCATGCTCTTTTCGACCAGACTCGTCATGCTGCCCTAATACACACGCCATAGACCCCTCGAGGACTGTCAAGTACAGGATTAGCGGTCGTCCCTCCACAGGAGGCATCAGAATCGGAGGCTCCTGCAAATATTCTTTTATTTTTTCAAATGCCGCTTGGCAATCGTCATTCCACCTGACCGTTTGATCTTTTCTCAGCAACTTGAATATGGGTTCGCACGTGGCTGTTAGATGAGATATGAACCGTGAAATGTAGTTCAATCTACCTAAGAAACCACGAACCTCCTTTTCTGTTCTCGGTTCAGGCATTTCTTGTATCGCTTTTACTTTAGCAGAATCAACCTCGATTCCTCTTTCACTCACAATAAACCCCAGCAACTTACCGGACCGCACTCCGAAAGTGCACTTATTCGGATTTAACCTCAACTTGAATTGTCTCAAACGGTCAAACAGCTTGGCCAAGTCTACCAAATGCCCCTCTTCAGTTTGGGACTTTGCTATCATGTCATCAACATAGCATTCGATCTCATGATGAATCATATCATGAAACAAAGTCACCAT